>NC_134702.1:47105394-47441394 GCF_043290135.1 Rhipicephalus microplus | reverse complement strand
TTTTATAATGTCCACGTATGTGAACAGTTGACGCCGAGTCGGTACACCGATAGAGCCCTGTTGTGTGGTCACTCTATAGAGCCCGAACGACTGGAGTCATTTTTGCGACTTCGCGATATCTTCCTCCCTGCGAAGGTGGAAACTCGATTTTCTCGTTCATGGCCCCGGGCGTCCGGAGTCGAAGACGACCACGCTCTCTACATCGACCCGTCAACTCCGTACCGCCGCCGGCAGCATCTTCTCTTTTTCTCACTCTGCTGCCTTGGAGTGGTCTAATCGCCGTTCCCCTTTGCTCCGAGAACGCGTCCCTGTGTCACGCTACGCTCTCTCTCTCTTTCTTACTCCTTTTGCCCGATAAGGGAGCTAGCTGCCGGAGCAGCGCCGAGTAGAGAAGTTTCGGAAGGACAAACATCGGAGCCTTTCGCATGCTTGGAAGATACGGTTGCTCTCTGCGGCAAAAAAAAAAAAAAAAAAAAAAAACGACTGCCCGACGTGTCGCGAAACAGTCATCAGCCGCCCTTCCTCATCGTGCCGTTCTCTCTTCCTTTTCATTCGTTCTCACCAACGACAGCCTCGTCACTGTACACTCTCCTACATGCTACACTCCCAAGGGTTCTTTTTTCCTTCCTGCCCCCCTGCTTTGCCTGTATCGTCGGGACGCGATCTCCGAATACGACTTTCGTTCTGCTGATGCCTCGTTTCCCCTGACCTCTCTGTCTCCTTCCCCGTCTTCTCTCACAAACGCGCATTTTGCCACGCTCCTGTGCCGCGAACGTTGTCGTGTTGGCCGTTAGTGAGAAAGGCGGCGTTCCTTATCAGAGCGAACGTGGGACATTTAACGTCGGAATGTCGCGTACCCTTGCGGTTCTGGAAAAGGTCGCGGAACTTCCTTCCCCCCACTTTCCCTTACGCTTGCAACATCACTCGAGCAATGTGTGTTTTATATAGTGCACTCTCGTTTGGACGTCAATGGTTCAAGCAACGTGTGTGTAAAAGTATGCTCTTACCTACACGTGAATGGTTCTTTATTTTCTTTTTCGTGTAGCTCTAGGAGTGAACGAGGAGCACGAACACTTGAGTGTGATAGTTTTGCATACAACACTGTCAAGCGCCCGCAAACAGGCAAAAGTAACGACAACGCAAGCGCAATACAGACGAGGGAGGAGGGAATACGCGCGCGAACACTTGCACAGCTAGACTCGGTTCCCTGTTCTGCTAACGAAAATATGCAAATCAACGACATTTCTGAAATCACGCCCGACAAACCTGATCGATGCTCCGACTATTTTTGCGTGGGATTCTAAAATCTGGCTTGAAAAACACGTCACACTACACATTTAGCCAACGTGACCTTCCCGGTCAGCTGCTGCGACTTCATGGAGTGCAGTGAGAGGAATCTACATCCAACTAGGAGAGACAACGACTGGAAGTTTCCTCAACTATCCGCCAACTTAAATTAATGCAGCTTGATTTCACGGAAAGCCCTAGTCGTGCGCGATGGGAGGGTCTTCCTCAATTCCATAGAACACCCGGCTGGCAATCGATGTCGGTTAGCTAATACAAAACGTCTCGGTGGCCTTCACCGCCCTGCACAGAATCTCTGGGAGAAGTTTTAATGCCGAGAAGAGATCGATGGGTGGCGTATTGATGGAAGGTTGCAGAATAAGATGCGAAACGCTATCTAGCAACTGTTTTATATGCAATACAAATCATTACGGTCTGGAGCTCACTCGGGTTCGCATCGTGTTAAAGAAATTTTGAGAGCGTAATCCTAGTATAATTGCGTCCACTGTTTACGTCGTGTTTTAGCATAAAAAGGCACGAATCATACGAATTGTCTGTCTTGCTTGTTCCAAAACCAGCTGCTTAAGACTTTGGATAAAACAGTGGCTTATTCAGACTTCGAAGCGCAATGGTGTGCGCGACATGCACGATTATGCCGAAAGTTGGCCCCGCTCCTCATTGTCATTGAAATACTTGCGGCGCACGTGTTCACACAAACGCGAAAACGGCGCCATCGTGGTGATACAAAAGCATTCTACTTCCAATTCTTTTGCCCTGCCGCGGTGGTCTAGTGGCTAAGGTACTCGGCTGCTGACCCGCAGGTCGCGGGTTCGAATCCCGGCTGCGGCGGTTGCATTTCCGATGGAGGTGGAAATGTTGTAGGCCCCTGTGCTCAGATTTGGGTGCAAGTTAAAGAACTCCAGGTGGTCGAAATTTCCGGAGCCCTCCACTACGGCGTCTCTCATAATCATAGCGTGGTTTTGGGACGTTAAACCCTACAAATCAATCATCAATCCAATTCTTTCGTCTTAATACCACACGGAGAGAACGGCACTGAACACGCCATTTTATTCCGGAGTGTATATCCCTTACGGAAACGCCATACATGGCCCATATATAAGTTATATCTGGCCATATATAAGCATATATGGCAGCATACGTGGCCATATATAGGCATATATGGCAGCATATGTGGCCACATATAAGCATATATGGATGTATATCTGGCGGAGTCGGTTCATGTATGGGGTTATATACGGCCATATATGACGCGGTTGGCCCATATAAGGAGTCAAATCCGGCCAAATAAGGCACGGCCACACCATATATAACATATCAAGTGGATCCTTATATGTGGAAGTGCTCTCTTATTTGGGATGAACCACGTATATATTTAGCACCGTGATCACACTTTAATGCGAATTGTAATATATAACAATTTGTACACAAAGCTGACCTGCTTATTTTTCATAACAATAGGAGTATTAAATATATATGTTGTTTCTGCCGTTCAAAAAAACCGAAATTTCAGGTCAGCTTTGTGTACGTGATAGTTGCAACTCAGTTGAATGCATATATGCATGCATTCGTGTAATTTAACTCGTACATTTTTCATGGCATTTAGGTTTGAAACAATAAGTTGCAATTTTTACGACGTAAATAATGTATACAAGAGCAGACATGTTTTACGAGGAAGGAATCGTGTCAAGTCACAAAACGTATTGAAGCTTCCGAACCTCGCTATTATTATAGAGCAATCCTATATAGTATTATGTAAAGACAAAATGCATGCAACTTATATTGTTCACATTAATGCATTGTTTAAAGTGGCAGCAAGAAATAGTAATTTCAATGCGCTTTTAGCTTCCACATCGGTGGACAAAATTCCTGATTATTTGAAAGTTTTGATGGCTATATGCTCCCTTCATATAACAAGATTTCTATTAATCCTGTTGACCCCTCATCTGCGATTGCTTTCAGCAGCCATTTACTATAATTGCATGCGCAGTGCAATGTTTAAGTGAATATTTTCAAAAACAAAAAGAACTTACGTGAATGAAACTTCCAGGCACCATTATGATTACATTCAAGATGGAAGTTGTACTAATTTATTGCAAAAATACATCTTGCGTTTCCTTTGGCTACGTATAATGTTCCTGGCTGTGCACATAGTAAATTTATCGAAAATTTTATGATTGCACAAGTGAACAATTAATTTAGTGTAATGTTTGCAAGCGTCAAATAAATCTCACGTCATAGACATGTACGTTAAAAAAGGTGCAGCTGACTCACATGTGATACATATTTAATGGACAATGTAATGAAATGCTGAAGCTTTATAGCAACATTTAACGTAGGCTGCCGAATTCACAAAACTTCTATTTTGTGTCGGTGTGTCATTACAAAGTGGTCGAGGTCACTAAAGCGCACGTGCCATCATTAGGATTAGCCTAAACATTGCCTTGTGAATACAATTAGTGTGACACATTTTTTGCGGGCTGGCGTGATACCTAAGCCAAACTCTACATTATGTAAACAGCCCCTTGCTGTGCAGGCGCGTAACGCTTGATTCAAACTGCTTGCGAACATATCCTTTCAACACCAACACGGTAGTGCACTTATAAGATATGTATGCCGGTACATACCCACCAAACTGACAAGTGTACACTCGCGTATAGAGATTCATGGGCACCCGGACACTGGCATTTCATTCAATGTGGCTAGATATTTTCGGACATGTCAGAATGATATGAGTGTATTATTATTATTATTATTATTATTATCATTATTATTAATTATTATTATTATTATTATTATTATTATTATTATTATTATTATTATTATTATTATTATTATTATTATTATTATTATTATTATTATTATTATTATTAACGGTGTTGTTGTTGTTGTTGTATTTCGCAAAACGTCCAACAGCGAATTCATATCCTGTCATACTGTGTCGTTATGTAAGTTTTATGAGATCAGTTATCTTGGTGTTCTTTTTGATAGCATGCTGAATTTTTTCTACTTGCATTAAATGTGCTGCCATGCGAGGCCTTCATTCTCTTCCTGTTGGCTCAACATCTCGCGAGAATCCGGTTCTCCTACAGCCTTCTACAAATTGTACACCGCGATATGTCGTCGTCAACTTGAGTACATATGCATATTTGATTTGGAATGGCCCTGCTAAATCCAGCAGTAGCGCCACTGAGTGAGTCCAGAAAAATTTCATAAGCATTTACCCTCATCGTTTCACTAGAATCCTTTCAACACTGCTAGAATTTTATATTTGCCATCAGTTAACGGCCGGCAAAATCGCGCTGAGCTGTTATTTCTTTACAAGCTAGTTCAGGGTGAGATATTCTGCCCTTCTCGGTTGTAATAATTTTGAAACTCCGCGTAAGTTATCGAGAGAGAATCGACCGTTGCATGTACCTGCCAGCTTCTTTCAACACTCTATCCTTTACAGAATACTGAGTCTATCTAACGTCAACTTTCTTAATTCGTTATGTTTTTCATAGTCTACAGTCATTTTCTTTTTGTCAGTGAGGGCTGCCCTGTCCTAACGTAGCTTTGCACATGCACAGATTCTTCCCTTTTCTGTCTTTCAGGAAGCCTTCGGCACGGTTATGTATATTCTACATTATTTTTCAGTCCCATTCCATGAATATCTACTCTTTTATTTGTTGTTTTCATTGCGCGTTGATTTCTTTTTGACTGCTCGTCTTTGCTCTTTTTATTGATTTGCATTTCTGTGGACAGTCTGTAATGTGTTGTTTGTTTTTGTTTTCTTTTCGCGCGTGCCAGCATGAAAGACCCCATGGTTGTTCTTGGGTAGGTTAAAAAATGATTGATTGATTATTGGTTGATTGAATATTATTATTATCATTATAAATGCTTGCGAAATAAGATGATAATTCGGCTGAAACGCGTCTTCGTAGCCAGCGTACACGAAGCAGCGATTTCAGCTCCGCGGAATGCCTGTCTCAAAGGACTTGCACGTGCAGCTTTCTGGGCCCGCGGAAGGAAGTTGAAGTCCATTGTACGAAAAAACTCGCCTGACTGCTAGGTTGCAAGGGGTGCGCACAGTAAAAAAAATACAAAAAAGGGCGCCCATCGGATGGGTGGACAATTCGGAGAAAGTTGTTCGAAGGAGCGCACGTAGGCACCGTGAAGCCCTGCCGTGGCTTACACCAGTCTGTGGACAGAGCAGGAAAGAGAGTGGCGCGGCCCATTTCAAGTAACGACGAAGAAAATAGTTTGCACAAACATTCAGTCGTATGGTGATAACTTTGCGTCAATAATAGTTAAAAAATGAAACGTCGTTCGCCAATAAGCTCAGGAAAATTCAGTTCTAGTGAAAAGTGCGTAAATCATTGATCTCAAGGAGTAATGTAGTGTGCATTGCAATATTCATTGTCAAGCCTGCGTGCACTGTATCCGTCCGCGTCATTGTTGTTTTTTTTTTTTGCTCGTCGGAGTCATGGGTGCTGTGCTGATCGAGTTTGTTAATTTTCATTCCTTTTGCTCTTATTTCGTGTTCAACTACTGCTCCAATTTACACAAGATAATCGCGCAGCTCTCAGGAATCTACTTCGCTGTACGTGGCGAAATTGTGGACGGACGTGGAAGTGTTTTTGTGTGCGTGTGCGTCTGTACGCTGCTGGATTGGCGATCTTCAACTTTTCGTGCGAGAAGAAAATGGATACCCACGCTTGCGGGCAAGCGTTTCTTCAAAACTTCTTCCTAAAGCAGTACGAATGGACGTGGTGGCTTTAAGGTGTGAATAGGTTATCAGGATTAACAGGCTCCTTTAAAGACAAGTCTCGGTTAAATGTTAAGGTAAGTTCATCATTTTCATTACCTTCGCACGTTGTTCATAAATATTATGATAACTCGAAAACATACCACATTGCATGCTTGCTGAGTAAATAACTTTATGCTAATCGTGGTTACGTCATTAGGCTGTTTTGTTTAAGCGATATGACAACACTTTTTTTTTCACTTGATCCAGACAGTGCTCTATTTAATCAAAAAATCTACGTCAGGAAAATGTTGGTTTTGTGCCATTGTACTTTTCATAAGTATATTGATGTAAATATACTTGTGTTGTATTTTTCTCATTTTAACGCTTGAGGAAAAACCAAGGATAAATTACAACTTGCGCAATTACAAATGAAAAAGAGTTGCATATCTCCAACTCCAAGGGTGTCATGAGATTTATGAGCCCACGTTTGAATTTGTCTTGCGTTTGAATTTATCTTTCTTCGTCTACGTTCCACTTGTTTTTATATTTACGTGTGTTTTGATAAGGACACGCAGTTAAAATTTTGTTGCTAGTTTGATTCTTCAAAACGAGGTGCAATGTCACGGATCCAAATGGAAAAACTTAAGAATAGCCCGTAATTTCGTTTCCGCCATCTACAATGAGGGTTATATAAGTGTAAATTTGACTGAATGCGTACATCACACGCGACATTATCGTTACTGATGTCGCAACATCGCGTGGTTATCTTGAGGAACTGCGCATACCCGCATACATAGTTACACAAAATAATGTGATGTCACGTTTTAATCCGTGAGCACTGTAGATATTTTTACGCAAGCCGACAAATAAAATGATATGATGCATTAGAACTTGCTACTGTGTGAAAAAACTGGGGGACCGTTAAGCTCCGTTTTTCACAGTTGAACGTGATAGCAGTATCGATCATGTTTCTTGTGTGTAATTCAATCACTTAGTGTGTACTCTTTATTGCATGATGCTACTTGAACAAATTTAATTGTGGAATAGTACTGCGTAATTGAGAAGGTTGAAAGTGTCTCAATGAAGGTTTCGCACATGACTGCATTTTGTGTAAAAAACGGGTAACACAGTTTAAAGAACAAGAAATATTATGTAATTACTGAGTTGCGCGAAAAAATTAAAATACAAAAGGAACACACCTAGATGCAGCACACACTGACAACTGAAACATTGTTGGAGAAAACAGACATACGTATATATGCGGTTACAAGAACACGTGCGGTGAAAGAAAAGGATTAGATGAGCAGACAGATTGTATAAATGATGCGCTTCCAGGAAAGCTACCTCAGTAGCAAGCAACATAAGTGAGATTTACGTGACACATGAATCCCCAGCTTTGTTTATGAAATACGCCTCTCCGATTTTCCGCGCTATACCGTGTCACTAAATCTAACTTTAACTACCGTATTCCAAACAAGGGCGCGCAGCCACACTCTCAACAATATGATGATTGGTTAGAGAATGGTTGTTAATTCCTTTAGAGAAGCTTTGTGATCTACAATTATATAAATAAATTCTAAATAATACTTCCCACATGACAGCGCAGTGCCATCCATCACACGATGTCCACACTGTGAAAGAAAATGATCAGATGTCTGCTCATCTAATCATTTTTTTCCACCTCACGTGTTGTCGTAATCGCATACATATGTCTGTTTTCTCCAATGAAGTTTCAGTTGTTAGTGTGCGCTGTGTCCAGGTGTCTTCCTTTCACACTTCAAATTTTTTCGCGCAACTAAGTTAAGATGAAGTACCAACTCGCCCAGCAGAACGTGCTTCTCAATATAATGTGTGTAAAATGTTTTAGAACTTTATGCACCCACTACGCAGTCGTGAGGGAATACGTGCAGTAACCAGTGTGCCTTTTGTAATGGTTGGCTGTCTTTAGACCGCGAAGTCACGTTAGTAATAACGTGTTGTGATGCTCGATGATAATGCACGCTTCTATCATGCAATATAGCTGCGATATTAAATGTTGTGTTGTGAAACCTGTATGCAGGATACATGTATTTGTTAAGCATGACAGTTATTTTCCTTGCATTTACAACAAGAGGAAGTTATTAATGCTTTATTTCCAAGCAGAAGCATAGCTGTGTGGTAGAGAACTTGCATGCCATGCAAATTGCCTGCATGATTTCGATCATCACTCATATCCGAAAATTTATAATATTTGTTTTATTTGCATTCTCTCAATTTTCGATCATTGACAAGACGATTTTTCACGGAGAGCCACCGATGCCTACACCGGAATTTTCGCAGAATGAGCTCTTTACCACTGTTACATTAATGATGCATTATTGGCAAAATGCAAAGTGGATTACGTTTACAAAGTACATTTTTAGTGTCCCGTTGGCAAGAAATATTGTTAAATGCCTCCGTTCCCACGCACACAGAGACCTATAGACACCAGTTTTAGCAGTCGTTCTATAGGTCATTAGTCACAATACTTGTACATAACAAGCTTGCATACCAATCACTTTCGACCGAGCTCCTTAAAAGTTGATTATCAACTCATTTAAGTTATTCAATGCACACGCAGTTCATACGGTCAATAGCAAGTCAATATTTCGTTTTTACTGACTATGGACGCTCCATTGACACACGAGAAAAGTTTTAAACATAACACACTGTGAAAGATATCTTTACGAAACTCAAATTGGGTTCTTTTATGCTATTTATTTTTGTCAAGTCGGAATCGATTAAGCGGAATATTTACTTGCACCGTACTATGTCTCAGACCGTGTTGACCATAGGTTCAAGATAAGAATAATCGCATGCAAGACTGACGTGTTTCAAAATGATTTTTTACCAAAAAAATTACAAGATGGAACCAGCTGCCTTCTAGCATTGCCTCTACACTCCCAAATATTTGTTTTATTTCATGTTAGAATTGTTCCGATTTATATGTTAGAACATGTTTCGATTTATATATGAATTTCTCTTGCAGATTGTGATTCAGGTGACTTTGATTATTTGTTTGGCTATGTATTTTTTGTATTCTACTTTTCGTAAATGCTGCCTCAATGTAATGCCAATTGCTGCTGTGGGTAATGAAATAAATAGATAAATAAAAAAGTTTGGATAAGTAAGCAATATATTTAAGCACAAAGAATGTATCTCTTCAGGAAAAGTCGACTAACAGTGACATGTGCCCACCACAAGCTTTAGATATGATGCCAAGTTACATTCTAGCAAATAGTTGTTGAGAATAACTTGAGATATATTGAGGATAACTTAATTGAACAAGAATGTTCAGGAGGTATGTACTGCCTTTGTTTTGGAGATGATAGTGACTGCATGCAGACCTTTCAACAAACAGGTATATTTCTAGCTGAAGAATGATTTGAGCAGCTATATTTTTTGCCGGTGACACAAGCTGAACTAATATAGATGAATCATTTGAATGGCTTTATATAAAGGTATCCATATAAGGCCATATATGAAAGCATCCATATAAGACCTTATATGGATGCTTCTATATATAGCCATATATGGCCATATACAGCAACACCCATATATGGGGATATAAGGCCCATATATGGCTATATCAGGATTTGGACATATCAGGTTATATACGGCCCATATATGGGGATTCCATATATGGGCCAGATATGCCCAATTCCTGATGTAGCCATATATGGGGATTTTTATATAAGTCCATATATAGGATTTTTGTATGCAGCGTGACATTGGATGCATGCCGTTTGGTATCGTGTGAGAATCGCGCAAGTGAGCGCGAAATAGCCGCGACTATTGCCGCGAATCTTCAGCTCTGCTGCACGCACGTCAACAAGTGATTAGAACAGGGCCCACGTGTGTAGGTCTCGTTTTAGCGGCGTATACTGGCGGTCGAGGTCAGCGGCGACGCTGTCTCGCATTCCACCTTTGTTGGACGACGAGATCGGCGGCACGCGCGGCCTCAGCGTGCACTCGTGGCCTTTTCTTCCTATACGTGCGTAGCCCAGATTAGACGAGCGCTGCTCCGTTAATGGAAACGCTCTGGGGCGCAAGGGTCACTTCCAGGTGCACCAGCCGGGGAAATCACGTTGGAGCCGCCTTTCAACGGCCTTTTTCTTTTTTCTTTTTTTTTACCCTCTCGCTTTTAGCTCGAGCATAGTGGCGATGCCTGTTTTAAAGACGCCCACGCTTTCCTTACATCGCGAATACCCGAGGAACATTTGGCGCCTGCTTTTAGGTGCCTGTGTAGTACGGACATTGTGAAGTGATTCCAGCCTGCCTGATCGCCTTTCTATCGTAAGAGTCCCGAACATGCGGCAAGAACTACGTACTTCTATTTATTTTTTAATAAGTATGTTCATGAGCTGTATCCAAATATGGCGGATCTCAAGCATCCTTTTCCCGAGGCATCCGACGAGGACACCCTAGAGTTTCCTCAAATTAGGTAGAGGGGACTCTGGCGCTGCAATCGTTCAGCGACCATGGTAATGACGGATAGTACACAGATCTGCCTAGTCTTCGTACTTTCAGGTTGTGAATCGCACTTGTGGCCTCGTTTATTGCTGTGTTTCGGTTTTATTTCGGAGGAAAGGACGAACCCTGTTGAACTTCATGGGCCGATTTGAAAAGGTAAGCCTAAAAAATTAAGGTTGTGAAACACAACCGCACAACATTTTCTGATTTTTGTTTCGTAAGAAAACAGCTCCAAGCCACACGAATACACACGAAGCCAGAAGCAGGCCAGAAGTATGAAGATTAGACAAATCTGTGTACTACCCATCATTCCCATGCTCGCTGAAGCGCTGTGCGTTGCAGCTCCCATAGACATTAGCGCCAGAGTTCCCTCTAGTGTATAATTAGAAAACTGTATGGCGGACACCATGTGTTGAAGCATGACCGTGGAATAAAACTTTACTTTAGAATAAGCGTCTAACTTTCAGTCATTACAGTCATTACTATTGCCAGGTTCGCGAAATCATGACGTTGAATTCCCTGCAAAAAATGACTCATATATGACATACGGAAAAGACTTGCTTTCAAGTGCCAACGTTAGGTGACACTTTTTGAAACTCCCGGTTCAAACTCACGGCCGTAATCCCGCAAATTAAGCAGTGACTAGACATCGCCAATTGGGAAAAGGTGAGGAACAGACTTGGTTACCCCTTTTGAGACTAGAAGGGTCCCCCTTCCCCGTCCTTCCTCTTTCTCCTCTAAGCACGCCTATGCTCGCATCTAATATTCACGCCTATGCTCGCATCTGAAATTAAACTGTTAGCCTACAACACGTACGTGAGATCTGTTCTTGATTATGCGAACATTGTTTGGTTCCCGTACACAAAAAAACATATTGCGAAGCTAGAAGGCGTGCAAAGAAAAGCTGTTCGATTTATTTTTAACAAGTTTAGGCAAACAGACTCACCAACTGAAATGCTCGAAGAAGCGGGCATGCTAACGCTGCAAAAACGAGCAAGACTAGCACGCCTACGATTCATGTACCAGCTACGCCATAAGCAAACCAACATCGATGCCTCCAGGTACATTACACTTCAACAATCACGACCCACCCGTAAGAAGCACCCCGAAATGCTACAAGAATACGCATTCCGTACGGAATGTTTCAAACACTCATTCTTCCCAGCATCAATAAGGGAATGGAACAGCTTAGCAGCTATGATTACTAGCAGCAATTCTTTAAATATTTTTTCACGTCTTGTTGAAGAACATTTGCGTTTGGAACCCTAATATTGCGCTATTGTGGTCATCTTTGCAAAATCCATTGTTTTAGACTGTGTTATTTTGACTATTTCACACTGTAATCATTTGGATATAGTACAATTACTGTTAGAACTTTGTTGTTAGAATTTGGTTAGAATTTGTTTGAATTTGATTGTTAGAAATTGTGAGAGCTGGTAGCATCAATGTAACGCGTATCCTAAACGATGTATAACTTACGGATGTTTTTATTGTGTGCTTTTATTGTGTGTTTTCCCGATGTCCTTTCTGCGAAAATCCCGACAAGGGATTGGCAGTATTTTTAAATAAATAAAATAAATAAATATGCTTGACCCATATTCTAACTGTAAATGGTAGTGTTTGCATATTGGTTACACTATCTAAACATTCGGGTTCCTCATTCTTACCCCTCGTTGCCACCTATCTTGCATGATGAGTGCTTTGGGGGTGGGGGAGGGGAGCTGTTACATGTTGTTGTCGTCACCTGGGGTAACGCAGTAGAAACCATGTGTATATGACGTAGCCAGCTGTAGCATATTTAGCGCGCGCTTAATATGCTACAGAAGAAGAGAAGTCTTCTTCTTGCTCTTCGGGCGCCTTGAGGATGACATAAACGGCGCACATTACTACTATGTCTGGGGAAGCACAGCAACGCAAACCAGCTGTAATAATTGGAAGAGGAAACAAGCGAAAAACAGCAAGATAGACGAAGAGAAGAAATAGTAGAATTTAAATAAATGGAAAAACAAAAATACGCTGAAAGAAGACCGGAAAAATGAACGAGAAAGAAAGAGACGAGGAAAGAGAGAGACAATCAAAAAGAAACAAGCAAGGTTGCCTTTAGCGGCGCCTATTCCTTGAGGCTACGTGGCACTTTGGCGACGCTGCCGCAATTTTTAGTATTTAGCTTCGGGCGACCACCTCGTTTCTTACCTATAGCCTATAGCCTCCCACCACAGCCAGTTCCCGGATAGCAGTGATATAGCCAAAAGTTCGGTGGTTTAGCTTACGGGATTTTATTAAATCACTAAAGTGGCCCGGGCTATATGAGCGACGCCGTAGTAGAGAGCTCAGCATAAGTTCGACTCTCCGGGGGTTCTTTAAAATGCGCTACGTCACAGAATGCGCACGAGCCTCAAGTATTTTGTGGCCTCTAATTTGTGCCGCGTCTGTTATATTTGGTGACGAGGTCTGCAGATTTCGCGCAACAAAGTTTATTACCACTACGTCGTTTTTAATTTATTGCTCTCGTTTCAACGTGTAACATTTCTTGCTTAAATTTCATTTTTAACTTAACAATCAAGCGACATCTGGTTGCCGTCACCAAGTAGTGGCGAGATCACCTCCTACATTTCTTCATCTTTCAGTTAGAAAAAAAAAAGTTATCACGGCATATCGACGAAGTGAATGATGACGAGTGGGCGAAGCAGTGAGATCGTTTGGTGTTCACATAAATCACCCGAACATTAACCACTCACACATGTAAAATGGGTGCCAAGCTGTGTATACGGTTATATACCATGTTTATTGGTCGTAACTGGTGGTGTCGTCTTGATTTGTGAATTTCGTGTTGCATTCATTCTTATTGCTTTGTGGTATCGGATCTAGGCTGAAGTTGGCAAAGACGAGGTTTGTGCATGTTCCCCTGGTGGTTTTCCCGTTGTTTCCAGTCATACGAAATGCATCGTATAGAGCACATCGAGACGTCATCAACTGCATGAGCCATTCATTGTCCGTGATCGTCATGAGCGTCGTCGCCATGTCTAGTGATGGTAAAAAGGGAATGTGTCGTCTGGAACACGCTTGTCGGAACGCGATGTGTAGCACTAATTTGGGATTTTATTCAATAATAAGCACTTTTCCTTGGCACAAAAGTAGCACTATGGGATTTATGGACCGCTATTCTAGCAATGAAAATCGACCTAATATTTGCCTTTGGTGTCCCTTCAAGGTTTAGGCTTTTCGGTTGGCGTTGTGCGCCGTAGCCACCACTGACAATAATGACGATGAAGAACAAGCACGTTCCAGGCAACTCATTCGCTTTCTGCGATCACGGCACAGAACATGCAAAGTAACCGATATACGCCATGACGATGGCGCTTGACGATTATGATCACGGACAACGACTGGCCTGTGCAATAGATGACGTCTCGATATGCTCCACGATGCATTTCGTATGACTGGAAACAACCAAGAACCACCAGAGGAACGTGCACAGACGTCATCTTTGCCAACTTCAAGATAGAACCGATACCACAGAGCAGTAATAAGGAAAGCAAAACGGAATTCACGTCTCAGCACAACATGCCAGTTATGACCAATAAACAATGTATATAACTGGACATCGCTTGGCATTGATTTACATGCGTGAGTGGTCAGTGTAACGGGTGATTTCCGGTAACACCGAACGATCCCACTGCTTCGCGCACTCGTCATCATTCACGTGAATATGCTGTAATTATTTTCTTAACTACAAAGCGGGACTCGTTATCAAGTAAGCGACACGACCGTTTAGCTTTTTTTTTTACTATTGGGAAAACCCTAACAAATTCAACAGCCTCTGTTCTGCAACAGCAGTACAGGGGCCGAATTCATCAGACTAATCAATCGTAAGTGCATTTTTGTCATTGACCGGCCTGCTCCTCTGATAATATGTCCCGTATCAAGTTTCGCTGGAATATTTTCTTTAAAAAAATTTTCAGCGTAAGATGTTTTCGTGGATACGTGTCTTGATTTGTAGGCTGCGTTGAGAACGGCGATATATTTTGCCACTTCATCTGGTTCTGCAAGCGCGTTTAAATCGAAAGCCTTAGATACCTAACCAAACTCGAAAACTGCTAAGTGATGAAAAAAAAAAAATAAAGTGATCGCACGAGGACGTTACCATCACGTGACTGGTCGCCCTCGTTTCTGGCGTCGTTATTACCTCATAGTGACGTCATCGCACAGGTATAGATCTCAGAGTCAGTGCTGCAGAACCACGCGAAGTTCACAACCTTGCGATGCGACCGATCCTGCGCGCAGTGTTAGGTGCCGGAAGTTTTTAACAGTGTAACACTGTTCTTGGTCGAGGCTTTCACATCCACCGGGACCATCATAGATGGTAGCGGGATTAACCGACAGAAAGCAGGTAAATCCCACTATGGAATGTGGACACTTCTCACACCGCTCCCAAAACTCGCCACTATACGCCCACAACAGCTCCCGCCACTCATTTCACTTCATTCGCATTTCAGTGAACCCCGGCAACTATAGTTTCGCTGTTTTATCAGTGTCCCCCAAGCAGAGCTGACTGAATTTTTTGGGAGAAGATGAGGTCGATCAGTCCAATTGACTGAGCAGAGCAAGGAGAAGATTAATGGGGCTTTCGACTTCTAGTCGTTTTAGGCAAACGCTGAAAGGACCTGCTGTCTTTTCGCACCTAATGCGAGAAGGCTTCCTGCTAACACGACGCTGAAATTCTCGTGAACAGTCGTGCTTGTGCTCCCTAGAAACTGCTACATGTGCCAAGGTGAGCGACGGAAGAGCGTTATAGAACTATTGGCCCATTGGAGCGCGTACACTCATGCGTGCTTCTATAGACCAGCCCTGGCCGCTGTGAGTGACCTCCGTGCCCGCGAGGATCAGTGGGAGGGAGGCCGATCGACCGTGACCGATGCAAATGAAGCCTCCTAATTGGCCACAGTGAAACCGGGTCGCCAATTTCGATGACACGAGGCGGCCATTATTGGGCGAGATGCAATCTCTGCTGAGAGTTATTACGGGCGCATGGGCGAACGACGCTTCGCCGGCGTGTGTATTGGTGTGGTGGTCGAAACCTTGGAGCGTGCACACACTGGAAACTTCTCTGCCGTAGATGCCATTTCCGCTCTGTTTCGCTTCGTCAAAAAAACGAACAAAAAAAAAACCCCGTCGACTTCAATTTGTAGCTATCTTCGTTGAATTAATGCCCGTGCAAACTCCGCTGGCTAATTTTTCAACTCTGTCGAGGTTGACACTGCATCCTGACAGTTACTTATGGATTTCACCGCCCAAGAGAAATGGGCGGCCCTATATTCGCGACGTCTCTGCGGGAAACTTGCTCTCCTATTACAGCGCAAATCGATTCCAGTGGTCGCGCGTTGCGTACATTTCTGTGGAAATATAAGGGTAGTTCTGTAATCTAATTATCCTGCAGGGTGTAACCGCGCCCGGTTACTATTTTTAGCATTCTTATTCATGCATGAATAAACTGCACTGCAATCACGTTCCGTTCCTGCCAGCTTTCCAGCAACTTTGAGGTGTAATTTAAATGCGAACTCGCGTTCACGAGCTCGCGCTTGTTTTCGTATATGCCTACGCATAGATGCAACAGGTGGAATGCCCGTTATGTTGTATATTGTCGCTTATTAGTGAACGCTGTTGCTTGTCGTGGGTGCATACAGCTCATTATAGAGCTCTGAATAATACTTTTAAAACTGCACACGTGTTAGCATAATTTATGTTGTGGTTATCTGCAGTGCTATTCACGAATCGAGTCAAATGTTACGTCGCATCCACACTTATATACGAAAACGTTCATGCACTAAAACCCGTTGGTGTAGAGAAGGTGATAGCGAGTGCTGACTTTTGGAGGTTCTTTCAGCGAACGTAGTCAGAAAATGCCGACGTGCATCGTATACGAGCGAAAAGTTTCACCACTTACGTCGTTGACTTTGATGTTCTTAATCTGCATTGAACGCATACGTCAACAGGTGCTCCGGACGGCCAGTGTTCGGCCGTATTAGTGAGTTAACAGATCCACGTGCGCAATATCCTTCATTGTAGCCCTGTCCGGCAAAACAAAATTAACGAGTGATCGACGTCTAGACGGAAAAGTAACGAGAGTCGAAGGACTTGTATGCGACAACCGCTTATTCATACTTTCTGTAATATGAACATGCGACAAAGTATTTCGGCAAAGAAGGTCGTAGACAGCAAGCCAAAGAAGCTATAGGCCCACTTAGGAGGTAAGTTGCGCTAACTAGGTACAGGTAACGCTCGCCCATACGTTGACGGTCTATACCTACACAAGCTGCACATACATCCTGTATAGGACATCATGGCTTTGAAGGTGCGGTCAGCGGCTCAGCGTGAATTCAAGGTCCGCGTCACCAGATGGACGCGCTTAACCTCCGTCGACCTTCCGTCGCTTCATGCTTCGTGTGGGAATGCCCCGCGGTGGAACAAATGCCGTGCGCGCGCACCCAACTATCTTATCGTCGAAAGGAACCCCTACTCGAGGTTGTGATATGCGTATCTATATATGCAACGTGGAGAAATGCACGCCTCACTATACCGACAGTTACAATAGTGAGAAAGGAACACACAACAGAGCTTGCGAATAATTAATTTTGTAAAGTCTTTCCGTGAATGCGCGTGTCATCAGTTGGTGTACCGAGGCGTGGAGAGATAAAAGAGGGAAAATATACGTCACGAGCTGATGCTGCGCGTGCTTTCCATTCATTTCTGTTGTACACGGTGCGTTTCATTTGCGAGGTTAGGAACTACTTCGTTCAATAAACTACTCGCGATCTACGCTTCGATGCAGATTGAGCGACGTCATTCAACTTGATGCTCACAAAGGCCACAAAACGCTTGAATTGAGGATTTTTTCTTTCTTTTTCTACGCGGCACTGAACCTTAAATGTTGGAAATGTGTAAGTGCATCGGCGACACGTTTTAATGCGTTTAAGTTAATTCTAGCGCAGGCAAACAACTGCCGGTTGTCCTGTTAGGAATATCACATTAACAAACTGCGTTGTGGCACGGTCTGTGAACGCCTAACCTTTCGTTTCTTCCTGTTTTGTTTCATCACAGCCTGCGCTCATTGCTGTAAGTAGCTACACCAACGAACATCATCTATGCTTCAAACTATCATGTCATTGAGATTCATACGTCTTTTTGTTTTTCTGAAACACATTTTTTTAAACACACTAAGAAAGGAACAGAAGTTCAATGCGTCCCCGCCGCGGTGGTCTAGTGGCTATGATATACGGCTGCTGACCCGCAGGTCGTGTTATCGAATCCCGGCGGCGTTGGCGGCTGCATATTCGACGGAGGCGAAAATGCTGTAGACTCACGTGCTCAGATTTGGGCGCATGTCAGTTAAAGAACCCTCGGTGGTTGAAATTTCTGGAGCCCTCCACTACCGCGTCTTTTATAATCATATAATAGTAATTGGGACATTAAACCATGCATATCAAATCAAGGAGCTCAATGTATAGCAATAAACCACTAAAGGGGGCCGGATGAAACCACAATGTGGTTTAACGGCTGCTATTGTTACACGCGGAACATCGTTTTATCTGCTCTATTCATACATTTTTTTTACCTGACATATTTCCCCCTGCCAACTATCATGTGGCACGCTTCGCTGGTTCTGAGAATTTGACGATTCAAAAGGCCACTCCACAGTGTAACGGGGTTGCTAGTTTGCTTCGGCGCTTGGAGAGGGGTTTTGAGACGCCGCGTCAATCAATGAACATCAGAGCAGAAAAAATGATTTCTTTCTCGCCGTAGAAATTAAATAAATTATTATTAAAGAAAGAAAGAAAGAAAGAAAGAAAGAAAGAAAGAAAGAAAGAAAGAAAGAAAGAAAGAAAGAAAGAAAGAAAGAAAGAAAGAAAGAACCCTGCGCATCAAATCGCGTCTTTTGGTAGCGACGACGAATTGTAAACAGCTAGGGAGGTCCAGCGGTCATTCTGCCGACGATAATACATACTCGCTTTTCGTCGCGTCAACGTGACCAATCGGGGCCCACACTTGTTTGTTTGTTTACTTTTTAGTCGTGCTTGAGAGGTAAACACAGCAGTGCACGAAACTCGCAACACACAGGCGAAGCTCGGCGTGTATGAAGCACGCACACTGAGGACGTCAACTGAGGCGGTGGCCTGTGGGGGGCCAATACAAACCTGCCCATCATGTCAGGCTTGCCGATGTATAGACTCTCGCACGCTAAGCTACACGGCAGTGGCGGCAAGCAAAGAAGCAAACACGCCCAACGAGGCAATTCAGGTAGCCGGTTGTGCCAGTCACCGGCTCCCCGGTCGCGTCAGCAAACGTACGGGACAGGAGACGGACGACCGTTGAGAAATGCTCCGGGGCAACAAGTCTCCGGGTGGAACGTATGCCTCGGCGTGAGAGAAAAATAACACAGAGCAAAGGTGAACCAGGAGGAGCGTCCCAAAAAAAGAATAACTGCCGCGTCCTTGGAGGTCCTCGCTGCGAACAATGCAGCCACTCTGTGTCGGCGCGTTTGTGGTTGCCGGCAGAATCTGCGGTGTGCCAGTGGTGAACGTCGACTGCCACTCACTCGTGGGTCGAGGCTGTTTCCGTTGGAGTGACAGATTTCTTTAATTGAGTGACTGAAGAGAATGGCATAGACAACAGCCTTCATAGGCTGAAGTATAGGATGCCAGACTGGACGAGCTGTTGAAATGCACCGTACTCGAAAAGTGGCACGGCAGTGTGTTCTAGATTTAGTTCCTGTCCTTAGCGCTGTTTTTCAGGCACCACATCTTTCGTAGACGTCGTATCTCTTTATCCAGAAGGTACGTTTTCAATGACTACTAGAAAGGGAGAGAAAGGTGTTTGGAGAATGACGGGGAGAGGATAATCAAATCGATAAAAGAGAGAGAAAGAGAAACGATTTGTGCACACTCGGCGCGGAAGACTCAAGCACGAAGCGAGAGCGTATTTTCGCTGACGCACACGCTTGGCTTCAATGTCCCTTTCTCCCTCGAACGTCGACAGTGCATTAAAAAAAAAAAGGGGGAGGGGGCACCCATGCGACCTCCGATCCGGACTGTCCGTTTCTCCCATCGCGCAAGGGCGCCCCTGTGTACGAGGAAAGGCTGCGGAAAAAGTGTGACCCCAATTACGATTACTTAAGACATGCGGCTATCTAGTCAGCCTTGCGAGAGAGAGATTTCAGAGGCGCTTTCTACCGCGTTGCCCGCGGGCGTGACATTCAACAAAAGGTCCCGCTTGCGGCCGAGAGAGACGGAACGTTTAGAGCGAAAGCGAGCGCGAAGAATATGAGGTCCCCTCGCGGTGTGACCTTTTTTGTTTCGCGTGATGTGTATGCGCTGCTCGTTGGCGCGCCAACGGCAGCGTCGTTGCCCGTGAACACGCTGTGAGCTCGTAAAAAAAAAAGATAGAGAGAAAGAGAAAAAAAAAGATGCATGAAACAAAAGTTGGGTTCTGGGAGTCATCTTCCGTATCCGTACCAGGGCTGCCGAGGTGAAGGTTCCAGCGCGGCTTCGTGTTCGCGCGGCGCCCACCCCCCCCCCCTTTTTGAGCATGCACGACGCAACGGCCGGCTACCAGTGGCCGCGAGCTTCTCCGATCCCGAGGCAGAGAAAAGGGCCGTGGCGTCACGATTTGACATCACCGGGCGCGCATTAATCGTGCCCCGCACAAGATAAAGAAAGAATAAGACAACGGCAAGTAATAGGGGAGACGGAAAGAAGCGAGGAACGCTTTTGTCCCAGACGAGAAGGAAAGGAAACCGTGATGCCGGGGGCTCCCAGGTTTTGCCGCGCCGTCAACGCCGGCTGCGAGCATGTGCGCAGATGTCGGTTGCGGGTCGCCCGGAGGGTCGCGCGAGGGGTCAAGCGTGCCTCTAGGGTCACTCGGCGCACGGGAGAGAACGGCTCCCGCGCCCCGGGACTACTGCCTGCGTCAGTTGGTGCGAGAAACGACCGTTGGGCTCCCGGACTTCGCGGCGAGGGAGAATGCGGTTTAGAGATTCTTCTTCAAGCAGCGCGTTGCTCGTACTGCGTATTCATTGGTTTGCTTTTTTCGCCCCCCTCCTGGTTTCGTCTTCGCTTTCTCGCGTGCTAGTCGGTTCTTCATGCACGGTTTCTCCCTTCCCTCGGGGTTTCTTCGTCCTCTCTCTTCTTCCTCTTCTTCGTCGCGTGCTTTCCTCCTTTCCATCGCCCTCAGTATCTCGAACGTGCATCCCACCACCACCACCGGGCTCTCTTCTCCTTGAGCGGATGTTGCAGATTTAACTTTTCCGCGGATCGACGGGAAAACGTTTGTGTTTAGTCACTCGCGCGGGGTCTCCCGGTATCGGAGCGAGAGAGCGTGTTTCTCTTCTCCGTAGTGCACAGGTGCACGCACAGGTTGGTGAAGCCACGGCGTAAAGGTTTCGTTGAAGAAGAAGGAGGAGAAGGCGACGAAGAAGACGCGCAGAGGGGGCGAAGCCCCGATGAAGAGGAGGAAAGAAACAACATAGGCAGACTATACTTCACGAGCTCTACTTTCCGTGGGAGGGGTTCTTCTTCTTCACCGCGCTGTCTTGTGGCGTTTTGTTTTGCGCCCGATGTGCAGTACAAGGCTGGGCCGTTTCTTTTTCTACTTCGTCTTCGTTCTCTTGCCTCGCCCGATGCCCCCCGTCCTCACGAACGGTGGTGCCTCCCTGCGTGCTGGCTTGCTCTTCTTCTTCTTCGACGCCCCGTATATACTTTGCGTGTCCGTCGACGGCTGATGCCGGCGTGGAAAAACATCGCCGCGTGGGGCAGCGGGCAGTCTTCGTCTCCCTTCGGAGTCGTTAAGGCACTGGGTTGTTCTTCGGCACGCATAGACGGTCTCGTGGCTAACACTCGATTTCTCGGGCTTCTTAGGGAACGCTTCACCGCTCGCACTTGAAGACCGCACACCAAGAGGGAACGATGGCGATTCGATGCTGGCGCAGTGACTGAGTTGTGTGTGTGTGTGCCAACTGTGACACCAGGTGTCGTTGTCGTCGTTACCGGGATCGACCGCATCGCCTTTCTTTTCGCCATGGTGATCACCGAGAGCCGAAACCATGCATGGACGAACGACTACTTCTACGCTTGGGGTGCGTATTTCCTCCGTTCCATTTTCGAATGTCTTCAGTACGATTGATCTATCCCCGTTCACGTTTGACTGTAGACTGAAAGCTTCAAGAGATTCTATCTGTGCGCGGACAGTCACTGTTTCTTGGATTGGTGTCCGTTGTTAATCATTGAAATTAACTAGAGAAAATAAAGCGCTCATTTCAAGGGTAAGTTTGGGTATCGCATCTCGTATGACGGGGCAAGTGCAGCGTCTCCGGTAACAGTCGTCGACTAAGCTTCTCAGATTTGCGTTTACTGCACTATATCTATTGAAGGTACCTATAGCACACCCGCTTCGCTTTATTTATTTATTTTTTGAGTCCCCGAAGCCATTAAAGAACCACTAGTGTAGTCACAACTTTTTTCCTGAACTAAGCGTTTCGAATTCTTCAGTGTTTTGGCAGCAGGAGCTACGCTTGGTGAATAAGAAATGACAAGTTGAACTCAGAGCAATCAAGGCCGTCATTACGTCTCTCTGAACGCACCAGTGAACACTGGTAGTGTGTTTTATTTGTTTGCGCTTGCATATAAGATTGTATGAAGGAAGATAATTGAATGTAAAATGTCTGTTCTCGCTGCATAACTTTTTCAAGGTGGTCCAGCCGAGATGAAGGACTCGTGCGCAGCAGGTTTATAAGTATATCGATGCACACCTTGGCGCTCAATCCGCAGTATAATAAGTTCAAGGAAATTGATCGAAGGCGCGGTAGCTATACAGCGCAATCGTCGATGCCCACATACAGGCCAGATCGAGCGCTCTCAGGAGGGGCAGCTCGGCGCTGCCGCAAATGCTTTACAGCATTACCATACGGCACACATATCTCGTTAGCCCTTGCACAGCTCGCGCCACTGATGACCAGACCGGCGGGCATCGGCTGGCCGGTCATTGTTATGCGACCTGTGGCTCGCGGGATATGCCTTGTCCGGCAGCACAACGGAGGCGTTGGCTTACGCGGGTGCGGGCCAACGCTTGGCCAGTATACATCTTTTTGGCAGTTTGTTGTTATAGTATTTCTTTTACTCTCGCTAATCTCGAGGGTGTGGCCTTCCGTGCTTCGGCCATTAGTATGAAATCAGGTCGCGCCGGTGTTTTTGACCGCCGCCGTTGTACTGCACCGCGGCTGGAGAAGTCCGCGCGAGCGTTGGAGCTTTGCATTCGCAAGTGGGCATAATAATAATCGATGTCCCCTTGCCGTTTTGCTCCCGAGAATTAACCCGCGGTGCTCGAGGCCTTGATGTGCATATACCCGGGCTTTTTATCATTCTTGCCCCAGCCACACAGTAGCGTTGCAGGAGAGGCCGGGGTGTTTGGAATGTGCTTTGTATATATGTGGGGAACGACGTGCCCCTGATCATCACTCTTATACAGGGTAGAAGTTGATGCCACTTCTTTTTTTTTTCACCTGTTGTATCCGCGTAAAGATCTGCACAGGGGCGGTGAAAATATGTGAAGAAGATGGAGATGAAAGACCAGGCGTAACGCTATTTTGTGTCGTTAATGGCATCGATGTTACAGTTTCTGTAGATCACCAATTTCTCTTTATTTCTGTTATGTTTTTTTGTGTGAATAGTAAGGATTCCGAGTGAACCGCTCTGCCGCTGTCTGTCCCGTTTCTGCTCCTTCGAACGTTCGAAGGGCATGTATTAACTGCGTTCCTTCGCGAGGCTTTTGACGCTCCGATAGCAACCTCACGTTCAAAAACGTTGCGTCACTTCGAGTGAGTTGGGTGTTGACAGATGTGGTGCGGTCAAGTTTTCCTTCGTCCGTGCACATGTGTTTACTTCGGTCCCTGTATATACAGTATTGTTTAGATTGATCGAAAGGCCGACTCTTTTAACCATGACAAACGAAGAGCAATTAGAGCGCTGTTTGAAGTCTTCGCTCTCCATTTTCTTAATATCCGTGGGTGTTTGTATACGGGATGTTGAGACGTCCCACCTGCCCAATGTACCGCTTGACCAACGGAGGGAGTACACCACGCCGCTAAGGAGTGGTGCACATCATACGTCCGTCTAAGGGAGCACGCTATAGCTCTCTGAAAGGTACACTGCCCCGCCGCGGTGGTCTAGTGGCTGTGGTACTCGGCTGCTGACCCGCAGGTCGCGGGTTCAAATCCCGGCTGCATTTCCGATGGAGGCGGAAATGTTGTAGGTCCGTGTGCTCAGATTTGGGTGCACGTTAAAGAACCCCAGGTGGTCGAAATTTCCGGAGCCCTCCACTACGGCGTCTCTCATAATCATATGGTGGTTTTGGGACGTTAAACCCCACATATCAATCAATCTGAAAGGTACACAACGAATTTTCCCCTTTATTGCTGGGAATGCGGTTGCGCAGTCCAGCCACAAAAAGCCATTGTGGTGATGTCACAGGGACTAGCGCACGCGTGAAACAACTGAAATTTCACGTTTCAAATCTTAAAGGCCATAAGATAAATTTGAAACCATAAGAGCCAGCCTCCAAACACTCTCACAGATGCTGGAATTTCATTTATACAACGTAGGATATTACATGCTTGGTGGGGCTTGATATGATTTTCAGTGCCTTCCTTTATGCTTATATGCCACCGTTTTTCCGCTAAACAATCAGTTGTTAGACAGTGCTTGTGTCGTGCACTTTTTCGTGTGTTCGTGTTCTCTTTTTTCTTTGCGCTGATCATGATCATTATGCTTTAACTAGCCCCATTTGCTACTTTACTAAACGTATAACCCGTAACCCTGTGCGCTTCTAAGAAGTATGTTCTACAGGGGGGTCAGTCAGCAAAAATAACGACCCAGTTCCTTGCTTTATTCGTGCGGCTGTGCCTCGCAAGGAGGTATACGGTGCGTGACCTGGGTGCGTCCACCTCCCGCCGGGCCATTTCTGTTACTGTTTCAGACAGACACGCTCTCCATTGGGGACTTGTCCGCTGCGGCTATGCAAATGGAAGTAGTGCTCGCAAGGTCGTAGCCACGAGTGTAGACGGTAGAGACGAAGAAAGGAGTGAGGGAAAGAGAGTTATGGAGTCAGGGTGGCCGAAGGCCACCACTTCTCTTCCGAAATTCCGCCCACAGTGCTAACGAAGCAAGGCACAGAAGCCGCTAGTGCCTCTCCTCCTTCCTTCCTAAGTGATGTCTTGGCTAGGCATGTAGCGACTGCTCAAGTCCTTGCGAGACGCAGTCGGCCCTCCGTGAGGTCACATTCTCCTAAATGCTCCGCTCTGTATGTGCGGGCGCGATCCAGTTATAAGACCTCTACCGTACACGTACGTGCTAGCGTGGTTGCTTGGGCATTGTAGAGGCA
This sequence comes from Rhipicephalus microplus, assembly GCF_043290135.1. NCBI lineage: Eukaryota > Metazoa > Arthropoda > Arachnida > Ixodida > Ixodidae > Rhipicephalus > Rhipicephalus microplus. Next base: position 47,416,445 of record NC_134702.1, on the reverse strand, counting down.
CCGACTGCGGAATGAGTCCCGGCATCCCGGCCGAGCTATGCGGTGCACTGCCGTACCTGCTGATAGCGTAATACTAGACGGCATGCGGTACGTGACTTCCCGTCATGTAACCCGGCACGCGCGGAAATTGAGGCGAGCGCGAGCTCATAGGACATGCAAGCAGGAAAGCGATCCCAAGAAAAGAGACGGTGGCAGTGCGTTACCGGAGGCTTCAGCATGTCCTACAGAAAAGGAGAAAATTAAACAAAAACAGAAAGGGGGGGGGGGGGGGGAACCGCATATCTGCAGTGCGGTCGGGTTAGAGCCGGGTGCAGTCCGCGCATGCGTGCAGCGCACATAGAGACATCCCGTGACCAGGTTTAGGCGATCCTCTTTGTGCAAAGATCTCGCCCGTCGTATCGTATGTTGGGGTATATGTGAGCAGAGTGCTTGCGCAATTCACACGTGCGGCATGAGAGATGGAAAGAAGGCTTAGGAGACGTGGCTGACGCGCTGCTGGGATCTTTAGCTTTGTTTAGGCCACACTGCCCAACCTAACGGGCGCATAGTAAACGCTCTGCGACATTTGCATACGGCGAGGCAAAGCTACTTCGATCGCGGGCAAAGGTGAGATCTATGTAGTTAGATCTGGCTAATCTAACTTTCTAAACTGGGTTCACGGAGTTGCTCGTTCACAAGCGCCGTTTGTCATCGATTGTCCACGATCGCATTGATTGCTGCCATCTTTCCTTACGAGCAGTTCTTTAGCGCAACAATTTTTGCTGTGTGTGCGTGTGAATGTGTGGCCGTATGAGGTCTGCATTAGCGAGAAATTCGGCAGCATGCTTGCTCATCGTATTACGAAGGTCAGTCGTCAAAAATCTTGCAAAAAGTTGTTTCGTTCCCCTTATTACGGACAGACTTTGGGTAACTTTTTTTTACAAGTAACTTGTATTTCAAACGAGCTGGCGGTGAGTTTTTTATTTGTCCTTAGTGGCGCTTAGCACGTAATCGCGGAATAATTAATACGATTTCCAACTATCCAGCACGTTCAATCGCACTACCTCGTCGCGTCTAAAATCCAACGCAATCAAGTACCAGCCCTTTCTAGCCCGCGGGGAATTTAACATGTGACAATACGTCGAAGATGAGTGCTTAATGCTACTATAGCTTGTATCACTGTTACGATATTGCTGCACAAATACAGTCATACGCGCGCCGCTCATATACCCCGTGTCGCCGCATCTAGATGGCGCCACGTGGCTGGAGAAACTAGAGTTCCTTGATGCGCGCGCCCCCTTGGTGGCGGACGGGGGCGCGCGCATCGAGGAACCCTACAAGAAACGAGCATGACAGGAGGCTGGCTGGATAATTCGTTTCGCACATGAGACGCTTACGCGGTGGCAAGAGATTTCTTCGCGACGCGTTGCTTCAGCGTTGATAGTATTAGCGTTGTCATTCATTGTGGCTCTGCCAGAGTTTTTTTTTTTTTTTTTTTTTGCATCCTCCGGAAAGAGGATTTTACTCTGAATGAGTTAACGCAGAGCGGCTTTGAAAAAGAAAAAAAAAACTGAAGGGGAAAAAGTGGGTTCCAGCAACTATTTATCTCAGTAAAGGTCACATGAACAGCGCTGCACAGAGATGGGGAGAGGGTTAATAAGGAATATAGGAGAAAAGGAAGGATGCGGGAAGAGAAAGTAGGTATAATTCTCATCCTCTGGCGTGACGGTACGTACGTTATATATATCCCACCTACTGATTTGGGGGATTTTCGTTATGTGGAACCATTCCTAGTGTTTAGTCTCATTTCAGTATGCTATACGTTGTTGCATTAGTATTGTTTGTCGTGACGAAGCAGTAAATTGCACATACCAACTTTTTGAAATACGCCATGGCGTTATTATTTCTTTAATCGTTCAATGAGATATCCAACTCGATCAAGAACCACGATATATCAGGCAAATTTGTTCTTCATTTCTTGATAAGCGGAGCGGAAAGCAAAAGCGACGGAGTTACCGACGCCGTGTTTGTACGCCTTCATTTTTTTTTTCTACACTGCCGACAACAACAATTACTACTATTCAATGTATGAGTCTACCAAGTTTAAACCTACTAAAAGCAATAGTATTAAGTGTACATCTATCTCGTTTGAAGTACCATGACGCTTACCGCGCGTGGCCCAGGGCAGCTTTTGAATACCTTGATCAGTTCCGAACTTAAACGGAAATTAAGACAACCTCTAAATACTGGTGCGAGCTATCTGTACCGATATACATGCCAGCCAAAGGATCAACAGAGAAGGAGGAAACATTCGCAGTGCTACTTTTGTTGTCCTACAAGCGACGTAGCCTCTTCAGGCTTATAGACTGTCTGCAGCCTGTTCTGCATGGGCGCTTCATTTTTCCAGCGACGTAAGTTTGGGGCCGCGCAACAAAAACAGCATACGCAAGAGCGGTGACCCCACAAAGTGGATGTATGTGTCTTACATGCAGAAAATACGCTTTTCGATCGATCACGGGCGACATACTGACGTTGCCTTGCGGATGTGAGAGTGCGCCTAATAATCTCCGACAGCTATCATGCAATGAGAAAGAACGCAGATGCTGGATATGGTTCGTGATCTGCTTGAAAGCGTTGGTCAGAAACAGGCCTTGAACGATGTACGCTTGTCATGTATCTCGTCAACGGGTGCGTCTAACCCCCGTATTCACAAACGCTCCCCCACTCGACTTTCACCCTTCACTTGAAAGATTTGGGCACTGCGCCACCACTCGGCTGAAAATGACGCTGCGTTACTCAATCGCAGCAGACTATCGCTGATATGCAGTGACCTGCCGTACCTAGAGATGGCGCTCCTATCAGCTTTCTCAAGTGAAGGCGAAGCGCTGAGTGAAGGGAGGTTCTAGAATACGGGGGTAAATTTCGAAAGCTATTGCAATGCTTTTCTGTCAGAACAAACCGGTAGTTCTTGTCCCCCCCCCCCCCCCCCCATTTTTTTTTGTCTATTTCAGAACTCTAACCTGTAGGGCACACTAGTATTTTCCCAAGACCCTGTAGGCATCGATGACGTCTATCTCGCTCACAAATTTCTGTACACCATCCTCTATTTGCCTGTTCGCTTGGCAATTGCATGTATGTGTTCTGGCTATATCCATGTACAAATTTCCTTCCGAGACGTATACGCGCAAGCCTTCGACTGCGTAACAAAGTACCGCAGTATACATGGACTTATAGTACTAAGACCGTCGATTTTGTTTTTCTTCTTGTCAGTAAGCAAAGGCAAATAGTCTGACGCAGCAATCACAGCGCCCTGTGCGTGATATATACTGCGCATTCAGAGGCAAGCTGACCTACCCTCGTTGCGCATATACTGTTCTCTTTCGGCGTATAGTTACGTACTCTACCGTCGTATATCAACGCTATACTATAGCAATCAGCCATTTCACTCACACCGTACAAATGTGGAGCGTTGAACGTTCCAGAAGGTGTATAGAAGCGTGATTGTCTCGTATGGAATTAGCTCTCTCCCGGCGAACCATATCGCACCAGCATTCTCGTGCAGGCGCGCGAGGGGACTAACTATATATATAACATACGCGGTCCCATCATTTTACCACTCCTATACATATGTAGGGTGAAGAGTAGCTCCGCGCGCAATACCGAGCTCGACTCCGGTGCGGTTCGCATCGCGAACTTATTTGCCGGAAGCGGCCATTCGATACGCTCAATGGAGGGCTGCTTCTTCGAACACTCCTGCCCACACATGCGCGCTCGATAGCGTTCGAGCACACGCTTACCCGCCCGCGTTGTATACGCGCCGCAGATTGATTAAAGGTTCCGGCGCGTACGTAGTATATATAATCGAAACGCGAAAGCCATTGACCGAAACGCAGCGGGCGTTGCTCGCAGCAAACCCCTCCGAAAATTCGCGCGTGCGCACGCTGGGTTTCCAATCGTTCCCAAGCCGCTCTGCCGCGTATATGGTCCTCTTCACTGCTCGTGGTGCAGGGTGTATACACACAGAAGTTACCTCGCATATACGACGGGTCGCGGCCACACCTATATACACCCCTGCGTATATATACACGCATTCAGGCATGCGCAGGTGTGGGCTCCATGCGTGTACACAGCGCGCCGACCGAATTAACGATGGCTGCTCTGGTGCGGGAAGTCAATCTATATCAATGCGTGTGAGTGTGCCCCTCGTACAGCTTGCCGCTGCGGCGCTGGTGTTGGTGCGGCCCTGCGTTTCTCGTTTCGGGCGCTTATAATACTTTGAGGTCAACCAGTCCCCCGGGTTCTCGCCCCCCCATTCTGAGCTACGCAGCGAGGCGAAAGAAGCGATGCACAAGTAGCAGCAGAAGCGACAGGCCCTGTTCGTACAACGCGTAATGAACCTCGGCCGCGCCATCCTTCTTGTCGCCGCGGCTTTTACTGCGTGTATACACGCGGAGAAGGCACTTAGCGCCGTGTATTTTACTTGGCAGCCGGTCGTGTTCCTGGGATTACGGGAACACCGTACGCATCTTTCGCGGTACGAGCGTATACGGGTATCAAATGGTGGTTTAGTACATGTCTCCTATACCTTTCCGTCGTCTATTTTCCTGTCCTTCCTTTTGTTACTATGTATTATGCTAAATATGTGTGAGGTCCACCCCTCTAGCTTACGCCTGGGAGGTCACGATGTGGCGCTGAAGAGTCAATCTCAGCCTTGCCCTCAAGGTCGTTTTTAACGTGTCGTATACGTGTATACACTGTCACAAAGCTGCGCCCAGAATCCATAAGCTGGCACTTAACGACTATCGACTCATAAATATGCGTTTCCAAGATTGTATACCTGTAATTACTATTGTTTTACAGCTGCTCGGCGGCGCTGCAACCCTGGAGTTTCGTTCGCGTCTGGTCGTCGCGAGATTATAGTTCGCCCTGGCCACGAGTATAAGAGTGAGTTCGTGGAAATGCAGCTTGCATTGCAGCTGTTGCAGCTGATGAGAGGGTCGTGTTCAACGCGAGGCATCTGCGCCTAGGGCAGTCTTCGGGCATGCTTGCTTCCAAAACGTAATATTACATGACTCGCACGAGAATAGTGAAGCAGGTGAACGCGTCGCTATGGCTTTCGTTCACGAAACAATGCAGAAACAACAGTGTCTAGTTGCCTCGCAGGGAACCGACAGAGAATACAAGAGGGAGGAATACATGTTCATGAATGAGGTCCGGGAACTGGGGCTCTGAGCTGTGTGCTTAGACGGACTCAGGCGCCGCCAGACGCCGCGGAGGGGAGCGGCTGGCGCCCTGTGTCCACACCCTCGTGGCTCGCGAGCTGAACGCGCGTGTGCGGGTCAAAGGTCAGGCCAGCCGCCCCCGTCCGCGCTTGTGTGAAGACAGGGGGTCGTCACCGCTCCGCATTCTTTCCGTCTCGGCTTGAGCACCGTTCCCGGTACTGCGTGTTTTTACTACCGCGTTTGCCGCGGGTGCGGCTGCCTGCGATTCCCGCTGCCTTTTGCCGGCCTTTGTCTTCCTTTGCTAAGGAGCGTGCGGGTATACGAGATGCGTGGAGCCATTCGGGGGAGAGAACTGAATGTTCCAGCTTTGTTTTCGTCTCCATGACCGAGCGCATCGAAGGTGTGGCGCGAAATTTTGCGGCGTACGTGCAACCATCGTTATTCTCTTATCTCGGGCGACGTATTGAAAGGTGGTGCCGCTAATGAGAACGGTGTTGGTATTCCTGCCATTTTATTGCACATTCATTATTTCTGGCTCTTCTGTAGTAGAAGCTGAGAGTCTTTGTACGTTGCCACTGAAGTCAGCCGTTGCCGTTCCGCGGAAGTCTAATGCAAGCAGTTGCTGTTCTGCTGAAGACTAATCTCGTTGTTGAAACATTCGCATCAATGACATTCCTTGCTTTCTCTGTCTGTTTTGTCCGCATTGTCTTGTCTTGATTGCGCGAGGAGCATCAGAATCAATCAACCGTCACACCAGTCAGTTTTCTCACCGGGCAATGAAAGAGCGATCTTGTTATTTGCTTTGTCCGTCTTGTGCAGGCACAGGCACTGCCAATCAAGCACTCTCAGTGTTTGGCTCCAGGCGATATTTGTCACCATCCTATCAGCAGAGTGGCGCGGTGACGCGCCACATTGGTTCTGCCTGCTTCTGCCGGCGAATCATGGCTCGGAAAATCAATACACACAGGCACAAAAGGCTACACAAGGTGTGTATAGTATGGACAGGCGTAGTGCGGACGGGATGGGCAGTGGCGGCGGCGAGGAAAGATGCCGCAGCCGTGCATGCGGCGGTGCCGCGCGCGAGCAATCGCGGCCGAAGGTCCGCAGGGGCGTAATAATAATCGTCCAGCGCCCCACCCGCCGCCAGCAAACTCGGGGGACCCCGAAATTTTCAGAGGGGAAGCGCCGCCGCCGCGGAGCAACCGAAGTCCCCAATTAAGCACCCTCCCCCAATCTATGGCTAGCGTCTCTTCTCGTCGTGGCCAGGGCTCGGCCGGGGTCAAGCTCGCCAGGGGTCATGGCAACGACGGTACCCCTCATCGTTCGACTCGAACGGCGGCTCTTAGGGCGCGGCCACGTTGATCCCGTATACTGTTGCCGTTGTGTCTCTGCCACGGCGTTCGAGCAGTATACGTTTGTTTGTGTGAATGCGTATGTATACGGGCGATCCGCCTTTCGCGCTGTGTACGCCCACGACGCTTGGTCGAGCCGCGCCTGTGTTCTGGTCATGGAGCTTTCCGGTGACGCTCACGGGGAGAGCGAGAGACAGGCGCCGTGCGGTACAGTGAAAGCGGACTTGAAAGCGCCGTAAACACACACTCGTACACATACATGAAAGGTTTGGGGAGGAGAGGGGGGGGGTGTCGAAGTCGCGGAGGAGTATAGTAGACACGCCTTCCTCGGAGAAGCGGTGCAGAGCAGGCTTCGACCGCGCGCTTCTCCCGCTTTCGTCGAGGATGGATCGAGCCCGTTGCCGGCACGTGGGGCAACCGCGCCGGCCACGCGCCAGCCTCGTTTCTTCGAGGAAGACGTTGCTCCCGTCCGTACTGGAACGGCACTGAGGTGGCGATTTTTACGGAACTGCGGGCCACTTTAGTGTGCCCGCCGACCTCTCCGACCTCACCTCCGCCTTCCTCAAGCTGTGAGGTCTCGCAACACGCCCGCTTCGTTGAAAGCAGAGCGGATGTACTACGTCGCTAGTACCGCACCGCCGAAGGAATGTTTTGAGGTGGTCGAATTCTGCCGAAGAAAAGCAAAAGGTGGCGGGGAGGTGAGATGGCGGGTTTGCGGGGCATGTCCGGCGTCCATTCAGTGTAGCGTGGCATACCACTGCCTGTAAAACCTTTTGGCAGTCGTTAACTTGGCTTCGACGCATAGTTTCAAGCTCGTCGAAGCTGTCTTTGCGCTGCAACGGCCTGTAATGAATCATGGGGCTCTATGACGTGGTGAGCATTCGGCGTTCCTCCTGTTCTATAGCGTGCTTCGCTCCATGCGCCCCCTGAGAAAGTGCCGTCAAGTCGCCCTATCCTGAGCACAATTCTGCAGGTGGCTGCGATGCAAGCGTTCAGTTAAGAGTCACAACCGGAGAATAAGTACAAGCCCCGCCCGGAAAGCAACGGCGCCTCTGTCAACCACCCATGTAAGAGCGCCGTGCAAGCTGGTTTCCTCTCAAACTTGAGCAATTTTTCTGTGCTAATTTAAACGGCACACATATAGAAAATTAAAGGTCCCATGTTTTTTCCTGAAATACGGCTAGTGACGAAGCCGTGATGTCAGTATTGCTCATTGAATTTGCCAAGACGTTGAATTTCTCTGTTTAAAACCAGCAACAAGTTCGGGAACTTGTTTGGTGAGCTTCGATCGGCAGACTTGTAAGGCTTATGTTGCTTCAAGCAATACATGCAGCAAAGAGCAGCCCGTATGAGGTGGTTCGCACTGCTCGTGGTGTGAGGCCCAAGGGACGGCTTTTAGCTCTTCCATAGTAGAGTACCTAGTACTCTAAATTGTTACTCACTATTTCTAAACACAAACCCGATGGGTTTGTCCACGAATGTGAGCCTCATTAAGTTTGAGGCTCACAGGACGGATTTGGTGGTGGTAGTGATTGGAAGATGAGAAAAGGCACCTAATTTCTGCCACCCGGTCGGGAGCACGGCGCATTGCCTGGACGGATTTATGCTCCCCCATAGTAGAGTATTCCTAGTACTATAAATCGGTACCCGCTCTTTCTAAACACTCCCGATGGCAGCATCGCTGTGCTTTAAGGGTGACGTATTTGTAACTGCGATGGCTTTCCGCTCCCATTTAATAGAGTACCAAGTACTCTACATCGTTAAACACTTCTTCTAAGTACACATTTTTCGGTCGTGTTTCTTGGTCAGAGGCTTCCTCGCTTCAATCGTTACTCATTACAAATTGTCGGACCTTTTCTTAATATACGTATCTGATATTAAACCTGTCTTCGAAAGGGAATTATAAGTACGGAGCTTCGTCTTTCAACATTACGCAAACACCTTAAATACTTTCATCAGTGGATGTGCCTAAAATCTCAGGGCAGGACACATCGATGTTCAAAGCCAGCATCCTTGTCCTGCTAATGGATGTTAATTGATTCTGTATAGTCGACTCACGACGTATAACTTGAGAAAGTATGCAATCCCGAATTAGATTATCAACGCGAAATTACTCAGGGCACAAGCATAGTTCTAATAATAAATTCTTCTTCACTTGAAGTCAAGGAGTGAAGTACAAGCATAAACCAGAGTTTAAATAGTTGATAGCTGAGTGAGTGATGTTTAGACAGCGCACCGATGGATTCGTAGTTTTGCAGGTGTATAGCATGATAATTGGCACAACACCGGTTATGTTAGCTTGAAGGTTTAGGCGCAGCTCTACAGTGGCAGTCACTCATGATAAATCCAAAATGGGTGAGCGATTGGCAAATAATCACGTCACAATGAGAACCGGGCGAATACTACGTGGTCGGTTAACGATTTGGATGTCAGCACCCGCACGTTGCAACATTTCATGACGCGAAAATGTGCTTTCGTACATATACCGTACAAACGCTTTTACGATGACGATGACTGCTGTACGCTTCTCTCTCGCACATTTGTCGACCCCTACGCTTACGTACCCGCCGTTTCGCTGGTCATGGGAACGGTCGTCAACAGCGCCGCGGTGCGTACAGACGCTTCGGTTGACGTACTCTTTCACGAGAGAGCAACGAGAGCAATAAGAAAACTCAGAAAAAGAAGAGAGAAAAAAAAAAAGAGGGACGATGACCGTACCGTTTCACTCGTGTGCACACACGAGGAAAGGCGGGGGAGTACTTCTTGTGTTTGGTCTGCTTTGTTTTCTTTTAGGGGAGTTCCACGAGGTTCCTACTTCATAGTACCTTATTCTTTTTTTTTTTTACATTGCCGGAAATATGGCGAGAAAGAGACAGAGAAGGGGGGAAGGGTAGGACAGGTCAAAATCGGAGTTCGAGGGAAAATGGCAGCTTATAGTCTCGGGTCGGTGGTAATCACCGGAAACAGTGTGTGTGTGTGTGTGTGTGTGTGCTCTCTTGTGCGCATGCGTGTGTACGCACGCACCTCCTCGTTCCAGAACCGAGTGTACGTCACTTGTGCCGCAAAAGTCCCCCGTATACTACGCTATATACTACCTTACGATCCACCGTTGTTATTTTTTTTTACTTTGCGTCTGCTGTCTTTCTTTCTCATTCTAGCGATCTGGTTTTCATCATATTATACTACCTACTGTTCTATCTTCATGGTGCTTTCAAAGTATCGCAATTTTTTTCTTGCTTTCTTTTGTGTTGGGGGTGTTCAGTGTGCGTATACGCCTAACATGAGCGTGCAGATGTATGTATGTGAGTGTTCGTGCCTTTGAAGTGCGGCTCGAAGCACCCCCTCACTCTTTAAAGAGTCCTGAATTAAGAAAGAGTGGGCGGAAGTGGCCAGGGAGGAAACCAAGAAAATGTACTTTGATAAAATAAAAAACAACACGTTGGTGGAGTATAGGGGAAGGGAGAGGGCAGAGCAGCCTGAGAACAAAGGAAACGCTACTAAAACACCCACGGTTTCATGCGTACACGACGTAATGGTACACAACACTCACACCACCCCCACCCCGGCTCAGCTACGCGTTAGCGTGCATAAGGCTGAATGAAATTTTGAGGCAAATTTCGCCCGGTCAGACGCGAAAAAGGGTGAGGGCGTTTCATGTGAATGGAAGAATACTAGGTACGGCAGCTTTTTTGGAACAAAAGAATGGGTTCAGGAAGAAGGGGGATGAAGCGGGGGGAGGAGGCAGTGGACGTGTTGACCACGTGACGTGACCCGCGACAGCGGCCAACGAATCGTGTCCGAGATGTGAGGGCGGACGGCTGGCAGCGCCTCGTAGCGGCGAGTCGCCGAGCGTAAACAGTGAAAGGCCCTTGTCGGTGTGTTGCGTGAGACACGCAAAACTTTTTTTGGCTAGCCTTTATTTTATTTTTTTCGTATTCCGGCGTCGCAGACGCCTTCGAGAAGGAGGGTAACGCCCACGAGTGCAAAATAATAAACAAAAACAATGTTTTTGCGAGAGAGACAGTGCGCTGCACACACGCCGAAACTGTAGCACTACAGTGGGAAACTTTTGCTGAGCTTATTAAGCAGCAAAGACAACACACTTGGTGGGGGAAAAACAACGGACGTAAGATAGATCTGTCGCAGTTAACGGGCGAGAAGGGTGCAGGAAAACGCTCACGCTCTTCTCACGGGAGCTGCGGGATTGGCTCGCGCTGCTGATGATCCCGCGGCTTCGACCTATGAGATGCCAGAATGGTTGTGACGTCGCTCGTCGCGGGAGGATGTGCTTACGAAGGAGGACAGACTGAGGACATGGGTGGCGATGTAAAAAAGAATGGAGGAGGGGCGTTGTAGTCCGTACACTATAGTTGTACCCGAAAAACTACGAGGCTCACTACGGCTTTTTTTACGCACGACAGCTATTCCATTGTCTGGCGTTGCGCTATAGGGCCGAATGATTGGGGGGGTTTCGTGAGAATCGCCTCTCGAGTGCGATTTCCTGTCGCACACTTACTGTGCCGCTACATTCGATGTTAACTGGGAGCACTTGTGAACGGTTGTTATCGGGTGGTACTCTTGTATGAAATTCGAGAAACATGATATTGGTAATGACTCGATTCAATGAAACGTTACACTTGTGTTTATACCATACTTAACATAAGGTATATATGTTAAGTATGGTATAAACACTGGCGGAACCCTAGCTTCGTCCAGTGTTCGTGTTTGCATTTTTGCAAGCAACATACGATCCCCTACAAACGATAATGTTTATAGATGAATGAAATAATAAGCTTTATTTAAAGCCCGGAAATTGACTTCAGGCGAGGAGGTGTTGGAAATGGGATTAACCTATGTCTCGTCCCACCCTCCGTGACTAATGATGATGATGATGACGACGATGATGGGACGTAGAACATCGTAGTTGAACCTAGTTCGCACTGCGGAAATATTTGATACACCCGTCTTCGGCAAGTATATGAACCACCACCGCATCTATGCTAGACGTTTTTCTTTTTTTTTTATTGCAGGGGATTCACCCTGTAACATGCTACGCCTGTTAGCCTGGTGACGCACCGTTCAGTTACACGCTTTGAAGGAGTCGTATTGGTTTAATGCTGCAGTCATGTCCAGCAGGTTTACTAACCGGGCATTAAACTTGAGACGTATTGCTTCAATGCTATAGTCATGTCCAGCAGGTTTACTATCCGGGCATTAAATTTGATATATATTTAAAATTGTTAATTCGCTATTCGATACGCTCAGCTCTGTAAATTTGCGCTGAAGCAAAACAGAAAGTTTCGGGGGGAGGAGTCTTACGTCCTGCAGAAAATGTTGTAAAAATACATTTAATTTAGCGATCATCATTATCAACAAGCTACTCTCTGCAATTTTCTTTTAGATTTCTTCGCCCCTCCTGCTTGGTCTACGGACTGCAGTATGTACCAAATAAATAAATAAATAAATAAGTAAATAAATAAATAAATAAATAAATATATAAATAAAATCTGTAGTTTCAAATTGGTTATCATGATACTTTAACTACTGGAAAATCGGATGACGAGATGAATAGGGGCGTATATACTCTCTAAATATATGTTTATGTACTAGAATATATATATATATATATATATATATATATATATATATATATATATATATATATATATATATATATATATATATATATATATATATATATATGCTATAAAATATATACGGCAACCTGGTGCATGAACTGCTCGCGCCATTTGTAGTGCTTGCCTTACGTAGCTGTCGGGCGTTATAAATCGCGTCAATATCTAGTGATAATTCGTGCTTGATGAAGTCGCGTAAGATGCCGGATGCCGGCAAGGGGAATTTTCGTTGTTTGTTTGTTTGCTTGTTTGTTTGTGTGTGTGTGTGTGTGTGTGTGTGTGTGTGTGTGTGTGTGTGTGTGTGTTTGTTGTGTGTTGTGTGCGCGCTCCACTTCGCTGTGGCGAAACAAGCTACAAAATAATTTTGCGTGTATAGTTTTCCTTGAGACCACGTTGTTGAACTGCATTCATTACTTTTGGCAATAACTTTCGGGCATTTTCCCCTGCATCGTTTACCTGCACCGACTATGCTCGTAGATTTTCCAATTAAAATTTTGATTGAAAGGTGGAGATTTTAGAAGACTTGCTCAACAAGAGCTTTAAACGTATACGTATGGAGAAAGCGAAATTGTCGATTTCCTTCCGTTTCACGACGCAGTTTCCTGTCTTTCAGCGGGGCGCATGAGCTAATGGAATCGACCCCGTATGAACTATGAGTTTCCAGCGGAAGCGACGTCACAACAATGCCGTATCCCATTGTTGGGACTCGCGTAATCGCTTTTGTCCTTTTCACCCTCGAAACCGAGAAAACAGAATTATGGCCGCTCATCTTGTCCCTTCCAAGTGCCTGGCTTCTGTCTCCTCCGGAAGTCTCTTTTCCGTTCTCAGCCTTAATTTTTGAACTCTGGTCCAGAGAGAGAGAGAGAGAGAGAGAGTCAGAGACACCGTGACGGCTTACAGTGGCATCTTCGTATAAATTGTAAGACGAGAGTGAGAGAAATGGACGCGAGCGAGCGAATAGGTTACTTTCCGGAAAGCACTTTTTGCACCCCCGCACGAAGCACCATCAGCAGCAGAGGCAAATAATAGCGGGCGTACGGGACAGGGGGCGGTGGCGTTTTCCGAGAGGAAGCGTGAGGCCGAGCATTTCTTCCAGACAGTCCCCAGTTTTTGTTTTTCTCGGCGATTTAAAGGGAAAACGCGGGGCGGGAGCACCGGGTCGATCTGCTCCGTGGCTTCCACTTCCTCTCTTTGCTACGAGAGCCAGGAAAGCCTGGGAAAAAAAACCAAGTGCTTCTAGGACAAGCGCAGCGCTGGCCTAGAGCTGAGACGGTGAGAGAGCGGGACGGCACACAGCACGAGGCCTTGCGTCGCGCGGCACTGATTGTCTTCTTCCTCCCTCGTAACAATGGAAAAAAGGCGAGGCACGCGCGCGCAGCGCACCGGGGGGTGCAAACGTATACGTCCGGAGGAAGAAGAGAGGGGGGAGTTGCGCTTGGCGTCCTGCTTGAGAGGGCGGCGTGGGTTCAAGTCCGGCGGAGGACGCGAGCGCGCTGCGGAACACTCATCACCGACAGCACGCGACGTACTGGAGCGAGGCGAAGTCGCGTTACGCTACGGGTGGGGGAGTACAGGCGTTTCTTGCTAGAGGTGGGGACGACGGGGAGGTCTGCGCAGTCGCCTTTCGTCGTCCTCCTCTCTTTCACGGCGATGACGACGACGACGGGAAGTTGTTGTGAAGCGGATTGGGGCTCTTTAAACGCATGGCCCGGTGGAAAAGTGTGGAACTTGGCGTGCCCCGCGTCGTAGCTGGGACGGGGCATTTACGTGGTGGAAAACGGTGCTCTGGTGTAAGTCAGGGGCAGTGCTCTGCTTTCTTTCTCTCTCTCGCTTCTGTTTTTCCGGCGGATGCTGCTGTTTTCCTGCCATCACTGGGGGCGTTTTTTGTTCTTGTTCTTGCTTAGCATCTCCGAGACAACGTGTATGCGTCGTAGTACGTTGGTGAGGAACCTGTAAATAAGCGCCAGCGGAACGCAACAAAAATAAAGAGTAAGTTTATCATGCGAAAAACTTTGGGGAGGTGATGTCTGCCCCTAAATCGCCAACTGCCTGTCCCTGACGTGTTGTAGCGGGTGCGATGCGATTGTCACGCCGTATAGCTGTAGTAGAAAACACCGGAAAGGAGGCGATTCCATGGTGGTGACAGTGATTTAACGCAACACAGGAAAAATAAAAAGAAACTCGCGTAGCGGGTGGAGTGCGACAATGGCAATGGCCTGTGCTGCCAGAGGAGCAGAAAATAATAAGAAAAGAACACAGGGCGTGGTAATGGAAGGACAAGGCAGGGAAGCCCCCACGCTGGTGCTATATAGCTTCCTCTGCTTTCGTCACCGAAACAAACGCGACTATATTTGCCGGCTAGAGCGCGCGTGGTCTGTATATAGAGCAGCTCTCTCCTACCAAGAGCACTCGGCGTGTGTATATATACAAGTATACTTGTCGCGCGATGCGTCCCCGCAGCGACTATGTCCCCCTATATAAGGCAACGCGACCCCGCCGACTTAACTTTATGCGCTCCATTCCTCACCGCCGCATGTTTCTTTTTGGGGGTTGCATCCACTGCTGCAGCCTGTGCCGCATCTTTCCAGCGCGGCACGTCGAGTGAGCGACGGGAAGCGAGGCGACCGCACGCTCTATTCCGTTCCGCTTCCGTGAGCAGCGCATGGCAGCCAACATTTTCCAGAGCGGCCGTGGAGGTGGAGAGGGGTGGGGGGTACGTTGTATACTACCATTGCTACCATATATACCGCGTCGTGCGGTCGTGTGTATGCAGGGGGAACACCGCGTACGTATACGCATGCTATATGAACGTCAGATCCAGTAGCCCACGCGAGAACGCGACAGCTACGCGAACGTCCCTATACACACTTCTTCCCTCGCCTAATATACCGTGCAGCACTGTCCAAGTTCAGAAACTTCGACGCACAGCCTTCTTACCGGGGCTGGTTTTACTTTCGTGCCTACTGGCACGTGCACGTTGTCTTTAGTATTTATACCAATGACCAGCAGCTTGTTTGGGGCGTCGAAGAAACTGTGGGTGAATGTCTGTGTGTATATATAGGTAAGAATAAGGCTCGCCATTTCAAACTATGATTCGATGGTCGTTGCAGAGTTGTGCAACAGTGCACAGTTTTAGGTGACACAGAATCCGACTCGGGGATGTACGTGTTCGGCGCGTACAACGGTCGAGTCTGAGACTGAGAAGTGCATCGTGTGTATGCGTATGCAACGGAGCATGCGCGGTGGCATAAGAAATGGCCCCATGCGGTACGTCTTCTTCGCTGTCAAGTTTCATAGTTTTTTTTCACCGTCGCTTTCTCTCTCCCACCTTTTTTTTTTTTTTGCGGTGTGCGAAGAAAAGAAGGCATGGGAAGGATTGAGGCCTCTGTTTCGATGTTTGTTTACTCGAGCAGCTTGCATACAAGCCGCGTACGTTGACGGCTGTATTTGAGGACGAGCTAGGCGTTAGCTTCTCGAATGCGTTTGCGGGATTCTCTATGCCCCAGGTAGGGTATTTTGTCTCGCAAACTTTGTTTCTCCCGACTTTGCTGAAGATATCTGTAGTTCGAATCAAATCAGCGTTACCTTCATACTTTAGTCAGTCTGAAAGTTCCACAGAAGTTGCCATATCGAAGCCGGCTCTTAGCTATCAGCAGTTGTAGATGTGCTTTCAACCTGTCCGTATGGTACGAAACCTGAATGCTTGAAATGTGCTACAGATCGGGCCTCAATTGATATATCGGGTTAAAGCTCGCGTACATAGCAAAACTAATTTTTAAGCCACTCTCATTAAGTGCACATGAAAGTACAGAAACCACCAACCTCGAAGAAGACCCGACCATCGCTCCCCATTAATATAAACTCGCTCCCTTTCCCTCTTTCTGCCTCACCGTGGTGTTCTAGTGGCTAAGGTATACTTGGCTGCTGACCCGCAGGTCACGTGATCGAACCCTGGTGGCGGCGGCTGCGACTGCATTTCTGATGGAGGCGGAAATGTTGTAGGCCCTTGTGCTCAGATTTGGGTGCACGTTAAAGAACCCCAGGTGGCGGAAATTTCCGGAGCCCTGCACTATGGCATTTCTCATAATCATGTGATTTTTTTGTGACGTTGAACCCCACATATCAGTCATCAATCATCATCTGTCTTTCTCTTTCTCTCAGTGACGTCACAGCGAAACAATGGCGAGTCTATTTGAATAAAACGTTTTATCTTCGGTTTACAGGCGTGGCTATCCCGCCTCACAAAAACACGATATATGAGAAACATGTGGTATGTCAACTAATGCAGCCTAAGAAACTATTACGCTGTCCAGCATGCATACAAGCATAGAGCGAAAAAAAAAAATGACCCTTCCAATAAAGGGGGGGGGGGGGGGGGGGGCATCTGTGCACTGCTTTCTTCGCGCTATGTCTCACTATGAGATTGCACTAGCTCGCCCAGCGCACCACGTTTGGAAACTGTCTCGGACTTGCTGCCGCATTTCTCCAACGCCGCCGCTATACGACGTATACAACGCAGCGCTCCTCCGCGCATGCTGTGCGCAGGCGACGGGGGGGATGCGCACGGCGTCGGCATGAATGAACGCGTAAACGCGGCGACGTAGTCTTTACACTCCGGCTTACGCGAATGAAATCTCTCTCTCTTTCCGTGACGTGCGGCGCACTGTGCTGCTAACATGCACGACTCACACAGTGCTTTCCAGCAGTCAGCGGAAGTCGCGGTGGCGTCCCGCTGCAGAGGGGAACAAGAAGTGACCTAGATAAGCGTAAAAAATTATAAAAAAATGTAAACAAGAGTGCAGAGAACGACAGAAAACTGGGGAAAAAAAAGCTGGCAGCTAAGTGGCACTCTCCTAAAACAGAAGCGCGTGTGCACTTCGCTTTGATGAAGCCTCTCTCCCACATGGTGCGTGTGGCTCGCGTGTTGAGAGAAGCGTGCTCACGTGAGTTGCGCGCAGGCGACGCGTGACGACCATTTTTTGACACGTGACCTCGCGCTTCCTCCCTCGCACTTGCTCTTCCTTCCTTCGACGCCGCGTCCGTCCCGTCTCTTGCACGAGGACATTGCGAGAAGACGGAAACTCGCAGCGACGCACTTAAAAAAAAAAAAGCGTGTACGGGAGTAACCTTGCGCGTACGTATACACGCGTCCTTCCCTCTCGTTTCCACAAATCAGCGCCGCTTGCAGCTCGAGGATGTGAATGGACGGCGGAGTTTAGTCTGCAGTGAGACCGTGGGTCGCGGGAAAGGAGTCTCGTGCTGTACGTGGCATACACGTGAAAAGTGTTGAAAGAGGCTCATATTCAGGAATCATTTGTTGAGGAACGAACGCTCATATTCAGGAATCATTTGTTGAGGAACGAATTATCATAGAATATAATGTTTGAAAACGGAGGATCAAGTTGAAGCCACCAAGGACGAGTTCCACGAAAATGCGAAAAAAAGAAAGTATTATTACAAGCATGGAAGTTTTGGGTTGCCTTGCAGAAATTCATGCATGAAAGATAGAATAACAAGCAGGAAAATAAGAAGGGGGGAATAGGGGATCATATGAACTCCACGACAACTCTGAAACAAGGTGGGCATTACTAAACAGAAGATCTCTAAGTGCCTGAGACCTTGCATGCGTACATCATAACGCTCGTAAAGCGAGACAATTGAACGAATTGTTCTACATGCTATACAGTGTGCTGGAATAGATCTTTCTAGAAAATGACAACCGCGGGAAGCTGGGTGGGAGCCCGAATCATTAATGATAGCATGAGCTACAGATCTAACGTACGAGATCTAACGACGCCACAACAATTCAAAACAGACGAGTCCAGCAAAAAAAAAAAAAAAGGCACCTGAATCATGCATTCGGAAAAATAAGTGTGATATCTATGAGAACACCGGACATCGGGTCACACGGGCAGGAAGAGACTTGAACCCCGCTACACCCACTTTCTTCGTAATGAGCGTGCAAGCAATGTGGTCAAACGAAGGACAAATCACGGAAGGGGAGGAGAGAAAGAGTTTGAGGAATCACGGCGAACGGTGTAATTGAAGCGCCTGGAGAGTGAGAATTTGCGGCAGATTCGAATGAGCTGTGAGACGGTAGCAGGCACACGAGTGCTGTGTGTAGTTAGGGACGCGTGCTCGGAAGGACGCGGTAAACTGGAGCGGAGGGTGAGGGAAGAGGCGCCAGCGGGAAGAGAGAGAGGAAGCGAGTGCACATGAGTGCTACACGCGGCGGAAACGAACCGACCCCATGCACCCCAGGTGCAAGCGTGGCCCCGGTAAGCTGTGTGAAGTCTGCAGCGTGCGCCCAACAATCGTTTTACGCGCAGCTGTGTAATTATACGCGCGAGGGCATACGCAAGTCGCACACGCGCGCGCGAATATCCGCCCGTGATGTCAAGAATCTACGCTTTCTATAGCTGACCAGATATACGAAAAAAAAAAGACATTAAAGAATGGCGAGGGTCGCAGTATGTGGCATGCACAGCTGAGAGAGGTGTCGGTGATTCGCGGACGCGCTTCCGTTTTCCGGCGGATGTTGGCTTTTCTTTCGGAAGTGCCTTTCGTCATGCAGCGCCATGTGAACCTAGAGTGCGTAGCATGCGGGCAGGACGCCATTGATGACGTGCGTTCCGCTATTATATGCGAGGTCCCTTATTAGGTATAGGCCTATATCTTTAGGAAAGTAGAAGAAAAAAAAGGGCGCTTACTTTTTTTTTAGAAAATAAAACCGAGGAGAGGCGATTAAGGTGGCAGTGACTTCCGCGCAGACCCACACGCAACGGAACGGCAGCTGATTGACGGACAGTTGGAGCAGCGGGCGTCGGAGGGCAGCGGAGGTGGCGCGGGAAGTGACGCGTTGGAAGAAAGTGTCGGAACACTGCGAGGGGCTTCCCGAAAATTGCTTTCGGAAGTTCGTCACCACGAGCCTTGCCCTCTCGTTTCGTTTTCTTTTTTTTTTCTATCACTTTGAAACTTCTTACGGGTGGTGGCTGTTTGCAGAAGACTATATAAAACGGCGATGGACACAACTCAAGCTTCCCGTTGCTTCCTTCAACGTCGAACTTTCACTGCTCTTTTGCTTAATTGCTTATATCTGCTCACTTGCTGAAAAAAAAAAGAACAAGCACATGCTCCCACACGACGAACAGCTGAAAAGTGTTCGAAGCTTTTTTTAGTTGTAGAAGCCTTTGGTCGGGGCTAATTGATTCGCCTGACGGGCGGCAAAAGGCAGGAGGTCATCCACCCATATCGGCAGCACTTGCAGCGAAGAGGCTTTGGACACGTGTGAAATTGCAGGCGTCTTTCCGGATGAGCGATCGTTGACTCTTCTGTCTCTGCGAGGGGTGAAGGTTCCGCTTCGCCCTCACGAAGGTGTCAATGTCCGCGTGGCTGTAAGTATATAGGGCTTCCTGAAGAATCATTCTGAGGGCGAAGTGCGGTACTGCATAGGCACGTGACGACCTGCTTCCAAACAATAGTGTTTCGTGTGAAATACGAATTAAGTTTCTAAATGCTGAAAATCTTTGATAACTAACCGATTCTGTCGAGATGGCTTTTGCAGCCAATGCGTGTATACGAAACTTACACGATGTAGCAGTAAAACGAAGTGTTATGTAAACTATAACTAACTAAACTGTTTTTCTGTAACAAAGATAGGTGGACGATTGATACCATCATGAAAAACCTGAAGCCTGCCATCCGACGGCTATGAAAATGGCTGCAGATATTAATGAATTTGATTCAGTTAATTTCATCGCCATGCATTGAATCTGGCAAATTTATTTCAGCTAAAAACTGTAATATAATATGCCAAATAGCTTCATCGATGGGCGGCAATTACACCGGGGTGATATATCAGAACGCCAGCGTAAATAGGTATTAGATATTAGGGGCACGTTAAAGAAATTTATAGGTGGCCAAAGTTAATCTGGAGTCTCTGAATAAGGTTTGCCTCATATATAGTAATATAGCGGCATTGTCATGAGAAATCTCAAAATGTACCTTTAAATTTGAATGATGAGATTTAGAGGAGAACCGTTATCACGGCCTTGACGCACGCCCAAAAGATAACGTCCCCGACTCACCACCCGCACATCCCGAACTGAACTTGTACTAACACAAAGACGCAATCTCTCGCTCACTGCATGCCCTCGAGAAGATATGGCACGTTGGCAACGGTTTGGGGATTTACAGCGCATTTTATGAAACACCGAGAGTGTAATCGCAAAGCGCGAAATCACCTTTCACCATTGCACATACGAGTCTTCTTCGTAATTTTGTTTCTAACATTTCTGGCTGATGTGTCAAACTCGAAGGTGACCGATGCCCGAATAGAATAGGGATGTACGCACGGACCTGATTGTCCAAGTCTTTTGTGTTACTTCGCTGCGGTGTATTCAAGGTCACCCCAAAAGCTCAAAGCAACTTATATCGCACGGGTTGCAAACTATATTGAGCGATCACCAAGCCGATATGTCGGTGCTTATCGGCACATCAATTTAAACTGCCTCGCCAGAGAAAATTTGCAGCATAAGTATCATTCAGGGGGGCAACCCTTCATGAACGCATAATATAATACTACCACGTATAGTTAGCCGTACGTATATAGGCGAGCCAGTATATAGCCTTGCAAGATGCCACAACCAGGAACACGTTATCCTTCCTGTATGGGTGATTTATATGCCACTCGTGCCCGCGGCATTATTAAACACTGGTAGCCGCTATGAACAACACCTGCGCACCCTCGTAGCGCTCCTCTTTTCAGAGATGGTTCTATAGATAATCTCACAACACGCTACCGATCTGATGGACTTCGCCTTCTTCGATCTTTTATCGCCGCGGTGTGGGATAAACCTCACGACAATCGTGCTCGCCTTATTATAAAGACGGAACACGCGATGGTTGACCAAGGTTGGAACGTTAATCTCCTGAGCCCGCGTTTATAGATATCTGTATACGCTCCGCGAAAGCTTTACAAAAGTTTTATCGTTATAACACAATGCACAGCAGCAGAGATGCATGCTCCGCACTCTGCAACCGTTTCGGGGAACGTAAACCAATTCGGCGGCACGCATGTTAGGGCCAGCGAGCACGGCACTTCGTGACCAATCGATGGCGTGTGCGTCGGATTACAACGTGTGGCTCGAGTCGATGTCAGTTTTATCGTGGGCGTGCTCGGGTTCAAATCTGTGCTGCGAGTTGGCGAGTTCGCGCTCTAGTTTTTCCGCCTATTCTTTATTCGTTAGAGACGATGACCTGTGCCAGCGCGCTTCGCAATGGAAGTGTTGCCATCAACGTTATTTTCGTGTAATGCTCTTCCTCCTGTGAAAACAAGAAGGAAAGCTCCGCAAATTCGCTTGATTTGAGATGTGTCATTTTCTTATAGTTTACAGTTCACTTATGAGCGAAACTACGCCCAGCTTTATGAAATTCTATAGAGGCCCCACAGGAATACAGCAACATCTTAACACGGGGTCGTCCAGCTCGCGGGCCTCGATACCCCTTCGCTGATGACCAGTGGATTAACAAGAGATAAAGTGTTGTGGCTTTCCTAAATGGTAATCTCATTATTTTCTCCTTTATTGCGAATAATAACGCTTTGTTCGGTTACGTTACGGAGACGAGACGGGTTGCAAAGATTTCTTTTCTAGGTCCCCCATGCAATCGCTATGTGTCGAAAAAGGACGCTTCAATAACATCTTAGTTCAGAACTGTATCGATATCATCTCAGTATAGATATATTTATCCAAACCTGACGTGACACCTATATGAGGTCTGGGAAAGGCACTCTTTAGGGTGGTACTTTTAGGCGACACTTTGTTCAAGTACACCCCCCCCCCCCCCCCATCTCCCCCTATATCCATTGCACTCCAACCATCTTCACTGTACCGCGTCCCAAATTTAGTCACTGCGGTCTGCCAGCTGAGGAGAGTTCGAGACCCGTCTTGACATATAACACGTGAAATCTGTCAACATATCTGTATCAGTTGTCAGCAATCACAAAACAGTGCAAAGTTGCATATGGATGGACATTCGCATACTACTTGATTCCAGCATGATATGAAAGCTCCGGAGGAGAATACACACATAATAAGAGTTCACACACACGACATTTCTCCACGTTGCCGAAGAGTTCAACAAAAAGTCTGCTTTTGTTCAGAGTGACATGAACTCTACGACAGTTTAATGACGTCGCTTTTTCCGGATACTAAAAATTATGAAATTGCAGTATGAAGATTTGACCCGTTATTCCGACAAGCGTATGTGAGTTCCATAAGGTGTTAAAGTATGTTCACGTTAGTGTTGTTAGTGTTGTGTATTAGTTGTAGTGTGTCCATCATCTAATAATCTTTTATTCCAGAAGATGGTGTTGTATTGCATATGACGATTGATACTTTGTTATGCGGAAAGCGCTGTGATGAAATCGCCTATAGGGTCATCTATAGTTCCAACACCTTTATTGCATGTCTTTGCTTCCTGTGTGTGCTTGATGTCTGCGAATTTAGCATATCTGTAAAACGTATGAAGACCAATTCGCTTTGCAATGATGCAAGATATACTACACATTTACGCAACAAAACGGCTAGAAAACGCCAAACTAGAAGCTTTTCTTGTCATCATTTTTGTTTTCGCGTCTCTGTGGAATGACATTAAGATGATTTTCTTTGTTCAAGCTGTGTCTGATAAAGAAAGCCGGAAATGTTGACGTAATTCACTAGGCTTCCTTTCAACAAAGGCAGACTGAACCTCCAGATTCAGTTATTTCTGGAATGGTGCCCGTAGCCATTCCTCAGAGACGATGCGACAGTGGGGCTTCATTCATTGTCCTGCGGCCGCTTCGAATTGATTATCGTTGGCATGCGAGCAGGAGCGCGGGGGGTCGAGTGACGTTCGGCGGTATATAGAGAGGTGTCAGGAGACGCAGAGGCGGCAAAAATATGGCGCCCGAAGCGCACACAATACGCGGCCGCACACGCGCATGGAGATGGCCCTTTTCGAATTCATTTTCCTCGCGCACGGGAGGCCGCGGTGGCGGTGTTATCCAAGAAAACAAACGCTATAGCGGGAGCGCGACACGCTACGCGGAGGAGACGAGCTCGGCAGCCACGAGCGGCGGCCTCAAGAAGCGAACAGGTGAAGATGCTATCGGGCCGAGAAGGAGAACGGCGGTGGCGATTCCTTCTTCCCTGACGCCTATCTGGCGGCGGACCGTCCCGCGCCGAACGCAAAGCCACGCCTTCTTGCGCAGCGAGGGAGGCAGCCCCGTACGGCGAGCGATAAGCGACGCAAACACAAAAGGCGGGGGGACGGCGGGGTGGGGGGCGAGGAGCGGTCAAGGAAGCGAACCCAAAACCGAAACTCCTCCCCTGCTTCTCCGTTGACGCTGGAGGAGGCTCGCCGCTCTTCCTCCTCCTCGCTACGCCGCCAGCTGAGGAGAAGTGATCGAGCGCGCGCCTCTTGCTCTTCATCGCGCGCGCTCGTGCACCTCGTCGTACGCAAATCTTCGTCTCCTCCCTCTTCCCGCTCTCAACGCTCTCCCCGATACGGCCGCAACTACCTCAGCAGCAGCGTCCGGCTTTAACGCGCGCTTGTACCCCCAGATGGAGCGACTTGTGCATTTTGTTGTAAGCGCCCAGCGGGCGCATGCGTGAGGAGGTGCGCGCTTTGGGTCGCCGCAGCGCCGCCGCCGCTCTTCTTCCCGACTCGCAAAGCGTAGCCTGGCCGCCGTGCGGTCCGGAGGGAAACGCGCCGATCCAACGACGTGCGCCTCGCGTCGCACCGGTCTCGGAAAAACGCGCGCGCTGTCGCGCTTCTTCCAGTGCTCCAGTAGTGCGCCGCGCTCTGTTTCAGTTTCGGTTTTGCGCGCGTGGGCCCTCTGTGCGTTCTGTCGTCTAGGCTGAGCGTCGCTTTGAATTCGCCCGACGGGAACGCTCGTCTCTGCTTTCCCCTGGTGCCGCCGACTGGTGTACCCATGTGTGATCGTTGGTGTCCTGTCGTTCGTCGCCACGCTGGTGGCTGTGCGTCGTGTGGTCGCTCACCGGTGTATGGCTAACTTCTCCACAGACAAACCGGCGAGCAGCGGCGCTACGAGCAACGGCGGTGTCGTGGGCGTCGGTCCGGCGGCCGGCGTGACGACGGCGAGCCGACGCAAGCGGTCGTCGGCGGCTGCGTCGCAGCTCCTCCCGGTCAACGGGACGGCGCTGTTGACGCACCCGGCCAGCGACATCAAGGTGGAGAGGCTGTCGCCCGAGTCGGACACGGCGTCGCCGCAGTCTTCGCCGTCTCCGGCGCGGGTCTTCCCGCCCGGACTCGGTTTCGTTTTGGGCCTGCGGCCGGGCCTCGTGCCGGGACACCCGTTCCCGCCGGGAGTGATCGCGGCCGCGGCCGCGCAGGCCGCCGTCGACAGGCAGACGCTGGCCGCGCCGGCGCTCAAGCAGGTGGAGATGATGACGAGGAACTACTCGGACTTCATGAGGTCGCTTGCTGCCAAGTACAACAACCCGACCGGACAGGACGGGTGAGTACCGCCTTCTCTTTTGATCTGCATCGTGCGCACGGTGTTTGGCCTTGTATTACAGGTGTGATCAACTCTCTGCTGGATGTTATTATTATTTAGGTGCTATAGTCACTACTATCATACCATGCAGTCGCCAAGTTTCTCCCCTCTTGGAGTAAGAAAAACTGACACGCCGTTAGTATTGAACCAAGTGTTACACTGTGTGAGGATATACGAAGCCATAGCACCAACCACCGCCATGTGGTCGAAACTTGCAAAGCATTTTCGCTGGTTCGGAGGATCCAGTGATAACTAATATAGCGCTGTTGACGAGGTTTCTACTTCTGGACACCTAACAGTTAGCTGTGCGGGATAATATAATTTCCAACTATAACGGAATAAAATATTGTTATCATGTACTTGTGGCTTGCGGTGAATGAAAACATACAGCCGTTTTCTTGTTGTGCGGCTTTTTCTACATGACCACACATTTGTAAGGCTATTTACCGCCTGGCGCTACGAACTTGAAAACAATCCCGCATTCTGAACATGCTTAAGTGTAAAGTGCGACGTTGATTACGAAAGGCGTAACGTCTGTGTGGATACATACCGTGTATAGTAGACGCACTGAAAGATTGTACAGATTTCATATAATAAGATGCCTGCACGAAGGCAAACAAAAAAGAAATAAAAAAGTGTTTACGGGGCTTGCATCTTCAGCACGGTTTACAGATCCAACTACTTCAATTTACACGAGACCCATAGGGGCATAACATTCCGACTACATCTTACACTTTGATATATCTTGATTACGTAATAATTGATTGATATGCTGGGTTTAACGTCTCAAAATCACCAGGAGAGATGCCGTAGTGGAGCTCCGGAAATTTCGACCACCTGTGGTTCTTTCAGATGCACGCAAATTTGAGCACACGGGCCTACAGCATTTTGCCATTTATCGAAAACGCAGCCACCGAAATTGATTACGTAATAATATTGGGTGGTTTGTAAGTTGTATACGACTCGGGATAGGAAGGGAAAACGACGCGCTGCCACGCTGGAAGTCCCAGTCCGACCAAAGTGTTTTCAAGTCAGTCGGTGCACAAGTCCGAGTTACACATGAGTTTAAATTCACTTACGGCTTACCACAAGCAAACAAGTGAAGGACCGTGTTGGTGAGGCGTCATTTTGAAGGCCTTTCTTTCTTCTCAGTGTGGTGCAACCAGTACAAGGACGCAGACAAGGAACAAGACGCAGTGTATGCGCGTTCTTCCTTCTGTCTGTCCTTGTGCTGGTTGCGCTGCAATCTGAAAGGAGTCGTCAAATGTGTTTTTTAAACTACCAGCTGCTCCTATGGTGAACGTCGCATGTTTACTTGTCTACATATGAGAGGCAAAGGGGGGAAGAATAGCGGCTCAGGGTAAAACTCACTGATGAGAGCTGTTTATTGGCACGGATCCACTGTATGCGTATAGTAGTGTAAAGATAAGTCCAGAAAAACGGTGTGTGTATACACAAAGCCTGCTCATATGCGAACTTACGTGCGCGAATCAACGAAAGGCCTCTATTTACAAAAACGCATTAAGCCAGAAATATTCGTAAGGAAATGTGTATGTTAATCGCGGTGCTGCACATGTACGTCATTTGGCTGGTCAAAGCGAAATAGCGTTCACAAAAGAAAATACAATTCGTTTTCTGCTATATCAAATATACATATAGGCCGTTTGAAACCTGTAATCTTGTTCACTATGAAACCTGTATTCTTGTTCACCGGGCATGTCCAAGAGATTTTACAGTCGCTACTTGTTCAATACACGAACGTGATACAGACAAATTCTTCGACATTGTTACTCTTAAAAGTAATAAAACCACCTCCATTCACCATTTTTGTCTACATCCCAAGGTCGTCTTGTGTAATATTTTGGTGCATGAGTCGCCAGTAATAGGACTTTCTTGTGTTACTGTGAAGCAATGCGATGATGAAGTCATCCGTACTTTGGGTTTCCCGTCTTCCTTTATAGGATACTTGACAACGAAAGCATATAGGAACGCGGAGGCATAATACGGGTTTGATTTCTCCAGAATACAGATAAAGGTTTCTTTTCTGGCATTTATATATGTTTAGTTACAACAGCGTTGTGCTGTAGTAAACTCACTTCCAAATACAATTAGACTATGTACGTGCACTCAGTAGCACTATAACGCACTTCTTTTATTTCAAAAAATTATTGATTTGACAGCCGATCTTTGTGGGCATTGTACTTTTGTAAACGTAATCATAGACGGTGATGATTCCTCTTTGCACGTTGCTAGTTTATTGCGCGCAGCGTGTACTATTGAACCAACTATATATATACAGGGACTAAGGACGATTATGGAATGGATAGAAATTTTCTGCATGCAGAATTTGATTGGCATTAAACATATACTGCATACAGCCTGAAATTTAGAAGTCATTGCCTCAATAGGGGCTTCCCGAAGACATTTTAGTGTTTGATGCGTGGCCTTCGATCAATATCTGAGATGTCTGTGATAACGACGTCAGTCGATTAACTTCAACGGAGACTGCGTGCCTGCTAAAAGACCAGAAAAAAAAAAACGGTCCTCAAAATCAGCATGTTTGTCCTTTTTATTTAAACGTACCATTGTTTTTTAACTGCTCTGTTCAATTCATACTGAAATATCGCATGCGAGAAACACGTGTGTATACTAAACGGGAAGCGACGGGATCAACTGTAAAGTCCATGCGCATATATGAGTTCAGTATAAAAAAGTACAGCAAACTTTGTTTTTTTTACATGCATGACATGTATTCGATTTAAACGTGGTTACACTGACAAGACACGTTCGAGGAAACGGCGCTATAAAGATTCTATAGAGTATCTATAGTGCTCTGTATAGGTTGTATATAGAAATTAAACTCAAAAGTCTCTCTTGTGCACATTAGGTAAGCTGCTGTGCCGGAGCTATATATGTTTCGCTTTTCTTTTTTTTTATGTTTACTTCTAATTGCGCATTACGGTTGAATTCAAAGGCAAGTCACCGTCTGAGATCTCTGCGCACTTCTCATACCTCAATGGGCTCAAAAACTCTTTGGCCTTTTGCTGAACATCGCTATGCACCATCGCACGAGACTCCACCGTGCATGTCACGTTTGCGTGGTCAGGCAACGTATACACCATTATGCGCTGACAACAAAGTAATTGATTTCTCAGTGCTTTCAGCGTTTAGAAGGAGGTTGATCTGGCTATAAGAACGTTCAGCAGTGTATCTGAAAGAAAAAACAAAACAAGAACAGACTATACAAACTTCGAACCATACATGAGGAAGTTTCAGGTTTTTTTCCGTGTACAGGCGAGCAAAAAACAGCACTGATAGCACTAGAATGAACGCGAGGTATTTCCTTTGCGTTTGACGCGTCAATTTATGCCTTAAGTTGGTATTTTACCACGCTTCTGTAGTAATGTACAGCAAGGTGCTGAGGCGAAAAAGGGGGGGGGGGGGGGGAGAAAACAGTGAAATTAAGTTTGTGTCTAGATACGAGGTAAAACACGATGTCGTTGCATTGCTAAGCGTAATAGTTCTTTTTTCCCCAGGTTTTTGACTATCTCAAACACTTCTGAGTTAGTGTACAGGGTCATTCACATGTAACGCGAACACCGCACCAGTGCTAAAGATCGCATAGAGGCTAATATTTAAATCAATAGTTCGAAAATTTATCATTGTGATTGTCGACACCGTGATTTTACGTCATACCCAAAATTTTCGTCGTCAACTATAATAAAGGTTCTAGTTTTAGCGCTTTGAATACGAATAAAAAATTTCACCATGTGGTTGACCCTGTACATTTAACATACAAGGCGTTCGTCGATCCACCGACGTCAGGAAAACCAGTCGACATTATCATTTTTATTCCGCTCTCTGGGCAGACGGACGGGAAGTCGACGAACCACTGACTTCTGTTATAGCAGTGGCAGCGTGGCTGCGACCGGTCAATATCACGGCAGAAGTCCACGCGGCGATCGACAGACTGTGGGGGGCAGATGCGCTCCAACTGACCCCCTCTTCAACGGTCGTATACCACGCGCTGTCTCTTCACTGGTCGCCAAAAGGACACGCTTCACGCAAGATGCTGGTTGTGGCCTTTTCTGTGCGTGGCCGCGAGCTGTCTATAGTACTGCGGCATGTATACTATGAGGCGAGCGTTCGCCATTCGCATGCGTGGCGATTTGTATACTCTTACGTATCTTCCCCCCCCCCCCCCCTCTTCTCGAGCGTAGCGCCCAAATGCGATAAGCGACGGCGAGGAGGACTGCAGCAGTCGACTGTGTCGTCGCGACCCGAGAATCCATCCACGGACGGCCGGCCAGTCGGGCAGGCAGTATAACACGCATCGAAGCACTCACGCACGTATAGCGCACAAGAAAAACATAAACGCAAAGCGAACGGACGTACGGACAACGCTCGCGTTTTATATTTGGAGATAGCTGGAGATGGGGGGCGGGGGGGGGGGGCGCCGACGTCGAAAACAAAAGCGTGTGACGATCGGCCGCGTATGGTACGCGCATTGGGTGTATGTACCTGCAGCAGCAGAACGAAATGTGCGTGGAGGTATACAGACCTACACCACGGGCAGAGGTATAAGAAAGGCAGCTGAATGTTGAGAGATGGAAAGAGAGAAATTGTCGTGGGAGGGGGAGGTGGTACGGGCCTGGGGTATACGAACGAACGCGATCGTTCGGTGTGCGTGCGTCCATATAAAGCGCGTACACTTTACAGGAGTAAAGCCGCCCCGAGAAAATAAAACACAAACGGGTGGGGTGTCTCGACTGCCGTGCCCCCGCTCGACGCCAATCCATAAAATTCGCATTCACTTTCGTCGTGCGCTGCGGTGCTGGTACTGCTGCAGAATGTTATGATGGTGCTGCGTTGTCTTTGCCTTTCGCCCCTCTTTTCTCTTCCCCCCTCCGTATCTTCTCAGATCCCCTTCACTCTCTATCTGTGTCTGTGTGTGTGCATTGGCGGACGGCGAGCAGATGCGCGGCGTGCCATGCCTTCTGTTTTTTGCAACCGTCGCCGCAGGCGCAAAAATCGATCCGAATAAGCCTCGCTCTCTTCTAACAGAGACAGAAGCCGGCCGCTTCGTTTCATTCCCTTTCGTTTTGATTCGGCCGGCAATTTTTCTCGTTGCCCGAAGCCGCCTCGCGTATGCATATGCAGGTCCCCATGCTGCATATCGCGAAGCGGCGGTAAATGCCTCTCTTTTGTTTCTCGCTTGCGCTCCCGTCATGATGCCACGCGCGCAATGGCCTCCCTTCCCGCCTTCCTTTTCTTCCCACTGTGTATACGTCCCAGCCTGCGCGCCTCGCATTTCGAGTATTATAATATAAGCCTTCCTTCTTGTCTGTTGTGTGCCCAGGTTCCATTTGTATTTTTCTCTCTCACGCCTCGATGCGATTCCCGATTGTCTCTTTCTTCGTCAGCGTCTCTTCTTTTATTCTTTCTTTCCAAACGCTCTCTCTTTCGTTCTGCTACGTCTGCGGCATGCGGCAAAAGTGCGAATATGCGCAATTCGCCCCGCTGCAGGCTCGGCAAACGACGCTTCTCTGTCGCTACTATAGCGTGCTTTTTGTGCGGAGAAAGGGGCAAAAGTTCGATCGGCGCAGGACTGGTGTATGCGTGCGCGAGTGGCGTGCGTCACGTTGTACCAAACAACCAGAGGTGGCGTGGCGCCCCGGGCCCGGACTTTATAGCGTTTGTTCGGAATCTCCACAGTTTTTGCTTTTCCTGAAAGAATGGAAACTTGCTTCTATTTCTTTTATCATTCTCTCTTTTATTTCCACCTTTCAGTTCTTTCTCTTCTCTATGGGTTCTTCCGCGCCTCGCAGAATTTTGAAGTCAAGCGTGCCTCTATTTTCGTGAGGTGCCTTCTATGAAACGCATAGTTTCGTTTTTTCTTTCCATTCTTTTTCTCGCCCACATCGATCCTTTGGGTCGGGATGCTATAACACGAAACAGAATCGCGTATTAAACGCAGTGCGTATCGTTCGCGCGGCGCATAACGGCGTGCAATAATGCCAACCGACACGTTCTCTTTATTAATTATTTTTCTGAAATTTTGCCCCTTTGCATCGCGTTGTTCCTTATATTAGCTGTGCCGCTTGTCAACGTGAAAAAATGAGCGGACCAGCGTTTGTTGCTCGTTCGCCCGATAGCTATGATGAACGAGCGTCTTGCTTGCTTTTACTAAATGAATTTTCGAGAATAGTAATACATACACGGATGCATATCGTATAGTTCGCATATACTGAACAGTGCAGCCTGATAATATACGTCGTCTACCTTTTTTCAGTTTCTTAAACGGACATTTCAGTCGGACATTGTGGAAGCTTTATACGAGTTACTTAGTCACCTTGCCATGTAACTCTCCGTTCTCCTTTGGTGTCTGCTCTGTGTATAGTATATTCGTAATAACCCTCAATTTATTGATCATTCGATACACGACACCTCGGCACCACACATTTTGGCTAGCATCGTTGAAGTTGTGTAATGTGAGCTTACACTCGACTCAACTTTAATATTAATTACTAAACAAAACAGAGCCAAATGAAGAGAGGAAGTACATGAAGTAAACTCAAAGATAAATT
The DNA here is from genome assembly GCF_043290135.1 of Rhipicephalus microplus. Taxonomy (NCBI): domain Eukaryota; kingdom Metazoa; phylum Arthropoda; class Arachnida; order Ixodida; family Ixodidae; genus Rhipicephalus; species Rhipicephalus microplus. Next base: position 47,385,110 of record NC_134702.1, on the reverse strand, counting down.
GAGTACACCTTCAACTGCTACAACTACGCATTGGCATGCACAGGTTGTCACATAAGCCTATTTATATAGGAGGTAGCGTGTGTCGCGCAAAGGTGTCTAGGGTGCGTACACGGGATGTTTGAAGCCATGTACAGGTAAGGAAACGCTTGTCCCCCTCCCCCAACGCCCCCTTGATAGATTTCCGTGTATCCACTGCTCTCGTATGCACGCGTTCCAATCGCAGATTTTGCGATAGCAACCCTGCTCCGATCTACACGCTCCATTCACGATTCCGCCGACCGCTTACGATCTGCCATTGGAATCCAACATTAGAGATGCCGAGGAAGAAGCTTCAAAAATTTCGGGCTCTCTCTTCAGCACACGCGTTTTCATTTGAAATCTGTAGCATTCTCTGCGATTGCCATGGAAGTGATACGATTTAGCATGAAATATCGCGTACGGAAGTCCCCGAAGACACATGGAGGCGGAGATGTGGTAGGCCCGTGTACTCAGATTTGGGTGCACGTTAAAGAACCCCAGGTGGTCGAAATTTCCGGAGCCCTCCACTACGGCGTCTCTCATAATCAAATAGTGGTTTTGGGACGTTAAACTCCACAAAATCAAATCAAAAGTCCCCGAAGACACTTCTGAAAGGTATACCTTGTCCCGTCTAATGGCTCTTGAAACTGAGTGCGAACAGGTTCATCGCTTCTTACGTAAATCACCCTGTATTAAAACAACGGCCGCTTGAAACGTAAGCTTTCCAACCTGCATATATCGACCTAATGTGTTTATGAACAACTGTAAAATTCACTTGAATACATAATCGACATGTACACTATTTATTATATAGAATAACGTGTCTGTAGAACTCCTTCTTATTACCATTCAGATATGCGGAGTCGACTTGCAAACGCAGGCCGCTCTGCCGTTTATTCAGTGATCAGCGTATATGACGGTACATCTATTGCGTATTCGCACTGGGTTTATAGACACTATGGCTCAGTATGAAAATTCATCTGTGGCACAAAACAGGGAGACATATCGGGAAAGCTGTATGCAGGTGGTATTGCAGGAACCACGGTCAAACGGTCTGGACCGCCTTTCCCGGCTCGAATTCGATTTGGGAAGCCGCGGGGATGACCCGCGGTGTGCAGCGGAGCGCGTGCATCAGCGTGCATCAGCGCAGGGGTATTCTTGCTATCCGCAGCGTTCGTCAGGAAGTACTATAAGAGAGAGAGAAAGACGGGCATTTCGAGATATGAGGCGCAGGGCGCGAGCACATATAAATGGTATACACACACACAACCCAGCATTCTGCATCTGCAGTGGCGCTGTTCGGAGGCAGTGACAGGGGCTGGGGGTGGGGCACCCCGAGAGTTTCGATTTGCGTTACCAATGGCAACGCGAAAGCGGGATAATCAAAAGCGAGTTTTTTCCCCTCTCGGTTCCGTCACAGAGCAACGCTGTGCATACAGCCAGCGCGGAGAACGACGATGACAATGCGTTTGTTTACTGGCGCCGAATCTAGGTGCGTGAGTTATGCTGACGTCACGGTCTCATATCGATCTCTGGCACGCGTCCGACCTTATGCGCCATCCTCGCAGCGAGCACACAAAGGGCGCCCGAACATCCCTCACTTTCGCGCACCTCTCGGACTGTGGGCCGCTTTCTTTCCCGTTTTCTCGCTGCGCAAGACGACTTTCCCTGCGCTCGACATCCTTCGTCCTTTCCCCCGGGGTGGCTTGTATTCCGGTCTGCTCTGTATTTGCGCTGGCCAACTATAGCGTTAGTGTCTTTGCCAGAGTCGTTTACGAAAGTTCCGCCGTTGCAACTAGATTTCGTGAGAACACCCCTGCGACTTTACAGCGTCACGAAGAATGGGGGATGTGCCAAACGACTCGAATAATGCAGCGCTCGTTAGAACAGCCTGCCGCTTTCCTTCTTCGCAAACATAAATGCGCCTGTACATGTTCCTTAATATGCCGTGGTAGGGAGACACCATCGTCTCAAGAATTTATCATATAGAGACATGTTCATGGGGAGACATGTTCACATAATAGTGATGCCGTCTTCCTTTGCGTGGTTTCCTTGCGATAACATTTCATCGTATGCTCACATGGTGTCCATGTGTTTTCATATGTCAATCTGTTTACCACTATCTATCTATCTATCTATCTATCTATCTATCTATCTATCTATCTATCTATCTATCTATCTATCTATCTATCTATCTATCTATCTATCTATCTATCCATCCATCTATCTATCTATCTATCTATCTATCTATCTATCTATCTATCTATCTATCTATCTATCTATCTATCTGTCTGTCTATCTGTCTGTCTGTCTGTCTGTCTGTCTGTCTGTCTGTCTGTCTGTCTGTCTGTCTGTCTGTCTGTCTATCTATCTATCTATCTATCTATCTATCTATCTATCTATCTATCTATCTATCTATCTATCTATCTATCTATCAATCTATCTATCTATTTATCTATTTATCTATTTATCTATCTATCTATCTATCTATCTATCTATCTATCTATCTATCTATCTATCTATCTATCTATCTGTCTGTCTGTCTGTCTGTCTGTCTGTCTGTCTGTCTGTCTGTCTGTCTGTCTGTCTGTCTATCTATCTATCTATCTTATTGAGAACACACAAAATGACGTCCGTTATGCACACGCATAAAGGTGTGGCTTACACACACACACACACACACACACACACTCACACACACGCACGCACAAATAAAAACGTGCAAGCAAGCACCGATGCGGCGACGGACTCACCTGAAGCACCGCGCTTCGGGCGCATATGCCCACTCCTGGCGCATACGAAACAGCAGCAGCCGCGTACGAATAATGCCCAATCAGTTTGCGTGGAATATAGAGAGAAAGAGTTGGTTGAGGGCGAAGACGCCCGGACACTCGGCGAGAAAAGGTCTCTCGGATGGCGGTTATGTGCTCGCCCTCTTTGTGGCGGAGGTCGCATGTTTTTAGCCGCCACCGGTGAGAAGGGAGGTCGTGCCATCCATTGTTCTTCGCCGAGGGGTCGGCGTTATATAGCCTTGGCCTCCCACCGTGAACCCGCGGTTGTTGCGGGGTCAGAGGCGACCCTTTCTGACTTGGAGATGAGACATCAGCGGCGGCGCACACGGGCGCTGCTCCTCATTGCGAGACGTTAGCGCCGCGCGACCGCTGCGGAATCCTTTTTGCCGGTGAGCGCCGTTGACCTGCGTGCTGCGAACGCGTACGTGTACCGTCTCCGTGCACTAATGAAGCATGCCATGTTTCCCCCGATTTTGAAAGTGCTGGACTGACCACATAGCGGTATACTCCAACAGAAGAATCGGCATCTGCTGTCACGTTTTATATTTTGTTTATTTGTACTTTTTTTGCTACGGTGACAAACCTGAGAACTGTAATGCGGTGTAGGCCATGATGTACTGCCATTCCCCATACTTATCGCATAATTCAAGCCGTTTCGCACCTGTCAAAAGAATCGAATCACAAGGAAATTCTCGTATACTGCACATCTTTGAGTCGACTGGTTTGATCGCTCACTTCAGTGAAAGCATAAATAAGATGTCTAGGTAAGTGCGCTTTGCCTGCTTAGTGTGCTTTGGTGCATGGCGGTAAAAGACACCGCCTGCTTTTTCCCATTTCTGCGTTAAGCTATAAATAACCGAGAAATCGAGAGCAGTACGTGAACGACGATACTTCGCTTTTTGATATAGACAGATAGCTCCCGATATCGCAAATCGAACTGTTATGATAAGAGACAGTGTCTTCGGATCAAACTGTTATGCGTTGATAAGAGATAAGTGTCTTCGGCGAGTGCCGCAAGAACGATGAAAATAAATAATTGGTCAGTTTAACCGTGCAGTATCCCACTGCGCACAGTCGCGCAGCTTTCTGGAACCCTTTAAATGATGGCCATTCGCAAGCTAGCCGCAGCGTATGATCCTTCTGACCGAGCAAATGCGGTATCTTATGCCAGCGAAGCGTATTCCTTATGCCACTCGTTGCTTGACCCGCACCCCGCGCCTTTTCTTCTCTACTCTGCTCTCAAAACCAGCGTCACATGCACGGAGTCTCAAGAGCCGCCGCGCGTTCACATGTATAAGATACGAGAACAACGGAAAAGGATATGTGCCCCGTCCAATATACATAATCATGCTCGTGTCGCCCTACGTATCGCCCGTCCTTTGTCTCCGGCTTTCCCTTCCTTTCTTGCGCACAACTCGTCGTGGCCGTTGTTTGATGCAAAGCGCGCCTTCGTAACGTAGTACGCGCATATGCGCGCACGTGACCTCCGAGACTCGCGCGACCTCGTCATTTTCGAGTGTTCACCGTTGCGTTACGTCATGGCTGCGCGCCATGCTTTGCTGCACTAATAATCTTCATTCTCGGGTGGGTGGCGCGCCATTCGCTCGAGTGTGTGTGTGCGCAGAAATGAGAGGTCGTAACCTGTGGAGCACACAGGTGTGACGTGACTCGGACCAGTGTGTGTGTGTGTGTGTGTGTGTGTGTGTGGTGTGTGTGTGTGTGTGTGTGTGTGTGTGTGTGTGTGTGTGTGTGTGTGTGTGTGTGTGTGTGTGTGTGTGTGTGTGTGTGTGTGTGTGTGTGTGTGTGTGTGTGTGTTGTGCCCATACAGCCGCCGCGTGTTGAAGGATCTCCTGTCACCACTCGGCTGCAGCATGCACAGCGGCCTCTCGAATAAGCGCGCCCTGTGACCCTCTGCCACCGCGCTTATATAGGACCTGTCGCCGAAAATTGCGAGCCGTGACGGCGTCGATTGAGGTGTGTGTGTGTGGGACGTTCTTTCGTGTAGGCGCTCCGCGCCCCCGCGTGGCCTGGAAAAGGTCGTGCAACGCTGTCGCCACTAGTGACACAGTCTCGATAAAAACCGTATCACTTTAGCGGCACTGCACGCTCCGCTTCTCCGTTGACCTCCGCTTGTCCGTGGCGTCTCACCGGCGCGCTGAAGCCCCGATCGCGTAGTATGCGTTATACTTGCGAAGCGTCCGTGTATTTGAACGTTCCTTTACCCTTGCCGGGAGCGTTGGCATGTCTCCTGGCCAGACATTGACGTCAAACTCGCCTAGACGTTCTGACGTTCCCCTTCATACACTTGCTGTACTTCTATGCAATATCCTAGCGTTACTAAGTTCGTAGGATTTAACGACGCATACGAGTAACTTTAAAGATAATGTATGACTACCTTTCACCAGATCACATCTTGCGGGTTCGAGAGGGTACCTCTTTCTAATAACGTGCGCATTTACGACAGTTATGTCTCAACTTTCCTGCTGAGTTAGGACATTTTGATCAGGACTAGAATAGTGCTTTAACGCATGAGTGTGACAAAGTCCGCGTTGTTAGAAAGAAGTTATGCATCCAACTAAAACTGGGTGACACAATGCTTATATTAGAGATATATAAATGTTTTTTTTCTTTTCCTTTGTTCTCTAAATGCTGCTCATACATTAACACCTATGTATTGCGGTCAAGTCCAGAGTTCGAAATTTCTGGGAATTTGTGAGCAAGAGCGTTAACGGTTACGTGAAAGCTGAAACGCCCGGGAATCTCCATAACTCGTATGCAGTTGTATTTTAATTTCTTCTTTCTCTTTTCATATTTGTCGAGGGTTTTTCTCGCTGTAACTGTGGCTGCCCTGCTGTATACTACATGCGTAATTTGTTAGCCTTGTTGTTCTTAAATAATTCCACTAGTGCTGCTGTGAACGATAATGGTGCATGCATAATATTTTTTTCCCGCATGTTTTGCAGCGAACTCCTTGCTTAGCACAAGCAGGCTTCTCCGAAGTCGCACGATGTGCCGAAGATACACAGCGCTGATGCAGTTTAGTAAACGCCGATAAATCTCTCGATCTCGAATCCCATTTATCTTGCGTAAAGTTTGAATGTTGTAATCTCTACATCTCGCGATCTCACCCTGGATCTTCCATACTTTAGCAGTACGCAATCTGACAAAAAGAAACCGCACCGCCTCGACGCTCACTCAGTGGTTCACGCTGCTGCTCATTGTTTACCGAATCGGTCTTTAAACAGCCACTGTGCCCCACTATTGCAGAGTCATCCAACAGTGTGCCTCAGGCATAATCGACTCGCGTGCCTTCATTAATGCGTATATATGGAGATTCCTAGATCGTGCGACGCGTCACTAAATTGCCGGTAGCCTTCGATCTTCCCCTTATCTAAGGAAGACGATCTCGTGAAGGTGACACATCCGGCCCTTGGCCTTTGAGACACCCCTCTCCCTGCATTAGCAACGCGCGACGGCCTTTACGCATGCTAGTGAGAGGTTCTTTCTTTCTTTTCTTCTTTCTTTCTTTCTTTCTTTTTTCTTTCTTTCTTTCTTTCTTTCTTTCTTTCTTTCCGATTCGCTAAATCACGGCTGAACACGCCAATTTACGAGACTCCCGCCATGGTGTAGGGTGTAATACGGACTCCGCGCGGAGCATCGATAATGAATCAGCACTGATAAGGAGGAGATAAGCACCTTGACAATGCGCGTGTGCTCCTATCTCGAAAATGCCCGCAGCGCCGACGATTACCCTGCGGCCTGATCACGATTATCACGTCTTTTTCGATCGGGTTTCAGCAGCCTCGCCACCGGCTTGGTTTCTGGCTTTGTTTTTGTCTTTCTTTATCTCCTTTCTCGGCGCCGTATGCCTTTACAGTTTTCTTGTATGCCAACGCCGTACGCGGCGGCAACTTGCTGTCGCCAGCTGCTTCGAGTGGTACAGTTTCTACGAGGTTAAATGCATCACCTCCACCACCGCTGGTGAGCCGGGAAAGCCCCAGGTCTTGTCCCGTGTACAAGACGCGCGGAATACGCAAGCGTTGTCTCTGTACACATGCGACGCACGATCGGGCATTCCTGCGCGTGCGCCAGCGCAGACATTGAAAATCCAGCGTGGCCGTCCTTGGAAAACCATCTGTTTCAGGGCAGGACTTGAGAGGGAGAGAGGAAGAGAGGGAGAGAGAGATAGGTGCGCACTGTTATTTTTCCCTGAAGCGAATACAAAGCGTCAGGGGCTTTGCAGATGGAACGACGTTGAAAAGTTGGCCACGTGGGCGAAGGCTTGAAACGTGTACAGCTGTTTGCCAGCTCTTCTTCAAGCTTTTATGAAGGCTGCGACGTTATCCAGAGGGACAACCTACTTTGTACATTGCGACAATGACAATATCCTGGGGCCGGGCGTTATCAAACTGCTCGTCAGCAAGGTATTAAGAGTGGACGTTTTGGTTGGTATAACTGTGTAACATGATACTGAGGAACAAGTACGTGATCGAGTTAAAAGACAAAAACAACGGCAGATTTATTTTTTTCCTCAACTAGCGTTTGCGTTCGTAGTTTTCTCTGCAACAGCATTTCGACAGTTTGAGTAGTTGGCATATAGATTGACTCATTAGACATCAAGAAAGTTTCGAATTCTGTAAGACGTGGGCTCTGCCCAAATGAGATGTACGCTTTTTACCCCATATATAAATGTTATTACCATGATTGCATGATTTTAGAGTGTCGACAGAACGTTGCATCCTGGCTATATATGGTCTGGATGGTCGTGTGTGGTCACGTACATGGCATGTCAAAGCATGGTCGGGATAGACAATATATGAACGTTTAATGCATATATGCCCATATATGGTCAGGGGGGGCCTTATATGATGAAGTACGTGACATATATGGTGAGGGCGGGCCATATATGGTCTGGATGGTCGTGTGTGCTCACGTACATGGCATGTCAAAGCATGGTCAGGATGGACCACATATGAATGTATAATGCATATATGCCCATATATGGTCAGGGGGTCATATATGATCAAGTACGTCACATATGGTGAGGGCGGGCCATATATGGTCTGGATGGTCGTGTGTGGTCACGTACATGGCATGTCAAAGCATGGTCAGGATGGATGGACAATATATGAATGTTTAATGCATATATGCCCATATATGGTCAGGGGGGTCTTATATGATCAAGTACGTGACATATATGGTGAGGGCTGGCCATATATGTTCTGGGTGGTCGTGTGCGGTCACGTACACGGCATGTCAAAGCATGGTCAGGATGGACAATATACGAATGTATAATGCATACATGCCCATATATGGTCAGGGGGGTCTTATATGATCAAGTACGTGACATATATGGCGAGGGCGGGCCATATATGGTCAGGAAGTGAGTGTACTCATTACGATCTGATGGCCCCAGATTGGAGAACTCGCGATCAGCGTTCGCGTGACAACAGCGCATGGCGCGCGTTGACTTAACTCCCTTCGTGTTCGAGTGAGCACGCACGGAGCGGGGGCCGTTGTCTTTTTGACCGAACCGTTGCGTTCGGCGAATCGCGTCCCCGCGCACAGGCACTACTCACGCACTCGTGAGCGTGAACAACGCGTTACTTATTTTTTTTGTACTTTTATTCATTTCACAGTCCCGGTTGCCCGGAACGACGCCAGAAATCACTGCCCTCTGGCGGAAACAGCAGTATACGGGGGAAAAACTGACCAGGTAATGGCCGGTCGGGTTCCGGTTCGGCCACCACACGGCTGCGTGACACGCGATGCGCGCGCACTCTCGTGGACTCTATGTGCCGCAGCTGTCTACACGCGTGCCCGGTTGGTGCGCCGGACGTAGTGTATACACTGAGCATTTCCGTGTGCGTTATATCGGCTGGGCTTTGCAGATCGCGCCTCTTTTTGTTCGGAGGCACCCGTTTTATTATTTTTTTATTCATTTCATCGCGTATGTCGCCTCTTCTTTTGTGCGTACCAGCTGTACGGTCTTATCTTGTTCAAGTTTTTTCGCAAGCGTCATCATCTGTCAACGGTCGAATGTGTGAAGGAACACAGTCGCGAGAACAAATACGTGCGTGTATGTGCCAAGCCATCGCTTGCCAGGTTTTCCCCGTTGTGCGTCCGCGGATGCAATGGCAAACTAACGGGGCCCCGGCAGACTCTGTCAACTGGTGATAAATTTTTCTTGGTCGCTTATACAACATCGAAGAAATCACCACAATTCATTTATTATAATCAGTGTATCGCACAAGGAAAGCAGTAGTTTCCGTAACGAATGACCCTTGTAGAAACTCTTCTCCAGCGAAATTTGATCCTGATTAGACGAATTCCTATCACTTTTTTTTTTCTGTCCAGGACCTACGTCCATCGTGTTTGGATTTTAACGTCCCAAAACAACGCGGGAGATGTATGATGCTCCGCAATGTACAGCTTCAGATTAAGCTGTAACCCGGGACTCTATCAATACACGTAAGCGATCGCTCTTTCAGTGCACCTCCATAGAAACGCGGCCGCGGGAATCGAGCCCACGACATCGCGCTTCTGGTGGAGCCTCTGATCCTGGCTGAAAAGACCGCGCTCGGCTGCTCGAAGGTGTGGCGACGCGCAGGTGGGCGCAGTCTTCCATCTCCCCAACCGGACGAGTCGTATTACACGAAGTAACCGCACGATCATTGAACTGCACTGTCGATTGGGTTGGCCACTTATATTGCGAGGCCAAGAACTGGCGCGAGGCTTCTCAGCGCGAAGGTCGAAATTGATCTCATCAGCCGTGACACGACGAGGGAGGTCCGCGTTGCGTGTGGAACATGTACGTCTCTCAGCGCTTGCGTATCTAGTTTATTATGAAGTGGTGGAATAGGTAGCCCGCATGATGGGCAAGCATCGCGTCGGCTGGGCCTATGTGGAGGGACGTGATGGGGGGGCAAAGTGGCTCGTCTCTTGCGCAGGGTGGGAGCGCGAAGCATCGGAGGTGAAAGTTGAACGAGCTCGTAATAATGCCTGGGCGCGTATGTACTCAGGTCGGGTTGGGCCCGAACCAGAGGTGCCGTCGCTCGGCCACGGGGCAGTACGAGGAGGGGGCGGGAGCCGTAGCGAGGGTCACGTGCGTAAGATCGTAAGAGAAGAAACAAAGAGAGAGAGAGAGATAAATAATAAAAGGCGGTCGGTCGACAAAGAAAGGCGAGATGCCGTGATCCCCGTGGTGCGGCAGCGTATTCACTCCGGGCGAAGCCGCGCCGCTCCCGCATTTTGCATCGCCGTGCCCTGCCCTGTCCGCGGCCCGGGGGTCAAGGCCCACGAGCGGGACGAGATCCCGGAGACGACGGCTTGTGGCCTTTACGGCCCGGCCTGCGCGCGAGTGATTGCGCATGCAACCGGGGGGCTGACCGAGGCCACCCTCCTTCGCGGCAACTTCTACGGTCCGCGTCTTCTAATTGGCTCTGCCCCGCCGTGGGTCAGAACTGGGTGCGCCGCCAAGTTGGCTCGGAGCGGTGCGCGTATTCGTCTTTTTCTCCGCGCGGCCGCTCTTTCTCGGTTGGTATCGCGTTTTTTTTTCTGTATTATTGCTTATTTCAACTTAGCCCGTGGGTTCTTATTCTACGGCGCTATATCGCGTGGTTGAAGCGAGAACGCGGGGTCACACCCACGACGCCTGGCCTGCCCTCGCCTGTGCCCTTAGAACTCCTCGCTTTAGCGAGAGCTCACCTATCTCTTCTCGACGTGTGTGTATACGCATAGAAAGGAAGAATCGCTTCGGGGATGTCTTGCTCCTCTATGTACGTGTATACTTGAACAGCGAATCGCGCGAGTGTTTGGTGCGCGCGAATGGTGGTGTCTGCCACGGTGGTGTCCGCAGTCCCCTCCTACGGCCACGTTGCATAACTTTCTTACGAAAGCTCGTATCTTTGTCGTTCTTGCTCTCTTTTTTTCCTTCTCGCTCACTCTTTCATGAGATGTGAACATGTGAGCCACGATAAAAAATCGAGCTAGGAAGAGAGACCCAAGAAAAAAGGAAGTGGTCAGGCAAAGCTGATGAGAGAAAGAACGTTGACCGCTGCCAGCAGCGTTGATTTGTCTTCTCAGTGCTTTGTGACGGCTCGTTAACACCTGAATTCTTGAGTATAATCTGTCTCGTAGCTTGGGGCCCCGCGAGCTGCTAATCATTCATATCTGTTGCCTCCAGCGCTGTGTGAATAAGCGACGCTAGCGACAGCTTGGTAAAGAAATAAGACATAAAGAGCAAAGGCTGCATGCATAGCGACGAAGAATTGTCTTTTGCGAAGGCGATCACGCAGCGAAATACAAGAAGTCCAGCTCCGAGATTTTGTTTGGTGCCTCTCACAATTCGTTTCCTGTGTCGAACTGCTCAAACGTTTAACTATACTTCGAACTTGATCATTCCCGTGTGACCAACAAGACAATAAAGAGAGCCCCTTTTTTTCACTGGAAACAAATACGTATTAAGAAAACCCTTGTATAAACAGTCTAAATGTTATGTAACTTGTGGTGGTGTGGTTGAACACTCTTTCTTAGGCTAAAGGAACAACTCCATTTACTTCGTATGTTGGAGCATCTGCGCGTTTCGAGTACTTGGGAGATACAAGCTAGTCATCCTTGGTATTCAAGTAGAATGGCGCGGTACTTATCTTTGGTGAGAACCACAAACGGGCCACAATGCACCGCAAACGCATACACAGGGATATGTGCACAGCACCTATCAGTAGCTGTGAGTGTACATGTGCACTCCCGGTCAGTGGCGGGGTCATGCCTTCTCAATATTGCCTGCCGCCCATCCGTAATCGTGCCGCGCTTGCAAAAGACACACTGTATATTATCTTCCCGCGTTTCGCGCGCTTTGTTCTTGCCAAGAGCGAAAGCTCATCACCCCCTCTTTCTCTTCCCTCCTACTCTTCCCCCACCCGACTTTCCTCTGCATCTGCCGGTGTGTTGAGCGTCTTAGAGGAGCTAGGTATGACAGAACTGCCGCGCCGGTGCCTCCAAGAGGTCAATCCATTGGTGGGTCAGCGCGCAGGCTTTAGAGAAGCGCGAGAACTAAACAGAGACAGGTGGTGGGATATGCACGCACATACTAAAGAGCCGCTTCTCTTATAATCCCTCGCCACAACCCACACGCGGTGCGCTTTTGCCTCCTCCGTTAAAAGCTACGCGCGTAATTGACTTGAGATTGATGCGCCGCCCGGTTCATTTCGAATCGATTCCAATCAGTGGACGGTGTTCTTGATGGATAACAAACGAAGCGACCGCGGAGGTCGCGTTGCGGGGGTCGCGGAGAAGTTGAACTTCTGTGGACCGATGATCAGATGCGGTGTACACGTATAACTAGCCCGTATAAGAAAGGCTGAAAACAATCCACGGGGCAAACAAAAGAAAAAGGCCAAACAAATAACGCGGGTCGGTTTGTATGTAGGAGAGGAGTGAGAGATTGGACCGAGAAGTGCGCGGAAGACTGCGAAGGCGAACTCATTAAAGACCGGGAACAAACGCACGCACACGTATAGACCCACCGCTGTGAAGTTGGCGACCAGCTTGACCATTGCAGAGCTCGTCGAGGGTCCCTGCCGACCTGCACCGCGGCTTCACAGACGCATAAATACGCGTTCAGTGTGCGTGGATGGTGCCACCGTTTAGGTACGCGCACCGCCGTGTATAAGCCGACGGAGACCGAATGCGTGTGGTGATCAGTTAGCAGCGAGCAGAGCGGGCTACTGCGTGCTAAGCTGCTCCTGCGATTGCAAGTTGCGAAGCTCTTTAAGAAGGTCGCGTACAAAGCAATAAGATAACAGGATTTGAGAAGACGCGGAAGGGGCGATTAAACCGAGTTGCCTTGAAATAGGCGTGCGCCGGGCGCTTTTTGCTGGCTCTTATACAGATATACAGTGCGAGGAGGTGCCCCTGGAAATGAAAACGCCGTTTGTTTGTGTCTGTGTTTTCTCGTGAGTGGTAGCGCGCCGCGCTCGTTTTTTTTTTTTTTTTTTTTGGCGTGAAGCATCGCGGAGCACGAAATCGATTTTCCGTCCAACGGGTGGTCGTTGGGGAGTAACATGTGGCCTTATAGTGCCGACCCCGGCAAGTCGGTCGTGTATGTGCGTAATGTGGGCGTATATCGAACTTATATATATCGCGGCTGTCGGATGCCCTGTATTTAACGCGTCCTCTGTCAAGGAACTAGGTATCGATCAATATGCTATGCGCTTCGTAGAGCGACGTTTAATGAAGCGTGCGTACGGTGCTTACCATTTCTAATTAGAGGACTTCCGACATGCACAATGAACGCGGTTGGAGTGTTTCGAACTTTATGCGAGCTCTAATCGCGTCGCACCTTATCAGTAGCAGTCCTGTTACACCACACTTTATTCCGATTTTACATTATCAAATGGCCTGCAAAAGTGCAGATAAACATCATAAGCGAACTGCTGAACTGCTGTCTCTGGCAGCAGTTAGCTGAGGTCTCTGGCACGAAGTGGAGCTCGCGTACTTGCCCTATTCGGCTGCTCAGACTTGATACTAGACAGATTAGTTGATTCGCGCCTTATAATCACGAATAATAATAATTAATTGAATGAGGGAAAAAAGAGCATTACCTCCACTATATCAAACTATATTCTTCCCTTGACTTTTCTGGTTGCGTTTCAGTGAACCGTGACACTGCAAAAGTATACGCGCCCACACAATCACACACACACACACACACACACACACACACACACACACACACACACACACACACACACACACACACACACACACACACACACACACACACACACACACACACACACACACACACACACACACACACACACACACACACACACACACACACACACACACACACACACACACACACACACACACACACACACACACACACACACACACACACACACACACACACACACACACACACACACACACACACACACACACACACACACACACACACACACACACACACACACACACACACACACACACACACACACACACACACACACACACACACACACAAGCGCGTGCACCTGGGCTTCAATCATTACCGTGTGTCTACCTGCGACGTCTTGCTTTCCTTTCCTCTTTTTCGTTTTTCGTTGCTCCACTTTGTTTTGACCACTCTGCTCTCCCCGCCTTCTCTGTCTGGGTCGCTCCGCTCTGATTGTGAACAGCTGCCTGTCATTTCTGCGTATGTTTGCGCTAAAAGGACCGGGAGGCGCGCACATGCGTGAACGTCAGGGCGGTTTTCTCATTCGTCCACCTTCATCGTTGCGTACACAGCTTTCCCGTTCGCTTCGCGTTTCTCTTCCCCGGACTCTGGCGCACGCGACGCCGCTAAAGCAAGCAAACGAGTCCTTCTCCAACGAAGTCCCTATAGGAGCTGACAGTGTTCGCTTTGACGCGATCATCAAGTTCGCTTCCAGTCGTTATCACGCAAGAAAGGGGAGCGCCCCTTTTAAGACAGAACGAGAGAGAACAACGAAACAGGTAAACTAGAAAGCGGTGAACTCGGTTTCTCCATCGGCGTCTCAAAGCGCTCGATTCGGCTCACCGCAAACAATTCCTTTCTTCGCGGCCGAGATGTGTTCTTGCGGTTGACACGCTCGCTGGGCCGTGAATGCGGAGTATAGGATAGCGAGCTAGCGCCGTTTTAAAAAAGAACGACGGCAGAAGCGACATTATACGTACGGAGGATCGCCGAGCGTTCGTATATACCTGCATACGTGGAACATGCGTACGTACGTACGTGCGTCCATATAAATGTACCCGACGTTGGCAGCAGCGGCAACGGTCCATTGATTCTAAATTTCCCCTTGTTTGGAACGTCGTCGTCGGTTGCGGTTCGCCATTATCGTCTCCGCGGGTCCGTAACAGTTGCACTCTCTCTCCTGTCTTCTCTCGCCTTCTTTTCGCCCTTTCTTTCTGTTTTATTTTTCTTCGGGCCCGTTGGGATTATTATTCCGCGAGTCGGGGGCGCCACAATGGCGAGCCATAAAACTACAAAAACAAATTTTCTTCGCCGTTTTCTCGGCGCCTTTGATCGTCTCGGTTCGAACGCCTGAATGAACGTGAATCCGAGTCTCTCCGTGTGCGGATGTCCACATGCACGCGTGCGGTTGCCTGCTTTATCGCGCACAAATGAGGCGCTTTGTCGACGACTCGAGCACACCGAAAGGAGCGAGGGGATGAGTGTGCCACGCAAAGCGAAACCGACCTTCAATCGAGTTGAAATAGGAACCGTCGCCGCGGCTGGTCGTCTACTGTAAGCGCTGCGGAGAATGTCTGAAGTCATTTCGATATAAAGGTGCCTTGAATCTGTTTGACTTTCCTCCCATTTCGACGTCTACGTCTGCTACGAAGTGCGTTTTGTATATGGAACGTTATATGAAAGACAGGAATATGATGTGAGAGCAGCCAGAACAAATGCAGGCAAACCTCATTATAGTAAAGTTGCACCTTGCACGAAAATAATTTCGCTATATCCGATAATTCGTTATAAATGTATATTCCTAACACTATGAAGCAAGACTACTTCTAATTTACTTCGTTTTAACCGATATTTTCTTATATCCGGGTTCTTCATATAGAGGTTTGAGTGTATCAAATTTGCTGCACTACACTTAGGGAGGGAAAACATAAAGCAGACAGCGTGCTTGGTTCGTTTCTTTAGTAAAGCGATTGATAGCTTTCCTGCGTGTGCTTGCCTTAGACTCTAAAATGGCGTTGGATGTCGGAAAGGGTACGTTCGAGTCGGAGCTGGTCAAGTTGAACGAACTAGGGCTAATGTTGAATTCAACATTACACAGAACCACTCAAAAAAAAAAAAAAACAGGGCGCGTCGTAGGTGTACCGCATGGCGCAGGAAGGTGCTGAAACAAGAGACTCTAACCAGCTTGCAACTGCATACCAGACTAGTTCTGAGCGCTTGAAGACGTTAGCGGCTAAGGCTCTATGAAACGACGGTTAGTGTTATGCAAGGCACGAACCTTAGCTGCAAGGCGCCACAAAAAAGAGAAAGAAATATCCCAGACCGCATACCTGCACGAGTCAAGACAATCGACTCAAGCGGCCCCTTTCGCTGAACCTAAATGGTCGCTCGGTATTCGCTCAGTTCATGTGGCTAGGACACTACGGCTGAGCACGCTTCAGTGAGCGCGCGTAGCCATGCCAGTCGCCATGGCGAGGCCAACGCTGGGTTCTATTTTCAGTGACGTCCGCCTAATGCCCCGAGCTGTCTTCGTTCCTTATTCGGCGCGGTTTAAATGCGCCTCACGCTCTTTTAAACCCTGACGAGACGGTGGTGGGTGCGTAAATGTCTAGCGACGTATACAGGCGTGTGCCTTGCAGAGCGCGTGTTGCAGGAGCTGTCGCGCTCGCTGGGGGCGTTACGCTTGTGCGCATGCGCGTGACCAATGGCGCGCATACGTGCGAGCCGCTCGAGGCGCCACCGCGCGGACACCTTTTTGTCGTCACGGCATCGTAAGCATTGGAGTCCCCCCGCAATATCCGCGTCACTAGCGCGCCTAGTGAGGCGTGAGATGAGGACCGAGATGGCCGCTTTGCGTTGTATCGCTCCCTTCGCTTGCGTTATTTCGATACTTACGGCGGGCTCGGATTTAACGTTGCGGGCGTATTTGTTTTGCTCGCGCGGTGGAATAGTCGGTGCATGGCCTACTTAAGTTTGGGTACGCCTGAACTTACACGGGTGAAGCGGAGTTAGCCGCTGAACACCATCGGCATGTCAACAGCAGGACCTTGAAGGCATTTGCTATCTATCTATCTATCTATCTATCTATCTATCTATCTATCTATCTATCTATCTATCTATCTATCTATCTATCTATCTATCTGTCTGTCTGTCTGTCTGTCTGTCTGTCTGTCTGTCTGTCTGTCTGTCTGTCTGTCTGTCTGTCTGTGCTTAAGGATGAAATACATACATACATACATACATACATGCATGCATGCATGCATACATACATACATACATACATACATACATACATACATACATACATACATACATACGTACATACATACATACATACATACATACATACATACATACATACATACATACATACATACATACATACATACATACATACATACATACATACATACATACATACATACATACATACATACATACCCTTGTCTTCCGAGAAAATATTGTTCTTTGACCTTTGTAACATAGGATATCTCAGCCTAACTCAGAAACGATTCTCGAATAGCCTACAAAACTATGCGAAGCAGGCACACAAACGATGCGTTTGTATGGAGCGCTTTGCGACAACATTGTTTCTTTCGATTTGGACTTTTACTTGCTGGCAACTCGCGGGTGGCTTACCGTTCTCCGCGGTCACGTCGGTGGCTCTTGGAGAGAAGTTGAGAGAAACTCGAACGAACCAACAAAAGTAAAAAAAAAGGGGCGCCCCTGAACGCGCACAAAACAAAGGGCACTCTACTGGCGTTCGCCTCCACCGAGAGTGAAAGGAGCCAGATGCGAAATGCTCGAGCGACGCGCCTATACAGACGCACGCACACAGGAGGGAGCATGGCGCATTGCGGAGGCAGTTTAACCGCCGCCGGGTTACACGCAATGTCACGCGCGCACAAACTCGTCGAATGCCTCTGTGCACCTTGCAGGAAAACGTAACATACAGAGAGAGTGAGCGAGAAAGAGTGTGTTGTGCAGGAGGATGAAATCTTCGCACTGCCCTATTGTCCCCGAGAGGTCGCAGGGTCGCGAGGAGCCGTTGGAGCTGTCCCTCTTCTTCGTTCGTTTATTTCTTGCTTCCGTCGCGGCCGTTGCTAGCCGAGCCATTCCTGGGCCGCTCGGAGTACCCAAAAAAGCGTGCAGCGTGCGGAGACAAAGAGGAGTGGCGCGAAGGTATAAAAAGAACGAGCTTTGTTGCACCTGCTACGGCTCGCGTCTTCAAGGAGGATGCCGGTAGAGTCCGTCCGGCTACGCAGCCATCTGTTGGGCTGAGGCCCGGAGCAGTTGCGTCAGACAGGTGACGGAATCGGGCAGTCACGAGAAACTATTTGTGGCGTACTATTGATGCGCGCCTGTCCGTCGACGTCTAAGACTTTCCGTCACCATTTCTTGAATGTTCTGCGATCGTGCTAACTACGAACAGCAGGCTTTCCTTTTTCATAGGTGGTCTATAAACATATGACAGCAGGTGAAAAAAGTTTGCGGAATGTCTATGTTTTTCGCGTTAAAGTTGAACTTGGGATGTGATAATCAGGACGTCGTTTCTACTAACAGTGTGTGCAAGGTGTGGTAAAAACTGTTCCAGGCTGATAACTAAAATTATTAATCCGTGCTTTGACGATGCACCTTTTCGCCCTAAATAAAACACGCGCCACAGAGAACAGATACTTTCATGACGTTTCGAGGCTCCAATGACGGTGGTGTTGCCAGATTTTTTTAGTAATGTGGGCTATAATTTATCTACTCCATTTTTATGTATGTGCGTGCGTTCGTGTGTGTCCATGTACACGCGTGGAAAAATGAAAAAAAAAACAGGAAGAAGGGTTGATAGCCGCCTTTTCCTGGCTGCGCAAAAAACACACTGGACCTCTTGCCCACATAAAAAAAAAAACAGGAGCGACGACTTGCATGATGTTTATTCTCGGTGGTGAAAGTTTAACTTGCTGTAAACAAGAAACTCGGGGAAGAGTTGCCAGGCTTAGCCACGCGGCTTTTGGCGTTATCGCAAAAATCTCACATTTCCCAAAAAATTTTCTTGGTTGATGTTAGCGATGTCTGAGACTCCCAAAGAGAAAAGCCAAAAAAATCTCGTCTCTGTGTTCGGCTGACACCTGCAGCCTCTCTCCCCATGGCATCGTCAGACATCCGCTGCACAGATTTCAATGAGGCAAACGCAGCTACTGCTACAGCAGCAGCAGCAAGGGCGGTGCACAGGTCACGGGGGTCACGCCGGCGAGAGAGACGCCACCATCAGTTAATGGCCGAGCGAGTGTGTCCGCGCATGGAATGTCGCGTCGGTCGTGGTATAGGGGGAACCTCAAATTACGTGGCGGTCCCGGGGTGACTATACATACAGGAGTGGCGCTTCTCTGTCTCTCTCTCTGGTGCTGCGTTCCACAGCACGGTGGCCTCGGGTTATTTATGCGTGCGATCCTGGCTTCTATGTGTAACATATACAGACAACGTCTTCCACGAGAGGGCACCAATGGTCGCCGCGGCCTGCACCCGACCTGTGGCCCTTCTTTCACCGTCACATTTGCCACCGCGGTGGGGCTGGAGACGCGCTTCGTCTTCTTTCTGTGTACATATTTCTTTAATCTTAGGGATTCTCTTTCTGAGAGAGTGTTTAGCGCTGTACTTTCGGGGACGTGCGTGCCTGTCCTGCCCCTGATTTCCCACTCTCCCTCTAACTCTGGCACCGTGCATTACTTTTATGTTTTTTTTTTTTGCTTTAAAGTTCCGTGCTTTCTAACCTCGGGGCGGGTAATTTTCTGGTTACTCAACTGACAATTTACTTCGTTTATTCTTCTTCTTTTTTTTGTCATCGATTTGTTGAGAATCCTAGAAGTCTTCTCTCTCTCTCTCTCTTTCTGGCTAATACCATGTCTTGTGGCGCAAGCATGTCGCTCCAACGACAAACCCGTAATTAAAAGTCTACTTTGGCCGCGCGAAACTTCCATCGATCTTTGGACTCCGTGCGACACATCTTTTAGCGATTTTGTTCCCGTGGGTGGGTGGGTGGTGGTGACGGCAAGAGGGGTGGTTCGTTCCCAAGTTGTACGTGTTTACGGGTATATATATATATATATATATATATATATATATATATATATATATATATATATATATATATATATATATATATATATATAGTCGCCGCACATCTGTCGCTGGCGGTCTACCTCCTGTGTTGGCGACACTCGACTTACAGCTCGCGACCAAGGCGGCACGCCACGCAGTAGATCGCGTTGCCGATAATTACCGCGTCGCCCATTATAAGTATGGCAGTCCAGGCGTGTGGTGTTAAGAAATGCGTGGCCGGAGTTAGAAAGAGAGGAGAGTGAAATACCATTAATCGCTGCTCGATTCGGTTTCAATCTCTCCCCCTTTAAACTCTCCACCTACGCTGTGCTCCCGTTTTTCGAACCTTGGGTGATTTTTTCACAAGAAGCTCAAGTTATCGAGTGTTCTTGGGCGCCACCATTGCTCCCATGCCTCCTCAGCTCATTAATTTCTTTCTTTGCCCCTCAGTAAGCCTGACGAGACGTTTCTTTTTAATCTTTTTTTTTCTTTGCTACCTGCGTGTCAAGAAGTGTGTTTGGATTCCAGTTTGACCTTGCTTCGGAACGTAATCTTGAGAATTGGCGAAGTAAAAAAAAAAAGAGCAGGATAGGTCGTGGTGAAGCGGGTAGTTAACATGCGAGAACACGGCTGATGACAGGAATGCGTTGCTGAGTCGCGTGGTTTCACAAGCTGGTCGCTCAACGAATGCTTATAAGTTATTACCGCACATACGCGTTGTACAGTTTTTTTTTTTATTCCAGCGTAGAAGGCAACGTTTATTGTCTAAAAGTAAGCCGTGCCCGACTAAATTACTTCACTCGCCTTTTCGTGCAAGGAACTGAAGAAAATAGAAAATAAATTAAGGAAGAACAAGCGGATGTACGATAACCGTCCTGCACGCACCGCCTCACGCCGATTAAGCGATCATTTTGTCGCCTGGAGTTAGTTGCTTCACACGCTTCCGCCGCAGTCACATGTTTCGGAGAAACAGGATTCTGGAAAGGATTTCTGTGTGAGATAAAACAGGATGCAATATTTGGACATCGTGAAATGGTGTGATGGCGGACGATACATTCTTGTTGTCAGGTTGAGTGGTGTTCCGGCCTTCCTTTGTCATGCTCAATCTTGTAGGTTACCTCACGACAGCCTCTGCTGATAAACGCATACCTGTGTACGTATACAGAGAAATATTAAGATGGCTATGATGCACCAGTTTTGCAGACTGTCATCACGTACAGGTTTTATATGTTAAGGGAGGGTTGAATGACGATGAAAAGTGGGATACAGTGAGTCGTTCCTCACTCCATATGCCGAACATACGTATACATACATACATACATACATACATACATACATACATACATACATACATACATACATACATACATACATACATACATACATACATACATACATACATACATACATACATACATGTGAGGCAACCAGAAAAGAATTGAGTGGATACATAATTGCTTTAATTGATATGGATCGAATAAGAACTTTCTGATTGATTTGTGGGGGTTTAACGTCCCGAAACCACTACATGATTATGAGAGACGCCGTAGTGGAGGGCTCCGTAAATTTTGACCACCTGGGGTTCTTTAACGTGCACCCAAATCTGAGTACACGGGCCTACAACATTTCCGCCTCCATCGGAAATGCAGCCGCCACAGCCGGGATTTGATCCCGCGACCTGCGGGTCAGCAGCCGAGTACCTTAGCCACTAGACCACCGTGGCGGGGCGAATAAGAGCTTTCTGGCACACATATATTCCATATTAAAATTTATGCCCTAAGAGATGTTTCATTGTCATAAAACGCGCGTGCGTATGTGCGCACTGCAGGTTGATATCTCTGAGATATCTTTGAGATGATATTTATCGCTTTCCGTGCGCGTGCGCCTATACTGTGCACACCGTACAGAGTATAAGGCTTCACATGTTAATGTGCTGGTGTGTGTGTGTGTGTGTGTGCGTGCGTGCGTGCGTGTGTGTGTGTGTGTGTGTGTGTGTGTGTGTGTGTGTGTGTGTGTGTGTCCTTTATAGTTTGTAACTTTATCCTCCGACGTCAACTTCTAGGAAAGCCTGGCGGACGGAAAAAGAAAGGCGCAGAAAATACGTTTTCCGCGACTCGGCACACACGCACACACACGCACACACACATCGGCAGCACGCGGCATTTTCCTCGCAAAGTCGTCAATTGACAGGCCTTTCCCGAAGGTCGTCGTCTCGCACGAGTAGCAAATGCGCTGTCCTTCACCCTGTCTCATTTGCGCGGGACCTCATCTTTCCACTTGTTTGCATTCTTTTCCTCTTATTTTTTTTTTTCCTGCAGCGGAGTTCTGTCACGCTCGGTGGTCGCTATTGCCAATCGCGCCCTGCCTGTCATTACGTGACGAGGCGTGTATTATACTTTCCGGCTGATGTGTATTGTAGTTTCCATCGTTCAGGAAAGTACGTCGATGGACAGGTTGGCGTTATATCACTGCCGAAAGAAGGTATGACGTGATTTGCGTGGCCTTATATATATAAATTATTTTTTTTTTACTTGGGACACTCTTTCGCCATGGAGATAGATACATTTGCCTTCGTTTTATTACCTTTTTCGTCTGCGTTATAGTTACACTGTCTTTTATGTTCTATTGACTGAAGTCAAGTCATTAGCAAGTTTTGTTTCATACGTTTATCTGTTACTTCATCCTGCAAGCTACATCATGAGAGAAAAAGAATAAGTTCTGTTCTGTACATCAGGCATGTTTAGGTCTCCCTAAGTGGGCATTCACCATACAAGTTGGCATAGTTAATGATTAAAGAAATTGACCTAGATGTTCTTGACTTATGAGCCGCGGTTTGTTTACAGAAAATATGTAAGCATCAGTCGAGAAAACACCCTAAGTTCTCAGTTGACTAAGGTCTATATATAGATTATCAGCGCGCTTTCTGAAAAACAACTACGTCGCCTATATGCCATACCGGCTATTTACAGGAAGACTGAGAAGAGTATGGCAATCAAGGGAAAAGAGTGCTGCAGTTGTGCAATCGAGAGGCCAGACCTAGCAAGCTCGTACGTATGAGAAACATCAGATCGCGCTTCTTCCCGTAACTTTCCAAGCAGTCGACCAACCAGTAGGCATTAAACGCCAAACGGCCTTACGTATGTACTTACATATCGAGAAGCCCATTGGGGCACGACTATTGCCGCAAAATAAAATAAAAGAAGAAGCAGCAGAGGTGTAGAACTAAGACTAATGCATTGCTCCCGATAAAGGGTAAAGAAAATAGTGAGGTCTTTTGTTGGTTCGCCTTCGCCTCCGAGGGAGAGCACTGGAGGCGAACGCCATTGCTGTATAAGTATACTCGGCAGCTTCGCGACGTCTCCTGTCAGCCTTTCCTTCTTCCCTGGTAATTTTTTTCTTCTCTCGGTATTCGTCCTTCCGTTGCTGTTTTTTTTTCCCCGACCCTGACATCTGCGGTCGGGTTCCTAAGGAGCGCCCGCCGACTTGGGCGTGCTCGGCGATCCGTCGCCGCGCGTTCACAACGCACGAAGCAGCAGCAACGTCGCGCTGCGCTTACACAATGAGTAGCGCGACCTTGCCCGAAGTGGCAGCGTATAGACGAAGGCGCGCTCTTATACTGGCCGATCGGCGCGAACCACACCCTCTGCGCTGCTCGTCATTAGGTAATCTGTGCGAGGGCCAGGGATATAGCAAAAGAAAAAACAGTTAAAGGATAGATAGACATGCTGATGCATGAAAGATGGTGGTTCGGCGACGACGCGATGGTGAATACATGTATGCCCTGAACGCCGCGTCGAGTGGTTCCTATCAGGTGCCTTGAGCGGGTTTGATTCATTCATCCGTGGTTTTAAGGGACCTCCTAAACAATGTGTATTACTTACAGTCGCAACTCTGTTGGAATTTCTACGCGACATGGACTTGAACAAGCGACTGTAACAGCAAAGTGCACACACCGCGAAAGACAAGACTGGACTATGACTGAGTGTGCGTGCGTGTGCTGCCGAACGTGCTGTGTTTCTCTCTTCCCTCTCTGCTCTCTATCTTTCTTCTCCCCCATCCCTCTCCCATGCGCAGTGTAGCAAACCGACTGCCTATAGGCTGGTTAACCTCCCTGCCGTTCTTTTCCCTCTATTCTCCTTTTCCTTCCTACAGTCGCAACAGTATACTCCGTTATGCTCTCCCGTAGCAGAGTACCTAGTACTCTAAATCGTTAACCACTTTTGCTAAACACACAAAAACAAGTTGAGATCTGGTGCGTCCCGAACCGCGGTGATTATAGAGGTTTAGAGCCCCGCAGGGCAACGACATAGAGCGTACTTGCGACGTCGTTTGGCGTCGCCGCGTTTATTCAGTGCCTCGCGATGACGGCCCTTCGATCGATGACGGATTTGAACTTTGTGCGGTTTAAACCGACATAAGTTGCCTCCTCTAAGATCTTCACGGCACTTGGTGCTCGCGTGCTTTGAAGAAGATATGAGACCCCGGGAAAACACACAAACTGCAAACGCTCGTAGAGCGCGTTTGGCAGTCATTTAAGAGCTCTGATTACAAGGAAGCGCTGTCGATCACTTGAGGCGCCGTAATGAGGTCGCAAGTGCTCTCCATGTGGTTGCCGGTTCATCGGCGAATACTTCTCAGTCGAGTCGCCCTCGAAAGCCATGGCTATTCTAAACGCTTTCGGGAATGCGCGCGCATGCGCACACCGTGATCGTTCAGCGCGAGGCAGCTCAAAAAGGCGTGCGCGCGTGTGGCCTTGCGGCTCAACCCGCTCGACAGTTTTGCGCTTCGCTCGGCTGGACGTGTATGCGCGCACATGAGCGTTGTGCTCGGGTAACCGTGTCGGTCGAGCTCTGGCGGTCCACCTCAAGGCCTTCGGTTCGATTACGAACGCCCCGGACTCGCATGAGTTCCTTGATGGCGACTCGACGAGGTAGGTATGCGCCCGAGACAATCCGCGCCCCGTCTGATGGCGTTGATAACACCCGGCCGATCTACTATGCGACTAGAGGTGTGTACTGTGCCCGACTTTTAAGTGGCCCGCCGATCTCAGCGGCCATCTTAAGTTGCCGGGCTTCGTTTCTATCTGGACTTGCGTATTGGCTGCAAGGCCATCAAGCTCTTCATCTATACCGTGTGACCTGGCGTATACTATAACCCTAACGTTTTCTTATTGAGGATAAATAATAAACAAAGCAGTAGATGCATCAAGATTATAGGTCGCGAGGTACGCTGCTCCAGTTGCCAGGAAGAATTCAGCGTGGTCTTGACTTTGCGAAGCCGGGCGTTTTTCGATGAGAAAATGATCGTTTCTTGGCTACTTTGTGTACTCGAAGCGCTGGTTCTCGAGCTTCTTTTTGCATATACACGAATCCACACGTATAGTACCATCACGTACATAGTAATTACGTACGGACGTCAATGTAGACAAAATGATCTTGGAAGTCGCGCCCACGAACGCATGGCAGGACGGAATCGTCGGCCCGTTTCGACGCGTATGCGAGCTTTCTCACACATTTTACTTGCCCCAATCAACATGTCTCGTTTCTCACCCGACAGTAGTATTAAAGCTGGGACAAGTAATAAGCTGTGACTATTAAAGCTGGGGGGGGGGGGGGAAGAAACAACAAGAGGAAGGCAGGAAGGTTGACCAGGCACATGTCCGGTTTGCTACCCTACGCTGGGGGAATAGGAAGGGGGCATAAAGATGAGAGAGAGAGAGGAAAGAGAAGAGAAACAGAGAGAGAGAAAAAAAAGAGGATTGTCAGTCAATCGGCTGGCACGTATGCAGCGGTGGCACAACACAAAAGTTAAAGGTGGTCACATAGGCCTGTAGTCCTCAAAAAGCACAAGACAGCTTTGACTGCTTTTTGAGCCGACGAAAGGCGATGACGGTGTTCCAGTATATAGCATCTGCACAGAGAGTGGCCGATCGTCCAATTGTCGCAATGCGTCCGAAAGCTTCTGTCTTTCAGAGGCAAATCGAGGGCAATGGCATATCAGATGGTCGATGTCTTCTTTGGTGCAGCAGACGTTGCATTCCGCATTGCCGGTCAATCCGATGAGGGTTCTATATGCTTTTGTGAAGGCAACCCCCAACCAAAGGTGACAAAGAAGTGAAGCTTCACGTCGACGAAGTGCGGATGGAGGTTGAAGTTCCAGTCGAGGGTTTATTTGACGCAAACCTTTTAATCGTGTGATGATTAAAGGTTTGCTCGGGTAAAGAGAATGGTGGGTGGCTTCAAGAATGATGTTAGCAACCCGTGTGCCGACATATTAATTACGATTCCAATTTGAGGACGGCGATCCTGGTTAGTTTTAACGAAGTTTACATAAGAGTGCACTTGCTGGTTTTGCACGTCGCCCATATGGTTTGCTCTTCAATTGAATTTAAAACTGCTGGCCTGCTTCGTGTGATTATTTATACGCCCTGACGAGGAGAGCAAATATAGGAAGAGGACTCCCACTTGATCAGTGCGTTCGGTAAAATATCGATCATAGCGTTTTCTCCTAATTGGACGGGGCAAGTAATTACGTTGACCGCTGCCGCTATTCTTTGAATTCCAATGACGTGTGACGCTATAAGAGGCCTCTTGCATCACGGCCTATGGCAACCTCCTCATATTCAAATGTCCTCGATTCGCCTCTTCTCATTTGGAGACTTCGTGAGGGAAGCCTTTTGCTTACGTGTGACGCGCGCGCCGGCGGCGGTGTTGCGTTTGCTTGTCACCGCCACGTTCAAGGCAACGAGTCTCGATCCGCAGGGGAGAAGTGTTGTTGGGGCACCCCCTCATCTCCTTCTTCCTCTTGTGGCTGTCGCCGCATGTCTGACCTTTCTGCACTTTCCGCGTAGTATTTATTCGCTTTACGCAGCGGGGACGCGTGTTCCGAGCTAATAGCCGAGAACTACTATATTTCGTCAGTGTCTCCGCTGCCGCGGGCGATTCATTATCGCAAGCTTTCTTCGCGACGCACTTTGATTCAGAGTTGGCGCGAAGAATTGTAGTGTCGATATATTCTTCCGCAATTAGACTTTTTTCTTATACCGAATGGCTCGCGAAATAAGCAAAGAAAACGCAACCAACACGTGTTTCACTCGTGCTTTTGGAAAGAGGGACCTAATGGTCGCAATACCCCGCCACCGGAGCAATCGTACGAGTGTATTTCCTCCTTGAAGCGCACGCCATCGTGCAGTCGTCATCTCGGAAGCAAATAGTAAGGCAAGGGTCAGGAAACAACACAAATTAAATGATTGCGTAGATGGGCGGAGATGTTTAACAACCCGAAGCAACGAAAATTGAAAGGGCGTGCTGAGGACCTTTCAGAAAGAAGGGTGAAGTTCAGTCACGACGAAGGGTAATACCGGCAGCCGTATACAAAGCATGCATTACGTACGCTGACAGCGAGATTTCTCACTGCCTCGTACGACGGACGGATGGTACGCGCAGCTTGAGTGTTTGACATTGTTTGAGTTTGCCCACTCCTTTCTTTGTTTCTCTCACTGTCCTTCGCAGAACTGTCAGGCGGATTAAGTTTACGGAGGCCGCGCGTTGCACTCGCACAAAAACACGTCTCCCGGGAACGAGGCGACGAGTTTGCCCTGTCAATTGACCCGGGCGCCGCGGTGCGCTGAATGGGCGTGTGTAAGGCGAACGCTCACCGAAAAGGAAGGGCGAGTGCGCTGCATCACTCGTTGTCCAGGAGAGGCAACGGTGATGACGCAAAAGCGTTTTCAGGTGACGGCGTCGTATTTGCTCGCGCCGGGAATTCGTCCCACGCCCTCCAAACGTACCTGCATATACGCACCTTCTTCGCACTCTAGCGCACACATAGCTGAAGAGACCGCGGGGGAACCGCGTCTGCGGTGCGTAAGACAGAAAAGGAAACACACCTGGACCGCACACTTGAGCTTCCGTTGCTTCTCACTCGGCTACCTCCGCGGTGGCGTGCTTGAAACAGCATATAGAAAGACTGCCGAACAAAGTCGGCAGTCTACCGAATCGCGCCATAGTATAAGCAGCAACAGCGGCCGCCGCCAGCGGGGCCACGTATTGGCCGTGTACACTCGAAGACGTCATGGGAGGCTACCGGAAGACCGGGCTACCGAGGCCGACGCATGTAGTGGGTCTGTACGCGGACCGGAGTTGTTTGCCCAAGTGAAGTTCGGCAACGTGCGAAAGACAAGGAGTCGGGTTTGCCGCCGTCTCGGCCGACACTTCACACTGACTGCGTCTCTCGATGGCTGCTCCCCGGGTATACTTTACTGTATAGTATATAACGCCGTGGGGGCACAACAGCGTGTCGCGCGGGTCTGCCGCTTAGCTGGCGGCGCGAAAGAGCGTGCGAACCTTTTCGCGCACACACTGCCGGAGCGATCGGCAGGGGGTCTCTTCCTCTATGTGCCGACGCTGTCGACAGGAGGTCTCTGCTTCCCGGCCGGGGCCAAGTGCGGCGACACACGGAGGGCGCGCTATGAGGCATAAAGGCCCAAGATAGACTCCCTGGGAGGGCGCGGAAGAGCTGCGCGCCCGGGGTAGCTCGTCGACGTGCCCGGCGCTGGGTACTAAACAGCGAACGACGTTCGTCGAGAAGTGTTTGTGCAAGCCGACGTTGCGGGGCTTCTCTTGAGGCGTTGTGTGCTTGTATGGCTGTCATTTTTTTTTCCATTTTAGCTGCGTTATTTATTGTGGTCGAAAGACTGTATATGAGACGCCACTGCGTGCCACTGCGGTGTCTAGTGGTAGAAATGATGCGGAAGAAAACAGGCACTAAGTGTTCCTAATGGAGCCGCTGGTTTGTCGTTTACTGCCGACGCACTCGCGTGGCTGGAATGGATAGTGTATTCAGTAGTATATCCACGAGATCGTTTGTATCCGGTCACACTTGTAGGGTGTGTTCTTGAACTTTGCTTTAGGAATGACGATGTGAGGAGGGACGGAACACTTACGCCTACGGCTGCTCACAAGCGGTACCGTGCATATACAGCATTATGGGACAGAATAAAATATGCCACTGCCTGTAAGAAAGCTCAAATTCGCCATGAATGAATGAACGGTTACCAAGTGAAGTTAGAGCTGCCGGTTTAGTACGATGCCGTTGGACTGCGTGGATAGCTCGTGTCTGTGTTTCTGTAAGCGTAGATATGAAACGGGGTGTCGCTTTGGCAAGCTTTGCCGTCGCGTACTTCGCGTAATTGTCGGCGGGTGAGCATGTTCAGTCTCAGTAACGGAGCCTTCATATAGGCACGCATACATACCACTTATAGTGCAGAGGTCACGATGAGTCACTTCTTTTTTTTTGTTTTGTTTTTATTTTCACTTTGCATATGAAAATACGCGTTCATTACAAAGGCGCAATGTCCGTTTTCTACATTCCATCGAGCTCTCTCTGTGGTCGTGAACCAAACTGGGTCATTGTGCACAGGTTCAGCCGTCGAAGCAGACGTAACCATCCTGCAACGATGTTGTACATATAGGCACACACAGCGCAGAAATTCCGATTTCTCCCGGGACGAACCCGTCTCTTTTCAAAGGTGACCACCCGCCCGCACACCCGCATGCATCGCTCTTTGCGCTGCTGTATAACAGCTCTGGACTACCTGAGACGGCAAGCATTGGGGGAATTGCATTCGTCACATCGTTCAGTGGGTACAAACGAACAAGCAGACAAGATGGCAGCTTCGATCTAGTCACAGTGTTTGTCTTCTTAGGCTCCGTTGCACAGGCGACCCTGGTACTATAGGAGCTTGCGCAAGGACCATATACTGCGCACGTTCGCAAAATTGAAGGACCGTGGACAATCCTTCGGCCCGCGCGTGCCACAGATGAACCATGAAGAATGGCCGTCAGCCCACCGATGCCTACACCGTGTATTTTATCGCCTGAGTATATCCGGAGTATGCCTTTGAGTATACATGACCGCATGCAGGAACTGCGTTTTTTAGCACGACATTTGCGCGCATGGCAGCTGGCCCGGTACGACACGCCTGTCCGCGGACAGGATCGAAGGCGCGTTATGTTTATGTCCAAACACCGGACCAGGCAAACGTGTGGGAGAGCGCGCTCCACGCAAGGTCCACGTCACCGCGCTGCACGTGCATCGCGAAGGCAAGGCGAGAGCTGGCCAGGACGGAAAGATGGATGTGCGGGTGACTTCCCTTGGCGTGTCACGGGTCGTGCCAGAGGCCGTGGCGGCGGCCAAGCCTCCTTTCGCGTCTCCTATAGATAGTACGCCTTAGCTCAGTAAAGCAAGGGCGTCGCAGTCTTGTACGCGAAGATGCTAGACGGGGTACCAGAAGACGTGCGCCGTCCATGGTGCGTCGGTCGGCGCCCGCACGCGCGAAATCAAAGTAAAAAAAAACTAGCGGCTCTGGTAGATGAAGGGAGAGGCTGCGCCGCACGTGCCTCTCTCGCGAGCTGTCTGTGTTTGTGTATTTACGCGCGCCCCCGTGTGCTGTATGTGAACGCCATAGGTGATCGCCGCCTCCTAAAGGGGTTGCGCTGACCTTTCGCGCCTTCGCGAGTCCCGGTGTGCGGCTCTCGCCGGAGATATCTGGGTCGCGGTCCGAGACTTACGACCCGTTCGAGAAACGGCGCTTGAGAAATGGAAGGCCGCACGCTCTGTCTGTCTACGTATATACCGTGACCTCCCCTGGCGGCAATCTGTACGTGTGGTCCTCGCAGCGCCCTCGCGTGGCTTACTGTAATCCAGGGGCTGTGTCCTGTACGTGTATACAGGGAATATACAGGCTGCCAAACACAGTGGGTGTATATACCCCGTTGTTGTTCAAGCTTTCTGTTTGTCTTGCCGGTTGCGTGAGGCCCATTCTTTCGTCTTCGCCCGTTCCCTCTTCCCGAAAGCGGAAAGATTCAGCGGAGTCTTGCCGATGTATATAAACCTGGCGCCGCGTCGAAGATTTGTAACCATTTCTTCTCGTACAATACTTATGGTGGGTCAGAGGTGCGTCGTAACAGTTGGCTGTCTGATTTTTTCGGCGAAGCAACGTTATGCATGCACGCTGTGCTTTATAGTGTTTCGAATCGTGGCCGCAGTGCAGCGGTATAGTGCGAAGCCAAGGTGACCTGCATTGAGGAGTCAGATCTCTCCTACACTCGTGTGCAACCCGCAGAGAAACCTTTTCGTGCGTCGTGTAGAAGCTGCGATAGCGCACTCGTTCGCGCATATCACGCGTAGCGCCCACGCGACAAACCGGGGCCGCAATCTATGAGTACTGCTTGGTGTAATATTTTTCCGAAGCAGTGCCTATCAGAGAGAATGCAAAGATTTTGTCGGTTATTTTGTTCCCCAATAGAGCATTTTTTATTCTCTGAATTTAGTGATTGTTGATCATTGCTTCATCTAGGAGTCCTCAGAGCGAGAAGGGAAAGTATGGCCCAGTTGAAAAAAGGCTTTAGGTGAGTATACAGTAGTTGTAGCTGTCGACGTTTTCTTTTCCCATTGCGTCTGCTGCTTTCTTCGTGCACCGGGTGACCTCTTTAAAGATCTTTGTTACACTCAACCAAATAAATGAGATACTTAGACCAAACAACGCATGGAGACGTTAACTGTGGTATTCAACTGCGGCGTGCCATAAATTTGGGTAAATTAAAATCGACGACCGATCACCCTTTTCGTCACTATAGGATCCGAACCCAATGACCTTTGAATTAAAGGTTCGACGCTCTACCGACTGAGTTTCGACGGAAGGCACTTACTTCCCCGTCCGTTTTGTTGGGTACTTTCTCCACGTGCAATTCCTGCTAGTGTTAGCTGGCGCCATTTGTGTCTTATCGATCAAAGAAAAAAAAAACGGGGGGATATCGTGGTTCACTTGTCATCGCTTCATCGGTTACCTGTCATCTGGCCTTCAATCAAATCTTCGGTTGTCTTCGGTACACGATGTTGCTTGATCTTCAGTAGGGGACGGCTTTAAGCTCTCCCATAGTAGAGTACCCTGTACTCTAAATCGTTACCCCCTTTTTCTAATCTCTCCCCCCCCCCCCCAATCAAATCCCGACCGGTTAACTGCTATCGTCAAAAGCAAACGCGAAGCTAACGGGGAAGACGTGACGTATCTCTTCCTGAGAAACGTCATCGAGCGCGCGCGAAGCCGGACGTCGATGAAGGGAGCGTCCCGCGCGTGTACGCGTTCGCCAAACGGCGCGGCGGTGGCACCCGCAGGGCGATGGGTGGTTGCCTCTGTAGAGTATACAGAGGTCAGCCTCTCGCGCGACCTCCGTGGCCCCAAAGGTCCGCTCTCCGGACAGCCCCATACATCAGAGCTGCCGTCGGAAGCGGCAGCCGCACCTATAGCCAGCTGCGCCGCCGTCCGACCAGTCCCACGCATCGCCTCCTTCAATGGCCTCTCTCGTCCTCCAACCCTATCGCCTCTGTTTTTTTCAGTCTCTTCTTTTGCTCATTCGATTCCGCGCAGCCCAATACCACAGCCCCGTTTCTCACTCTTTTTTAAATCTGCTCCTATACGGCGTGGAAAACAAACGTAACGAAGGTTTTCCTCACCCTTGCGTGTGAACACAGCCGGGTCGCCCTCACCGCGTGAGACTGGGCACCGTGCACGTAAGCGCGCTTCTCTCTATCACTGTGCACTCAACTCGTTCGTTGCACGCCTTTACGTTATGAATGGAGCCAGTATACCCGCAGAACCGGCGGTTCCTGCTTTGCACTTATTTATCGTGCCGAATGAGACTGGCGTGGGCGTGCCGTCACGGCCCTAAAGTGGTGGGTGACCGAGATAAGCTGGCATTGTTGCCCGTTCTGACCTATTAAAGTCGGCATCTAATGTTTATACACCCAGTTGACGTTGCTCGAGTAAATGTCGGAACGTGCTGTAACGCGAAAGATGAATTCTGGGTAAACCGGAACAAGAAACGCATTCCGAAAGTGACTACAGCAACCCTCGAAAGTGAGGTCACTGTCGAATGTGAAAACGAAACAAAAATTGGCAGTTGTACGTCACTGTTCGTGAGGCCTGACTGATATTCATCCATGCAGCCCGCTGTGATATTATTGTTCATATATATGAATCTGGTCACTTCTATTAGTTTGCTTGCGTGAAGACTATAGAGTTACTTGAGAGACTCGCCGTCACTGTATACGGCTTTGTAGTATGACCATCTCCAGTATGCACTCACTTCGCTAACGCTGTAGGTGCACAAGCTCCGTTTGTTGTCTTCAGAGCAGCCAATAGTGGGGCTGTGCCACGATCAATAGGGGAACAACAAGAACAACACCCGCATGATGAAAATGACAACCTATATAGCAGTGTAAGAACAAGGCAATAACGGCAACGTAACGCTTAAGTTTACATTGTCACCAAGCCACTGTAGCGAGGCTGTTCTTATTGCGAACTGTTCATGTGTAAAAAAAAAAAAACTCACCAGCATTTGTGGGGAGCAGGTGCGCCCAGCCTCCCTTTCCCTTTTAGGGCAGCGCACGCGCCTGGTTGCGG
Organism: Rhipicephalus microplus; assembly: GCF_043290135.1. Lineage (NCBI taxonomy): Eukaryota > Metazoa > Arthropoda > Arachnida > Ixodida > Ixodidae > Rhipicephalus > Rhipicephalus microplus. The sequence continues at coordinate 47,352,022 of NC_134702.1, read as the reverse complement.
GGACCCCTTCCCCCACGGCCGGCGCGTGCGATTCCCCCCCCTTCCAGATGTTGGGTGACCCCTTCCTATGTACGGCTGACGCAGAAGCCTATAGCTAATGTTTCAGCCGCACACAGTCGTTCCGTGCACGGTTAACGTCCCCCAACCGTAGCTTGCCTCATTGCAGCTACTACTACGGGTTCGGGCGAATAAGGCAACTGGCCAGATCAACAACAAACACTTTATTGCTAAGCGTTAGCAATCGCGCGTCACTGTCGCGGGGAGATACTACAGATAACAAAGGTGTTGACGCTTACACCTCGGTCGTGGACGTCCTCGGCTCGCAGGAGGGGTTGCGGGTTCGTCCTCCTGGGATGGTCGCTGGTCTCAGAGAGCGAGCGCCCGTTTGCCCGCTCGTTTTGTTCCCCGACCCGATTTCCCTTTCCCTGACGAGAATGGTACCTTTCCTCGCTGAGGGAGAGGGGAACCTGTTCCTGGCGCCGGGAAAGGGGGGGGAATCGCACGCGCCGGCCGTGGGGGAAGGGGTCCCCGCAACCAGGCGCGTGCGCTGCCCTAAAAGGGAAAGGGAGGCTGGGCGCACCTGCTCCCCACACATTAGCAACGGCGTATTCTGCGATCTGTCCCGCAAAAGGAGGCGTTGTCTACAGCACGAGAACGGTCGTTGCCTCCAATTTACGCGCATCAGTTGTTGAGTGCGACCGCAGATACACACGTTAATGCACGCATAGAGAAAACGAGTCCTATCGAACAAATGAGATCGATGAGTGCGTACAACTCCACTGCGTCGTAACATAGCTCGAAAAAAAGAAAAGCAAACGAAAGGAAGGCTCGGCGTATGCTGGGCGAAACGCGAGCAAAAATTTCGTATGCAAAAAGGCCACTCTGACCACGCCACGCACCTGGTCCGATTGCAGTTTGTAATCTCTGTATGCCATGGCCGGGTGCGTCGCGTGTACTGTGGAACAAAGCGTCCGCTTCTCTGCATCAGACAGTCATCTGGGGCTAATGGAAAGAAGGAACAAAGAAAGTGGGAGAGAGAGGAAGGGCGTAGGAGCTCTGTAGACGATAGATTTCTCTGCCTCGCCGCTATAGGACGGCGTTTCGGGATCGCTACACCCTTAAAGACACAGTTCGATTGCGACTTGCGAAACGATGCGTCTGGAGTCATCTCTCTCTCACTCTCTCTGCCTCTGTTTTTGTTTCCGGCTGCGCTCAGGGCTCCCCGCTGTAAAGAGGCAGAGGAGCGTGGGAACGGCAGCATGGCCGACCATTCTTCTCCCTGGTTTGACTGAAGGGCTTGGCTCGGCTCAGTGTGGGCTTCTGGTTCGCGATTCCGCGCCGCGTCTCGATGAACTTCGCTGTGCGTGTGTCGTGAGGATTAAAGGGGTGTACGCGTAAAGCCTCGAAGGTTGTTCAATTCTGAGAGTTTCGTTCCCGACGGCTTCCTGGCGTCTCCCCCCCATTCAAGTTAAGTGAAATGCAAAGTAGACAACTGTCAACTGCGATTCGCCGTCGCGCACAGAGATGACTATAGAGAGTGAGAGAAAGAGAAGACGTGTCCATCGAGAGCTGAGTGCACCTCCTTTCGCTTGACCGAGATTTCTCTGTAACGATAACAAATGCCAAGCGAGAGCGATGTTACTTATGTGGCCGTGCGTTTGAATGTGCTAGGATCGAAGAATGGCTGAATCGTTGGATGCTCTTCAGCGCCGTTACTAGCGGTCGGGGTCGCTGGAAGCTCGACTCAGCGAATCACAAGGGCGTTCTCTTATTTAATCGTTCTCAAATACCGTCTCCGTACATGAGAGAGCTTGCTGGACTACGCCGTCTGTCGTTCATGTATATACTAGAGGTTTGATAAGTGATCTTTGGCAAACGCATTTCATAAATGAAGTGTGGTATACTTATGTCTACAATTTGGTGGAACATATGCATACTGTTCCCAGTTATTTGTAAGCGGAAGTGTGCGCACCTTTTATTTCACCTTCGTGCAGTTTTTTTAATGAACTGGAAATCATCTATGTCTATCTTTTTATTGCTGTTGTTTTCAAAATTCGCGTGCCCGCGATTTTTAAGACAACTTTTTTCAAGTCAGCGACTGCAGCTATATTTGAGGATTACCCTGATAAGGAGGACTTGTATGCACTGTTAAAAATATATCCTGTTGCAATAAATATATATGAAACAGGTACTAAGGATTACGCATGTAAGCAGATCGATTGGTGTGTCACCGATGCGTCTTTTTAATTCGCTCCAAAAAACGGAGTCCTAATCACTTTTCGCGATAACGTCGAATTCGTGAATTGAATGCTGCTCATTAATCACGCGCTGTAGGCTCTTATCTAAAGCGGCGTCCTAACTGCCAGAACTGGTCATGCGCCTATACGGGGCGGTGTACCTTCTGCAGCATAACAAACAAAAAAAAAACATTAGCAGCTACCGTTCGGGACACCTCAATTAAAACGCAGTCCAACACGCAACCGGGCCGCAGTGTGCACGCGGGAAAGGTGCGTCGATGATTTGTGCGCACATTGTTCGCATCGAATTAGTTCGGTGTCGGATAAGCCGCACTGGAATCCGGCCCACTTTCTGCCCTGTTTCGCTTCCTGCTAATCTTCTATAGCCCGACGTTTCAAACGTTCACTCACACTCTGGACTAACAGCAATTGAACGTCGCGCGGCGTTCAGTTTGTGCGAGGCAACCGGATAGAATCGTTTGCGTGTAACGCGTGTTATGCACACGACCAATAACTATAAGCTTCACAAGTTCCTACGCACTTAACGCCCCCTGTGCGTCCATATCGTGATGCGTATACACAGAAAATCTTTCGCAGCCGGACAAGTCTTTGTTCATGGCCTGCATGCGTGTGCGTCGGGTCAATTAACTGCGTGTGACCGCAAGCGGGTAGGACTCGCATAGCCGAGACCAAAGAACAAGGCAAATCGTTGTGTACAACCAGCAGCAACGTTGCACACAGCCCCAGCGCTGGTCACATCTGCTCGGCAACGTACGCGATAGACCGCACACGTCGTTATCGCGTCCGCTTTATCAACCCCCGCGAAGCCGTATAATGCGAGTATTCAGTTATGCGCACAAAGCTATTTAGTCGTGAAAAGGCGCGGGAAGACCCGCAGGTCGCGGGTTCGATTCTCGGCTGCGGCGGCTGCATTTTCGATGGAGGCGGAAATGTTGTAGGCCCGTGTGCTCTGATTTGGGCGCACGTTAAAGAACCCTAGGTGGTCGAAATTTCCGGAGCCTTCCACTACGGCGTCTCTCATAATCATATGGTGGTTTTGGGACGTTAAACCCCACAAATCAAAAGGCGCGGGAAAACATTCCCGCCTCCTTGTTTCTTATTAGAAGCGTTCCACGCCGGTGGAGTGAGCGTAAGGAACGTGTGGGCATTCGCTTTTTTTTTTTTCGGAGCAAAAAAACGAACTTTAAAAGTCAATTCGGTATAGGAAACGAAACGAGGAGCCGTGACTTTGGTATCGGAGACTCCAGTGCGCACCGGTTGTTACCGCTGTGTCGCCGGTCGCAGTTCAGCCCGTCTCCGAGCAGCGCTAAGAGCGTCGCGATAAGGACCTTCGCGATGCGTGTACAAGATGAGGGCAGAATGCGAAGACGTAGAAGCAAGAACGGAGCTATTTCAGTGTCGCCTTCGACGCTGTTGTATATGTACTAACCCGCGTCGGCGGATTCGGGTATGACTTTTTTTTTTCTCTTGGCGGAGATGGGGGGGGGGGGGGAGGCGTTTTTATTTTATACGGCGCCTTCTCACGAGAGGACGCGACGGGTAGGTATGGGAGGCCGCCCTGCATGCGTGTGTGGCGTACGCATACAGACCATACTATATACATGCGATGCGCAGACGCGGAGGATTGCTCGCGGCTTCGCCCTAAAACTATATACGGCTCACTGCGCCGAAGGTTGCTTGCGCTTTTGTCAACGTGTGCGCTTTGTGGCACTTTCCTCGAATGCAGCCAGGTGCGTGATTAGCGTTGCGATCAGTTACAAGCGATGGTTTGGTGAAAAAATATTAAAAAAAATATTTGGGCGTTATAAAGGCGTTTTCGCCTGACGACAGATGCTTGGAGGCGGTGAACAGGAGAGATGGGGTGACGTTGCGATCGTTAGCGCTTTGTTGTCAGACAGCAAGATTAATCAATTTTTTTATCAACACCATTCCCCCCCCCCCCCTCTTTTTTGGGGGGGGCATGTTTTCAGCGGAGCTGGTTTTCTATCTCACACTTTCTTTAAGTATCTACTTCGAAAAACATGTTTCCTTCTCACATGCATTCATTAACGCACGCATTCTCGTCTAGTAACGGTTGTGCGAACGTTTCCTGTCTATACGTTTAGTGACGTCTTCAGCGTGCGTGGAGCGGTTGTCGTGCGTGAGGTTCTGTTCTGTTTCTTTATTTTTTCCCCTCATTTGCACCCACAGAAGCATTACGCCGACCCAGCGTCGTCTTGTAGCCGAACACTACAGTGATTAATTAAACACCCTCCCCCCACAGCAGTGCGAGTGTGGGCGCGCATTGTCGCAATTTACCGATGAGAGGCACGCGACACACGGGAAAACCTTCGTTGATCAGACTGCGCAACAGTTCCGTCACCTCCTGCCGCCGACGACCTTCGACGACAGTATAGCTCTGACTTACTGGACCTGCTCTACGCCATCTACAGACGCCAACAACATCTCTCGCACGTGTACCCCGTCCTCGGACTCCAGTGACCGTGCTTCCATCTTTCCTGTCTCTCCTATCCCTTCAGTTTGTTGTTGCTTCTTCTTCCTCTTTTCTACACCTTTACTTCTACCCTTTTTATCCGTCCTCACCCCCATCCCTTGTGAGCTCTGTGGCGGTGTCGCTCACTGAAGCAGACAATAACGGAGCTCACTTTTCTCTTCCTTTCTATTTCTTAAGAACCACTCACGACATTCGAAGCACTTATAGAGCTAAAGGAACCACACCAAGTTTTCCTCCTCCACAGTGAAAGGAGACATCTGTACGAAGGTATCTGAACAAAGGAGAAGTCCGTATACGACGGTGGTTCTTGCGAATGAATGTAAATGAAAAAAAAAGAAAAATGAGAGGGGGGAGGGTAGATATAATCTCTCCTAGAATGTAATAAGCGATTTTTTTCCCGTACTTTACGCTTTTTTTTCTGCTAGGCTCGCTCAGTTATCTTTACTCCCGAGCAGCTCTTGTCTACATAGCTAGCAGGAATAGCGAACTATAGTGATGCAAGGCTTCTTCTTTTTCTTCGTTCCGGCGAGAGTGACCCCTACCTGTGCTACCATACTCCCCCTGCCTTGGATCGGTACGCGAGTCGGCCCAGCCCATGCAGGCTGTCCCCAGCACTGCGTGGTATAGAGCGGCGATGCGCGGGCACGGTGCGCGGACGGAGACCGTGGGAAATGTTCGGGCACCGCCGCGGCGCAACAACGCGTCCATGCACGAGATGGCGCGCGGCTTCGCAGCAACGCTCGCGATATTGTCAATCGCACCGTCGCCTCTCGAAGTGTATGCATACGTGTGCCCTCTCCGCGCGTACCTCCTTCAACTCTTTTTTTTTATCCCGCCATTTTTCGCACCTGTATATATACGCAACGGTCGTCGCTCGCAAGGAGCTCTCGTTCACACGGGGTTCACACTGGCGCCCTGCCACCGAGACTTGGAGGGAACGAGGACGACAAAGAGATCGCGCATTTCACCCGTCTTTCTTTTCTTCGTTATATATCTCATAAGAAATCTTCATTCTTTCCCATCTCCCCGCATTCTCGGACTTTGTGTTGTTCTGACGTTTTTTCATGAGCTTTGAGATATTCTCCCCCGCTTTCCCTTCTCCCCCCCCCCCTTTTTTTTTTCTTCGCCCTCGTTATCAAAGGCTTGACGAGACTGACGTATAACCCTTCCCCCCACCCGAACCGTTGGGAGCGCAGGTGTGACCCGAAGATAGCACGTGTACTGAGCGCTCGTAGCGAAATCTTGAAGAGGGTAAGTTGTGACGAACAAGTGATGTGCCGCACGCATTGACAAGGACGGAGTAAATGTGCGCTATTCCACTTGCGTTATGTATTCACAACCCCGAGCTATGGGTGAGCACGCGCCCTGCGCATGCCCGATTGAGGCCAGATGGCTTCGCCGCACGAACTTCCGCACGTCTGATAGGCTCGCCAAGTTTCGCGATAACAACTTGTTTTCCGGCTCGAATTGGCTGGTGCACGGGAGAGACAAGACGCTCATATTTATTTGCGGCGCCCGCGCGACCCGAGCGCACGCAATTCGTGTCGCCCGCATACGGAGAGGCGCAGTGCAATAGAGTCGTACGTGCATTTCGAATGCAGTTCTTGCCGTCTCTCGATCGCTAATTCGCAATTTTACGTGCGCCGTCATATCCTGCTGCACCGAGGCGCGCAGCGAGAGATTCCTCTTTTTTTTTTTTCATTTATAAGCTACCCGTGTATACGATGCTCCGTCCTCCGTGAAGACGCTGTGGCCGTGCACGTTAAAGAACCCCAGGTGGTCGAAATTTCCGGAGCCCTCCACTACGGCGTCTCTCATAATCATATGGTGGTTTTGGGACGTTAAACCCCACATATCAATCAATCAATCAATCAATCAATCAATCAATCAATCAATCAACGCTGTGGCCTTGTACGTAAGCGCGCGAGACAGCGTAAGAAATCGGCGGAGGAAATCGGCGGAGGAAAGCTCTAAGCCGACAGGAGCAAATCTGAACCTGCCTCGAGGCAGGTTCAGATTTGCTCCTGTCGGCCCAGAGCTTTCCGACCGGCGCACGTGGGCACACGCGGCCGTACGAACGAGTTCGAAGAAACAGACGAAGAAACGAAAGAAGGGACGTTGCGATAGTGGGGTGATGCTTGCTTTGTATTGCCACCCTAGGGCTAGCTCAAAGCCGCGTGGCCATCCAAAAATTTGCCCTTCGTTGACCTTATAGTCGGCCGAGACTGGACTGACGACTGCGGCCGGCACGCGGAAAGCAGCAACATGCATGCAGTAGCCCGGCCATCTCACGAAGTCAAGCCACTGGATCGATTCGTACTGCGTTCTCTCGGGGGGGCAATGAACTATGAGAGGAATAACATAGTTGGAATTTGAGAGTGAGTTGCTAAGCCCTCAAGCAGAATGCCGGACGGACTGTTTATGCAGACATTAAGAGATGCGTTTTTCGACGAAAGTGAGTGAAAATAGTTCCGTAACGATCGTGATTACTACATTTTTTTTTTTTTGCGGTGCAGCCGTAAGTTTCGCAGGGTGCATAAGCCCGCAAACATTTGGTTACTATATACACGACAAGTTCCGTTTAGTCGGCGTCGAAAACGCAGGGACCGAGAGTCGCAAGGAGAAGCTTTAATACCACCGCTGCTTCGTCAGACAGCTTTGGATTGGACTTGCGGACTGTCATGAACGCGCTAACAACACGCACCGTGCAACTTGATTGAATACAATCACAAATTGCCGGAAAATTTAGTTTTCGGAGGCCTAAATGCCCTGAAATATTTGATGCCGACTGCGTCAGGTATATAACCAATAGACACAAAATCTCAACGAACGTCTACGTAGCCCTGTCAGTCTCGCCCTTCGCCAACAAGACTGAAACCCGAGTTGTCGTTAATGTAACTTATAAAGTCTCTCATCTCATGTAGACTTCAGTAGCTACTATACGTAATAACTGATGTCTTAGCATCCGTCGTCGCACGTACGGCACAGACGGTTCGCAGTCCAGCTGGCTTGAAATTATACACAGGGCACCGATAATAGAGAGTTTTAGTAGTGCGTACGCTGCGTACGTGGCGGCGTTGCGTACGTAAGGACGCCACGTTCTGCGTAGTGCGCATGCGCAGACCGCAACGCGCACGTATCGCATTACGTACGCAGCCGCTACGTACGCACGCATGAGATGCGTGCGTGCGTACGTATGAGGTGATCGCGCCGCTCTCGAACAAGTTCGCGACAGCGCGAGACTTCGTTTTGCAAAATGGCGGTATCGAAGGCAAGCACCGACCCGCTCTGTGGCTTAAAATATGGCCATAATCTGGCTATAACACTTGGATTGGCTCAGATTGGCTGTCAACAACACGTGCTTCGATTTTGATCTACCAGATGGCGCAACACGCTCGCTACGTACGCGGGTACTACGGCGTACTAAAAGCCCATAAGTGGCAAACGACGCCACGTAACGCAAGGCACTTGCGTGAAGCGTACGTAGCACCATTCCGCAGTACTAAAACTCTCTTATATTTCTCGCAGAGTGGGTGCGCTAGTTACTCCGCAGGAAGAAAGGAAGAAGGAACACACTTCCTAGCTACGAAAAATGTATCTGCCCTATACAACGCTGTTCCACTGTATACTCAATCGGCGTTCTCGTTCTCAGCGCTCTGGCGTCGTTCGTTTCTTCATCTCTTGTTTATTGTTTCACTTTTTTTTCTTCCTAGTCGGATGGTTTCGTAAGGAGAACGTAACTTAATCCTAATCACGTATCCCAACGGGCCTCTTATGAGTGCTGCGGTTGCGTTCGCACGTCTGCGACTTCGCCGGGTCGTCATTCCGCGGGCCCTCTCGTATATAAGGGCAGTTATAAAGCAAGCGAAATCCGCATGCAGCGGGACTAAGCGCAATCTCTGCCGCGCGGGAGATTCGCTCGATCGGCGATTTCCGATTAGAATACAATGGACGCTGCCGAGACGGCGGGGCGGGCGAGAGTGACGCCCGCGCGTTGCACCGCCTGCCCCTTTCTTTTCTTGAGCCTGCGCACGGCTTTTCCGAGGAAGAGAAGGAGGTCTCGTCGTCTTGCGAGGCCGGGGCTCGAGATGCCGCCGCTCCTCGTCGGCGCGCGTTTTTGCCCCCTCGCAAGCCTTGACACCGTCCCGGGCTCCCACATGGCTGGGTGGAGCGATGGAGACCTCTTGCGGCCGGCCGAGCAGCAGTGAGGGGATAGGGCAGTTGCATGATTGGCCGGGTTCGTTACTAACGGTGTAGCATGCAGCGCCGCCGACCACACGGAACGTTTTTCTGAGCGTATCTGCGGCGTCCCTCGGCGTCCGTCCATACTACTTTATCACTTCGAGACAGAGAGGGAGAGAGAAAAGCTGAAAAAGAAGAGAGCTGTGTTTTTTTAAAAGATTGCGGGAAAGGTCTGCCTTGATTGATTGATAAGTGGGGTTTAACGTCCCAAAACCACCATATGATTATGAGAGACGCCGTAGTGGAGGGCTCCGGAAATTTCGACCACGTGGAATTCTTTAACGTGCACCCAAATCTGAGCACTCGGGCCTACAAGGAAAGGTCTGCCTGGCGGTATGCTTAGCGTTTCATCTCGGATGGGCATGATGAAAGAATTCAGCTGTACGCGTGGTTTATCTGCCTACATTAGGTTATACACTTTAACTATGAATCACAGCCACCACTTTGGGAGAAAAAAAAAAAAAAAACAAGACGCTGATCGACATGCGTAAAATGCAAGATTTGGCATCAGATGACCGAGGAAACGTTGCAGAAGCACCGACGATATGCTTCATGTAGTTACAGGAATGAAGTTATCAGCTGGATTTGTCTGATAACGCCGCGAAGCCGTCAAGTTGTGCACTATGTTTTGGGTGCGGTTCGTATACAGGACCAATCCATTGAAGCACCGCTGCTCTGGCAGATGTGTTTACAGCGGTTTTTACAAGTTATGCCTCTCTGCCGCCCTGCTCTCATTGTTCTGTGCAACCACCGGTCACCCTATAAGCGCACGCAGGCCAGTCTTTGCCTCCCAGCCTTTCGCTAAAAAAAAAAAAAAGGTTACCTGTTCCTTGTCGATTCTTTCCAATGCTCATCCTTCATTGCTATTGCTGTTCATTGCCTATAGCACCAGCGACGAAATTCATTACACCGTGTCGCCACCGTGCTTTTTCTGGAACTGTGAGGAAGGGTATCAGCCAGGCAAGACCTTATTTTCGATCCAGTTTACTATATAGGCGTTTAACTTAGGCGCGCGTTAGCGTATGGCTATTAGGTATTTCTCGATTTCCCGTGAGTGTGCCGTAGAATACGTGTCTTCATTACAAGCGAATTAATATGTTGTGTGAGCTCAACTATGCTATTTTCATTGTCTGCATGGAATAACCGAGACAATTATAGACTTACGGAAAGAGCGAAATAATGTCAGGAAGACGGGGAAGGAAGGTTGCTATGATGAGCGGCCAGCTATCGGCTCTACAGAGACAGTTTTATATAAGACACATGTGCACGGCCACCCTGGACTGTTAACAAAATGTTCTGCTATTTCCGGTACTACATGGCGACGTGAATGAATAAGGTATTCAAACGTCGAATAGATCAACCCAACCGTTTTCATGCGTGTAGGCGTCTACCGTATACTAGCAAGGTTTAAGCTTGCTACAGTATACATATGCGTATAAGCTGCGTATATTCTATAGCTAAATTGGCAGTGCCGTGACCGTATATAACGCTGTCAAATACGACCAAATATGGCGTCTGCTGAAGCACTGCCGTATAGGCTTGAACGGACGCCCTCTGTCGTTCCGGCGTTGCTCTCTAGCCGTCGCTGTCATGTATGCAACTCCGCGGTCTCCCTAATCGGTACCTTCGCGCGCCAGCCACGTATACCCTTGATTTCCGTTCGTTCCTCGACTGCCGCAGCATCCAGCTACGCCACTCATTTCGACACGCTTCGCGGTTCGTCAAGCGACCGCCGTGTGGTCTCGGCTTGTGGCTTGGCTTGTTTTTCACATGCAAAAAAGAAGAAGGCGGACGCCATTATTTGAACGGCTGTGGCGTCCGCGACTCGCTTGCCCTGCAACGCCACTCGTTTGTGTGTGAGACAGCACTTCGCTTTTGTGTTTTATGTAGTACGGCTGTGCACGCCGAGGGCTGACGTGGCATCCACCTTCCGTTCTTTTACGACGATCGCCGGCGCGCATTCAGAGCACGTCTGACTTTCCCCGTGCGTTTCTTTTCTCTGTTATTTTTTCATCTGCGCGCATACTCGTAAAGCAGTGCAGCTATCAGAATCGGTTCGTAATCGCACATAGTGTGTGTTCGCGCGATTGCGCGCCGTGCACCTTTTAGTCACGGGAAAATGAACACGTCGGAGGCCGAGACCGGATAGAATCTGTATGCTTTCATAAGGGAAGCGTACGTGTAATACCTAGGGGCACTGGGGACGCCTTGAAAAATGAAGTGAAGCCGAGTGAGAATGTCTTGTCCGTGTACGCGAAGTGATGTGCGACTTTTTGTGTTTACTTTGCGCAGCGTGACGAACTGTGGATGATTTGTGCACACGTTTTCTGTACTGTAATATAGGTAAGACGCTGAGAAGTTCGAACCGCGTTTGATCGGCGGTACTCGATCGGAGTTATTTGCGGGCAATTTTTTTTGCCAGGTTATAATAGTCGAAAGCAAACAACACATATCCTCCTTCCCAGCTTCGGTAGAGGAAACTCGGGCGCTGAGAATACTCAGCTCGTCGGAGAGTGTTGGGTATCAGTGTGTATTTGTCTAGACTTTGCAGTCCTTGCTTCGGCCGTCCTCGAGGCTTTGTTTCTCAGGCTTATTCTATCTAAACAGTACAATAATCATATACCTTTTTTTATGTATCTACTTGTGGACGGAAGCGTGCGACATCTCTTGGAAAGAGCGAGGTATTTAGCTGTTGCAAATGACGATGAGTGTGGAGACTAAAGAGTTCACGCATGTATATGTGTGAACGTACCGCACCCACCTCTTGTGAACCCCGCCAGTAATGGTGGCGTATACCTGTCTGTCTGAGCACATTGCGCGTTATCCAAATTGCGTGGACCCACCCATTTCAAGTTTCGCTGGAAACTACACTCTAAAAAAAGAGCGAGTAAAAAGGGTGTCTTTTTGTCCCACAGCAATAATCGTCATCTATATTTCGTTCCATCCTTGCGCTATCGCCCCGTGCCCGGTGCATTCCGGTCACGATCGACATGCCCATTATCAGGGTTACATTGCATTCTCGTTAGAAAAGTGGCCCGCGCCGAGTTTTCAAGAAAGGAAGCGCACGCAAGCCTGATGACGATTATTGTTTTGGGACAAAAATACACCCTTTTTACTCTATATTTTTTTAGAGTGTATACGTGGTTACGTCTGCTATACTCTTGCGTTGCGCATACTATACTGCACGCGAGGCTGCAGGCGCAGCCACGTCACTGGTGGAAAGGGGGAGCGCAAGGACGGCAATTTCCCCGCTGTATACACAGCCTTCACGGCGCTGCTTCCGGTGCCCGCGTGTCCGATTCGACTCTGGCCTCGGCAAGTTTTTGGCCCCCCCATGGGAAACTCGGCACTGGGCGCGCGCGAAGCTTCGTTCAAGGGCGCTGGCAATTACAGGCATCCACGCTCGATCGGCGCTGCTACCGCGCGGGGCGTATACTTTAAACGCCTGCTGCCTACCGCTGAAGATCACGCGCGGCGACTTCGGCCCAAACTGCGAGCTGAGGCCAACTCCCCGTCATCGCCGCATATCCTTGACATCGCCGGCCCCGCGGTGTGTCGCTACGTTTTGTGTGTTTGTGTGTGTTTTTTTCCTCGTAAGCGGGCGTGTGCGGCCCACCGCGAAGGTGTTTCTTCTGGGAGCAACGTTATAAAGGTCGGCACCCCCGCAGATCTGTGCTACGAGCAAATTGCGGAGCCACTTATAGCGCGATAGTAATGTCATCGTTTTACGGGCCCGGACGGGACGAAGGCTATGCGGATATATGAGGATACTGCCACCACTTAGCGCTTCGTGGTTTTCGACGTGGCGCCTCGATGTTCTTCGGTATGACTCTGTGTATACGGTATTATGCTTCGCCGTGGTGTATCTTCACGGCGTGCGCAATTTGATCGTGTGCTACCGATGGAGTTGAGGGCGTAGGCATAGTTAAAGGGGAAGTGGGATTGCAAAATAGCCGTATACGTTTACGACGCCTTCCATATGAGTATACAAGGAACTGCTCTAAAAACTTCCCTATATCGCCAAACTTGTTCCCGAGCCAGCGCACACGAATGTTGAGGCGCCGAGCCTCTCCTTCACCGTCGCGTACGCCTTTGCATGGTATTGAAGAGCGAACAAACTGTAAAAAACTAACGGGTACCCTTGTGCATTTCCCTAAAACGAATCGAAGGCAAAACAATGATCTTCTTCAATTTTTCACAGTGGATGTGCTGATACTCCAAGATCGTAGGCACTGCAGTCTCTCTGTACCTCACCTTGTTTTCTACTGCCTCCGGAATTGTGGCAACTTGGACCACGTGACGTCATGTGACGGAATGTCACAGCGACGTCACGATGACGTAATCAATGCTGGCGATTCGTCACGGCGTGATGAGGCCGTATATGGCAGCGTTATCACGTGGTGATGATTTTTTGGATCGATTGTGTTCACGCCGATGCTGCGAGACGCGGACAGTCGATTTTCACGTTTGATAATGCATCTGAAGTTTTTTGGCTTGATATGATCGTATGCCACGGTAGTGCACACTTATCTATTTTATATGCTATTTTAGCTTCAGATAAAACGCCGCAATTCTCTGAACGACACACTGCAACAAGTTATGTTCCATGCACGCTTGTCAGTCACGCTGATTTTTTTTTTTCTGAAGTATACGTACTGTCATGACCACGGCGAGACCGCTGTCGATGCCGCCGTACCAGAACCGCCGGCGCCGCATGAAATATGCCGTGTCTCCGGCCTTCCTGTTTCCTCTTGGCCGTTGTCTCACGATCCCTCTCGTCACGGTCGTGTCTCGCTTTATTTCCCCGCGTATTCGCCGCCTACGGGATGGACTGCGTGGTTTTCTGGCTTTGTTCGGTCCTTCAAAAGGCGGTCGCACTTTAGGGGTCAGCCGAAAAGTGTTCCCGAGCGTGGATCCTTCTTTGCCACCGAAAGTGAAAGCGCAGTCGTGTCTAAATGTTCTATCGCATTCGAGAGGCCAGCGGAGTGCTGTAGTTGTCCTTGAAGCTACGTTTATTATTTGAATTTAATTGAATTGAAGTTTATTTTGTCCTGTAATTCTTACAGGATCGGGAGCAGAAGCTAAAGGCTATATAGCCTGACATGGGCCTCCTAAATACAGTTTGGCACGCAGGCCGCTCAATCTGTCGCATTTTTTTTCATAAGTAAATATATAACACAACAAATAACACACAGAAATAAATAAATAACACAATAAATAAACCATAACACAACAAAGTTTAGCATGGTCTTGTCACACTCTTTCAGGGAAAACATTAGAAAAATCACTTTATCACAAAAGCGCCATCTGAAAAGAAACTTCAATACAGAATGTAAAATAAAGCATAAGAAAAGCAACTACAACCCATAACTCAAATCGATAGATAGGATGTAACAAATCAAGTACAGAAACTTTAATAAGCATACTCAATATCATGGTTCATTAGGATGGACTTGATGATGGTGTTCGAAGGTACGGAATTGAAATTGCCGTTATAGACCACATAGTTTTTTTTTTTTTCAGTTGTCGGTCCGTCTAGGTATACGATATTCGACGTAGAATGCTCCCTTTGGTTAACACGGATTTATATGCGAGAGAAAAAAAACAGAAAGCAGGTTGTGTATGAAGCCACAAATGGTGAGACAGAATATCAGCGCTCTTGTATCGTTTCAGTAAAGCGAGCCTGTCGCTGTGTAGCGTGGACTGAATGTGCAAATGTTTCTTTTGCCTCTTCGCAGGTTTGGTTTTAGCCCGAGCAATGGAGCCGCGCCTCCGGGCCTGCTTCGAGGCTTCGAGCCTCCGTTCCCTTTCAAGGCGGCGGGAACGCCTCCGCTGCCCACGTCGGGCCGCCAGAGTGCGGGCCGAGATGGCGTCAACAACAACGCCGCGTCGCACGTGGCCAACGTCGCCGGAGGAGGCAACGACTCCGACGTTCACGCGACGCCCAACCACGGCCTGCCGCCTCACCACGGAGGAGGCCCCGTCGTCTCCGCAGCGCAACCGCGCGCCACGCCGCCCCTGAAGCCGTCTTCGGCCACGTCCTCCCCGCCGTCTTCGCTGCTGGAGCCGCATCGGGGAAGCGCGCCCTTCAACCTCTCGGACTTCTCGTCGTCTCAGACCTTGCTGAACCTCGTGAGGACCGCGAGCGCACAGAGCGCCTCCCAACTCGAGACCTATCTCCGCGGCGCCGTCAAGAGACCGCACGACGGGGAGCACGCGAGAGCCGACCCCCTGGACCTGTCGCTAGGCGGCACCGCAGTGAAAAGACCGCGGTCCACGGACAGCCCACGGTCCTCCTCGGGCTCCAAGGAAGCTGGGGATGGCGCGCGGACGCCGCCCCGCAAGCAGGCAACTTCTCCGTGGCTCTTGCAATTGGAGGGCGCCCGAGGAGCGTCCAAGTCGCCCAAGCTGCGTTGTGGCTCCGTCTGTTCGGACCAGGTGTCATCGTTGCATTCGCCATGCAGCGGTGCCGTGGGTACGACTACTACCGAAGGTGGTCAACAGCAGCAACAGCAGCTGGTCGCCAAGTGGACCGTCGATGATGTTGTCCAGTTCGTCGCCTCAGTCGAGTCCTGCCAGGAGTACGCCGAGGTGAGTGGAAGAGCATTTTACAGCTGCTAAGGCCTCGTGCGTCGCGCATTCCGCCTTGACCCCTTAAAGACTCGGCAAGACACAGAAGTATTTATGGATTTGCTGGTCATTATATGGGTCCACCAGCGATGCTTAAGTTTACTCATATTCGATTCTATGCACATGCACGAGCAGTTTGTACTCACGTACGAAGGTTCTGTTTTCCTTAAGGGCCAAACATTTGTCTGTGAGGTATACAATGCCGTTGAATGCGTCAGAGAAACATTGATAAAAGTAAATCAGCGCTTCACACATCTTTTTATGTTGTTGACCATACCTTGTGGCTTCTTTTCCCAATAGTTCAGTGCACCAGTGAAAGTTTCTTTTTCTCGTTAGTCTCGCTTCGCCGCACGCTTCAGGTCGCGAAAGCAATTCAGGTGCGATCAAAAGGCCCGGACCCAGACGTTTACACTGCTACAGAAAAGAAATCAAACTGAGCGACGCGTTCACTTTCACCTTTTGGCGTCGGTCCTCTGCTTCCGCCCAAGAGGGCGTGAATGCCGGACTATGCAAGCTACCGCCGTGGGCAGAAGCAGCGATCGTTGCCTGGACGCGAAGATTGCGCACCGGGCGCAAGACACGTCTCACACCCCGCGACTCGGTCTTTTGTCTCGTGCCGCACTCGGTCGGCCGATGGCCCACCGCCTTTCCACCCTAAATCTCCATCTGGCGCGCTGAGACAATAAGGAGGCCGTGTCACGTCCCTGGGTGTTTTCTCCCTGCATGCGGCCCCTGCTGCTGGCTGGCGTAACTACGCGTCCTCTGTGGCCTTTTCGGTGGGTTCTGTATCGTGTGAAGGGGCCTTCGGTTGCAGAAAGCCTATAGAGAAAGAAAAGCAAAACGCCAAATAGAAAATCGAAGAAAAGACGCGGCAAAGAAAAAGCGAAAGGAGATCGAGTTGCATGGCCCTGGGTCTCGGTAGGCGGGATGGCCTCTTCGTGCGAGTGGACCATAAACGCCAGAGCCGTATCGTTCGCGTCGCCGGCTACCATGCCGCATCGGAGGCAGGTGATTACAAAGGCTGCTGCCCGGGCCTCGGTGAAGGTGGGAGGGGCAGGGGACCCGGACCTGGCTTCGCGCCGCCGGTCGCTGCCTGGCGTTGCTTGCCCGGTCATCCGTGCGGTTGCCTGGATCTCTCTCTCCTCTGCTTCGTCCCCGTCTGCAGCGAGGCGTTTGTCTGGAACGGGCGGGTGTGCTCCCGGGAGGACCACAAGCGACGAACGAGCAGCGCAGGCTGTTTCCAGTATAGCGTAGAGAGGTTCCGGTCTCGGCGACGTGTGAAGTGCTGCAGTGTATACGGTCGATCACTGTCATTAGACGGTGACCTCCTCCGGCTTTATCGCCCTCTCTCTTAGTGGTCCGCCGTCGCGTCGCCTCGTTTTCGTACCGCCTTGTTTCCACCTCTTCGCCCCCGCCATCACGCCGTCCCTCCCTCGTTCACCTTCTTCTGTCGGCTTTCGAGCACTTCTTTCGGCGGCGGTGACTCTCTGCGTGTGCTTTTCGTTTCCACCATTGTTGTTGTCTGTGCGTGTCGTTTTCTTGGTTGCTGTGCGGGACCCCCCCCCCCCCCCTTTCACTTCGGCCTGGCTCCCTTTTGCTTGTTTCTTCTTGTTTCGTCTGAGAATGGTCGTTTTCCAGCTGCGCTTGGCACTACTGTTTCTTTTCGTAGGGGTCTCCTTGCCTAACTCTTCAATCCAGGTGATACATGAAGCACCTTTATGAATAGAGAGCCCATATACCTTGTGATACCCTTTCCCGCTGTCTCCGGTTCGGGAGGCTTTTCGCGATCTCGTTGAATGATAAGGCCCACGCGGGCGCTGCCACCTCGCTGACTCCTACAATTGGGGTGCGACATCGTTGCAGTTCTCTCGAAGATTTCGTATCCTTTGCATTCAACCACGTGTCAGCTTATAATCTTTGTGCTACGCTTGCTTTTCACTTGGTCGACTTAAAATTCCTAGAAGTCACCTGGTATAGAGTATCGGACGCGTAGCTCGAAAGTTGTGGGTTCAGATGCTACCCATGAAAAAGGCTATTTTTCTTCTACTTTAGTTCCTCTAATTAAGGTGGAATTCATCACACTAAAGTTTGAGAGAAATAACACCCCCCCCCCCCCCCCATGCTTTCCTTGGCTTCGCGCGATACTTGAGACCCGCCCTACCCACTCACTTCCCTGCTTCTCGATCACGTTCGTGCCTTCTCACTGCTGCCTCCATTTGTGCCACCGAATGAGACGGGCAACGCGTGAGGAGAGAAGCAAGCAAACATGCGTGCGTATTTGAAAGAGAGGAGGTAAAAACGGTGACGTATACAGTCGGTACAGCGCGAGCAAGAAGAAGAGGAAGCACGTAATTGAAGTTGGAGGCAGGTCGTGACGCCGGGGCCACTGGCAAGCGAGCCGGAGGACAGGCGGTTTCCCAGGGGTGGAGTGGCGGTTGCTGCCTGCCGCGGTGCCGATAGTGGCAGAAAGGTGGAAGTGGGTGGGTAGAGAGATCGGTACGCTGCAAACCGCAGCTCGCACGCTGTTGCTGCTGCCGCTGCGGCGTCGTTTCTAGGAGACCCCCCCCCCCCCCCTTCCCCTGACTAGCATAGCTCTCTCTTGCCCTCCTCCCTCCCTCGCTCCACCGTCCTATGGCGCGCGCGGCGAGAGCGTCCTTTTTCCAGCCCGTATATGCTGCGCGCACGAATGGCCCCGGTGGAGTCGTGACCGCTAACCGAGTTACACCTCGCTGAGAACCCGCTTATCGACGCCGATCATCGCGGGGGAGCCCGCGGCGGCTGATGCATTCCCCTTCCCTCCGTCCACCTCGGTTTCCCTGCGCGATTCTCTAGTTTTCTTTTTACCTTGTGGTTACCGCAGCGAAAGAAGCACGCGCACGCTGTCTTCTCTGTCTCACCCTCTTTAAGTTCCTCTCATCCCCGCATCTCTGGCTGTCGCTTCGCTTTTGCAGAGCAGCGGAACAGCTCGTTTGTGTCTTAGCGTTTCTCTCTGTCCCACTGCGGTGCTGTACTTGCTAATACCGCCTTTTTTTTTTTTTTCCTGTCGATAGCACAGGCCGCCGCCCGACATTTGCCTGCATATGGTATGTCAGGTGTTCTCATGTTTTCGTATAGCACACATGTTTGCGCTAACGCTCCGTTTGTTGACTTTGAGGCACCAAGTGTATACTGCATACGGTGTGAGTCGGTGCATTATAATACCTTATCGTTATAGCTCAGCTCAGTTCGAGCATGAAGGGGCAACAGAGGAGAAGGGAAACAGAGACAACAGGATGAACGCTAAACGCACTCTGTTCGACACACTCTATTCGAACGTTCCTTAATTTCGAGCGCGTCGAGACGGCCTGTCTGCGTTTTTTGATGCAGTGTCCACACTCGGTAATTCAGCGAAACTCTACAAGGCGTAAGTATACCCTGGCACGTAGCTATTGAGAAACGTTAGGTGTGGAACAGGCACTAATAAACCAGTATTCACTCGCAAAGTTGCGCATCTTGGCTTTGAGAGTGTTCGTTTCACGCTTAATCTTCCTCAGCAGACATTCTCAATTAAAGAAAAAAAAATAGACGCGCGCACATAGTGGATCGACTGTTAGAGGGAAAGTGGGGCCGGGTTGGACCTCGGCGAGTGCACGGGTGCACCGATGTCCGTTCTATAGAAACGAGGGCACCCTTCAAGGCGTTACGCTGAGCAACCGGGACGGAAACCGACGTGGAGAAACGCAATAAACGCGCGCGTGCGACTTGCACGCATACACCCTTTTGCTACACACCTCGCCGCGCGCGTGTGCGCACAGCTAAAGAACGGACAAGCGAGCGGACCGCAATTTGCGTTTCGTCGCATGCGTCGTTCATTGTTCGCGGTCCGCAAGGGACGGGCAGGAAGGACGTCACGCCACCGGCGGCGCGCTAAGTGCATCATTGTCCGCGCGCGTGAGCGAAAGCGAATTACGCGGGCCGCGACAGGGAAATGAGAGTGTGGCTGGCGAGGTCACGGGGTCAGGGCGCACCAGTTGCGCGAGCCGACTGAACGGCGGCGACAAAGTGCCCCGACGCCGCACAGTCACCCGGCGCCCTTATAGAGGGCGAGACGACGGCTCTCGGTGCGTGAAGAGATGTGACGTCCGTGACTTGTCAGGACGAGTGACAGTCGGGCGAGAACGAAAGCTGCGCCATTTGTGCCACGCCGGTGGCTGGCTGCTTTCCGGCCTGTGACCGTTATATACCAACTACGCTTCCGTGTCGTAATGCTCCGTTTCGTACGTCGCAATAATGTGGGATGGACGCTCGAGTGAAAATTACGCTGCACTATGGTGATGCGGGACGTTGGTCTGACGTTCTGCGTAGCTGCTGAGCAAGCTCTGATATATTAGCGAGGCCAGGGTGGTTTTCCAGGTACAACGCAGTTTCATGACGGCCTTAACTATTGCGTAGGACTCGAACTGACCGCTTTATTTCCTCGCTACTGATTTGCCCACAACGTAAACAAGGAAACCAATGCCAAATACGGTTCAATGTACTTCGGTGAAGTAAGGCTTGGTGGAAATCAGGCTTACTTTTGATTATTTCGAAACTAAGCGGCTGTCCGAAAGTTGGCAGCTCTTGCCGAATCGGCAGATCTTAGTTTTATTTATGAACTCGACGCCAGTATACTTGAAAACGAAGTCGCTGTTACGATCATTCCTTGGACGCACATATATACATACGCACATGCGGCTACGATGCGAGTTCCAGAGTCGTGCTCAGAGAATCGACGCGGATGCCCCACGGATTCCTCGCACCGCAAACACCGTGCAGCGTTTGCACAGAAGTCTCGGGGGTCGTGCAGAGTCCCGAAGGTGATGGCGTTTCTTATGTTGCGCCTTCTTCAAAGTTGCTACACAACGATGTCATCTCACTCATCCGTGACTCTGTATCCTCTGCATCGTCGCACGATGACCGACGCACGCGTTGAGACATCATTTATCCTTCCGTCCTCTTCTCTTATTCCTGTTTCTTCCCGCCTTACACAGACTACTGCACGAAGAAGGCGATACGCTGCAGTGCCACCGAGTTTCTTAAATGAACTTTTTTTTCACCTCGTTTTTTTTTCTTCGTACGACTCTTCTCGTGATATCCTCGACTGTCCCACCGCGGAGAACTTCTGTAGCTATATAGACATCACAAAAAAAGTAGAGTCCGTCAAATCTTTATTTTCTAGAGTCCTGATTATCCACGTATATAACTCTCTTTAGAGAGACCCGTGAACTCTTTCACCGAGATCACTATACTCTCTTTGGGGAGTCGTGGAACCCAAGAGGGAGTTAACGTAACGCCTTAAAATGAGTCATTCACGCGTGGCAAGTAATGACTCACCGAGTAGACTAAGACGTACTATTTTTTTTTTTTCTCAGTACTATATGTCTAGTAGGCACGAGGAACCACGTGGTGACCTCAGGCACGCGAACGAACGCACTTCTTATAGCTTCGGCTGCTGTTGCCGCTGCTGCTAGCAGTGCACGATGATGTCGCGAAGTCTGCAGCGCTCGTGACTCACTCGGCTTACTCCGGAGGCGTTGTAACGTCCACTCTTTCGAGACTCCGCGGGATGCCCGTTGGTCGGTTGCTTGGTTTGCTGGGCGCGCGTAGGGGGTCAGCGGGTCGGCTTTTCGCATTAAACGAAACGGGAACGAAGAGCGGCCGTTATCACATATATAGCTTCATTTTCCTCTGGCCAGTTCTCCGGCTACCACGTCAGAACCGCTGCTTTCGGTTTTTTTTATTATCATTATTGCTCTTTATTTGAATTTCATATTCTTCGTTGTTGTCTTTTTTTTTTTTTTTGGTCTCGAAAAGGTACGGCAGCTCCGTTTCGTATGTTGCGCTTTATCATTTGCTGATTAAATGGCGAATACAAGAGTGTGGTGCCGTTAAGAAGGCACTGCAGGTACTCCTCGATTGCTTCGAAAACGAAATTTACAATGCCAAGAAATATAAATGAAAAGGGCTCGAACTATGTCATGGAGTAGAACACAAGAAGCCGAAAAGAGCAACGGTCTAACAGCTCGTGGTTCAATAATGTGCCCCAGCTCTAACACAAGTTCAGGCAAGTGGAGTGAGCTCACGCATGATTTTACGATACGTCCTGCATGTCCTGTTGTGCAGCCTCTCTTCTGAACTTAATAATCCGCTGAGAAAAAAAAAGAGGAAGGAAGATACCGAGAAGGAAGCTCGCCAGTAAGCATACTTTGGCTTTGTTTCTTATTCTTCGTCTCTTTGCTAATGTTTCTCAGCTCACGAAAATAAGAGAATCTCAACTGAACGGAATCCCTTCTTGTTACTATATCTGACCATGGAAGCGACATAAAGTGGGCGCTCGGCGCCAGAGTGAAGACTACCTCGAGATATCAGTTCTAGTTCGTTGCCTATACATTTCATTGTTGTTTTGTGTGTGTCCTGCTAATCTCTGTACATACAACGTATGGTGTACGTCCAACGGAAAAGTCAGGGTGCAGTTCGACGTGCAAGCCACCTTCGCGGGAGCTGCATGCCTTCGCGACTATCTCCACCTTGGTGGTCGCGTTACTTCAAGAGCACCTACAGGAAAAGGTAGTCATGAAAATGAAATACGGGCGGACTCCCTTTAAACAGTTCTTGCTCGTGCGTTTGGTAAACAGGCAAGACTATATAGGCTGATGTTTGTGGCCGGATTTAGGGGTACGCGCCGAGATGATTGTCGGTGAGAGAGAGAGAGAGAAGCGCACGATTGGAATATAGAGATATGAGTAAAGAAAGGAAGGAAGGCATAGCAGCACAGCTGTTAGGCGAGAAACTGCCGAACGCAGGCGCTGCAGGCGCATACCCGGCACGGAGTGGAACTATAAACCGGTGATCTGAAGACGACCTTTCCTCCTGGTCAAGGACGTCTCTTTGCCCCGGTTTTAAAAGAAGCGCTCTCTCTCCCCCCCTTTCTCTCTCTCTCTCTCTGCAGACGAAAGGGGTACAGGTTAGTACAGATCGGACTGCGTGCCACAAATGACCCGCTATCGTTCGTTCGTCGTTCTCTTGCGTGGCCGCAATCGCAAGAGGCGTGCGTCGTTCTTCTTATTATTCTCAGGCCAAGACTTCTTCGATAGCCCTTTGGAACGCGTCAGTGTCGAAGTGCCAATTTCGTTTGTGCACTTCGTAACTAGCTACTGCATCTCTGATCCCCTTCCTTGATGTATCTCCCGCTGTTTTAGAGCGGTTCTTTGGTTTCATCCATTTCATTTTTTTGTTTGTTTGCCGCCTGCCCTGCATAATCGGCAATCCTATATAAGAAATAAGAACCTTTTTTCTACCTCTCGTCTCGTTCAGTGTTTGCCAGCATATGCTGCAGCTTTCACGCTGCATAAAACCCAACGACAGGTTCTGGCTTATAGATGTGTCGAGCCTTCGTACGAGGCGTTAAACGGTTTGCGTGCTCCCACAGATTCGGCTCAACTCGCTGGTCGTCCTTGCTCTCGTGCTTTTCCGTAGAAGAAAGATGCCATTCCATTCCTGGTGTTGCGGCGACGTGCGCGCTCGGGCGTGCGGTGGCGTGGCGCGAAAAATTGTCTTCCTTTTATCGGCACCTGTTATAGATCACCGCCCCTTCGAAGGTCCTTCGAAGGCTGCGCAGTTTTGGCGTAACCACTACACGCGCCGAGCTGTAACGCTCGCTGTGGTTACGAAACAGTTGGAACGTGTCGAATAAAATGAAGGACAAGGACAGAACGGAGAACGATGGCGAGGACGAGAAAAAAAGAAACGCAGAATGCAGATTTTAACTATTGAGATTCGTAATCATACGAGTAACTCTTGCACGGACCGCGATGTGTGATGCAATGAAGTTTTTGTAGCTGCGCTCAAAGGGACGCGAACCACTTCACGAGCAACGAAGTGCGTTCGTCTTGTATATAAATTCATTTACAGAGTTTCGTCTTCGAAACATTATCTGCTAGTTTAAATATTGTTTCTACGAGTAACCGAGTGCTTCGTATAGGCCGCAAAAACTATTCTGAGGCTTACAAAGCGATATATGCAAACGGTTTGGCACCAAGCTCCCTGTCTATAGAACGTCGAAGATTTCGTGGAATCGCGCAAAGCCTCGGTGATTCTGCGAAATCTAGCGATTCCGCGATATTTTTTTGTTTCGGGTTTGGCGCCAACTTGCCTGTCTTTAAGAACTTCGAGGCTCTCGCAGAATCGCCGCGTACACAGCAAGTTACTTGCGCGTGGTTAGGTACAAGCCGCGCCCCGCCACGGTGGTCTAGTGGCTAAGGTACTCGACTGCTGACCCGCAGGTCGCGGGATCGAATCCCGGCTGCGGCGGCTGCATTTCCGATGGAGGCGGAAATGTTGTAGGCCCGTGTGCTCAGATTTGGGTGCACGTTAAAGAACCCCAGGTGGTCAAAATTTCCGGCGCCCTCCACCACGGCGTCTCTCATAATCATATGGTGGTTTTGGGACGTTAAACCCCACATATCAATCAATTAGTTACAAGCCGTAGTGGAGTTGTAATAGCTTTACAATACCCAAATACGCCTCGAAAGTATCCACTTGTTTTAGCGAAAGCCTGGAGAAACATTTGAACAGAGTGGACAAGTGAGCGAGGTTATAGGGAAAGTTTCGCTCATATAACAAATGCGTGTGCGCCTAACAGGACATAGCTTTGCTGATGTGGTACCCGAAGACCTCCATTTTCACCCGTGCGGCTCCTCGCCCTGGGCGAAAGGTCGTGCGCGCGTATACCCTCTGGCAAGTCGATCGTCCTCATCCGTGCCCTCAATTCCGCAACGTGTATAGCCTTCTGGCGACGTGGACTGTTTTCACCTCGTGCTTCGGTGCACCACCGCGGAAGGTGGTCCCTCACGCGTCTATCGTTTGGGACCGCTAATAGCATCATCTCGTGTCCCCCGACCGTCCTTAATAAGGGGCCACTTACCCCCGAACTCAACTCACGACCTCTTCTTCTCCCAAGAACGCTGTCTGTACGAGCGAGGGTCTACATTCGAGACCTCAGGCAGGAGACGCCTGCTATACCGAAGGTGCCGTGCTTTGCCCGCGTGAAGTACGCAGTATCGGTAAGCCGGAGCCTTCGTCGGTGAGGACGCAGAAATCGCGTCATGCGCTGTGGTCGTTCGATCTACAGGGTGATCCATCCGCCTAACGACCGATCCCCCACTTTGAGCGTTCGATCAAGTTATCCTAGTTTTCTTTTTGTTTCTGCTTTTCCTTTTTTTTTTTACTTTCGCGTTTTCACGTCAGATGGCCCGCTGGCATGACTGAAAAGAAAGAAAGAAAGAAAGAAAAAGAAAGAAAGAAAGAAAGAAAGAAAGAAAGAAAGAAAGAAAGAAAGAAAGAAAGAAAGAAAGAAAAAGTTCCCATCAGGTCACATGCATGCGGATGCATTCTCCTCGTCAGGCAGGTATACAGGCGAGCAGGGCGCTGAAGAAATGCGGTCTTGAGATTCTCAGCTTTTGAAGAAGCTGTTGTAAGGGAAGCTATACGTTGGGGGCTCCTCTTGCATGGTTGATGACGCGAGGAAGGATCGTTCAACCTGTGGCTTGTTTATGATTGCGCCACCCTTCTTCTCCGTCACTCCCTGCCAATTTCGCTTATCGTGTTAGCCATATATTTTTTGTTTACATCCCTCCTGCTCTTTCTCGCTACACCCCCTGGCATCGTCTCAACCCGTCACTACCGTTTAATTCCTTCGTGCGCTCCGTGATAGCTTCTTTATTATACATACACCTCTAAGCGCGAGGCAGTGGTTGCACTTTGGCGATCGAGCCCGCAACGGTGCGTTGTACACTCCGTCAAAAATTACACCGTTCCAGCGATGCGTCTTGGCGAACGCTGTCAGCTCTCGTGTTTTTTTGTGTTCCGAGATTGGCGTGGGGGCTCGAGATGTGTACAGCCGAATTTCGGGTAAACGCGGGAGCTCTCTATCGCCTGCCTATACCGTGCATGTATACCTCTCAATTTTTTGTTGTCCGCCGGTCGTCTAATTATCTTGTCCGGAGTCTATACATAGTCCACTATATTCTTGTTCGTCGTGTACGCACGAGTTCGCGGAGAAAATTGCGTGAAATTTGCATTTCGCGTCGAGATGCACGCGTTGACTTCGCGTCAAAACATAACCGATGCCAAATATACGCGACAGGGTACAAAAAAAAAAAAATGTGGAGAGATGCGAAGCTCGAACACGCACGAACAATCTGTATCGAGTTTAAAGGAACCCTGCACCCCTGTAAAGGACTGTGAGCGATCACATAATGACCAGCTTTCAGACTCGTCGCCCACTGGCGTGCTCTGTTCTTTGCTTCCTACACAGGAGAGGCTGTAACAATGAAGTCTTTATTGCTGTTTCGCATAGCTAGGTGTATTTGAATGCACTCCCCTTTTCTTTTCATTCGATTTTTTTTTCTTTTTGTAGCACATGGAGGGACACGGAAGAATCCCAAACTTCCGAGTCGGGCAGCTCACGTTTTGCTTGTCTCGCTATAGCATCGTGTCAACAGCGTGCTTCACACTTAATGGAATCCCGTCGCCCCACATCGCTCATGCTGCCTTAAATCGTATATATATTTTCTCAGCTCTTTTTGCATTGTTTCTGAGTAACTGTATACGTTGAGATTCGTCTTGGTCCGTGGGCACGAAGCTTCTACTGTTGCCGAAAAAAGGATTTGCACAATTTGGCGCACTTCCAAGAACCGCGGCAAAGTGCCTGAATGCAGGTTCGTAACAAAGGCCGTAGCTGAACTGTGAGAAGAGGGGTCAATAAATAAATAAAATAAATAAATGAATAAATAAATTTTTATTGGCGTCAGAAATGTAATACATTGCAAGTAAATATGCAGGAGTCGCCGTCAAAGTGTGCGATTGCCGTTACCCATTGTTTCTGTCAATGAATTACTTGTCTCGGATAACGTTTCTGTACATTGCGAGCAACAAAGAGTGAAACATTGACTAGAAGCCAATGTTTATCGCTTCATTGCGGTTTTTCGGACGGTTCTACGTTCTTTCTCTCGTCTCACCGTATTTCGTGTAGAAAACTCGTAAAATCTCAATCTCTATGGTTATATAATATAGTTAACGTTCGTATTGATTATACGAACTAAATGCAACACATTTACAAAAGTGTTCTATTTACGTAATGAATCTTATCTGAAAAGATTGTGAGTTCTCTTAAACGAACGACTGCGGAGATGAAGGGAAGAAAGCCTGCGCACTACTTTATCATGTATTCTGTCTTGTTTCCTTTAGTTGTTGGATGGGCCTCCGTGATTAGCTCCGGCAACGCGTAGCTTCTGGCTTAGTGCCTAAGTGCAGTTTCATCGCGAGCGCAACGGCTGGGTGAGCTTCTCACCCCTTTTAGGCAGATTATCAACCCTTCGTTAACTGTGGCGTTCGCAGTTCGTCCTTTAACGGTTCTCGATTTGCATGCAGTCTTTCTTTCTTTATGTTTTGCAACAAAACACTCCGAGATTCTTCCAAGCTGGAAGAATACGCCAGCGCAGCCGACAGGGCCCCAGACGGTCCATGCGCTCGCGTTCGTATACCAAACGGGATACCTTTTCAACCTCTTTCACGCCGTGTCAGAAAAAACGAAAACAAGTCTTCTTTTTCTTCGCCACTCACCTTACCGTACTACTACGCCGCGGAAAGCTCACGCTGTGAAGGAAATTGAGCTGTTTCTCGCGCTGTAGTTGTCTCTAGCTGTTGAGCTCCGCTTCACCCTGCTTTGCATATCGCGCAAACGAGATCGCACAACGGTGTCTTCCTTGCGCGAACTTTCTTTCTTTCTTTCTTTCTTTCTTTCTTTCTTTCTTTCTTTCTTTCTTTCTTTCTTTCTTTCTTTCTTTCTTTCTTTCTTTCTTTCTTTCTTTCTTTTCTAGCGTTCACATGCGTGTGAACCTCCCCGCGGCAACGCAGGCGTTTACTCCTTGACATCCTAGTTGGAAATCACGTGCACAAACAATCTGATATGCGCAGCAATTGCCGCGCTCGGCACTTCCGCCACCTGCGCTCTTTAATCTCGCCACAGATTCGCCTCTATCGCTGCCTCGTCCGTTTCCTTTCTTTCTTTCTTTCTTTCTTTCTTTCTTTCTTTCTTTCTTTCTTTCTTTCTTTTCATGGCGTATTTTTTTCTTCACACACCACGCAACGCCGTGCCATCTTCCTAGTTTTTGCATATAGGCGAACTTTGGTTAGGCCGCTGTAAAGGGGAAGGGATGCCAGCGCAAACGTGCGAACGTGTGTAACCCGTTTACACTATACACAAATCTCGCGGGCCTTTCGCCGCAACAGCAGCTGGCGGAAAAGCGGTTTCTGTCTTGACAGCTCGTAGTCGCGCAGACCTCGAGCGCGCCTCGCTCAACTATAGTGGGCACCCTTTTGGACTATACCCCCTCCAACCATACCTCAACTAACCGTTCTTGATGTAAACAGCGTCGGTACGTTGCGAGCTTAACTGACAGGATGAAGGTGCAAGTCTATAGGGGCGGGCGTGATCTGTGTTTACAGTATACGCAGCTGGCGTGTAAACACGCGATGCGATAGCTGCGTCTTATTCTCCTTGAAGTGCGATTTTTAGATGATGGAAGCTCTTTCTGTAGCCTCTGACACTTCCCGGTTGTGGATGTTCCAACAAAGCAGCGGGGGTTTGCGGTTTTTTTTTTCTTTCTTGCTTTGTTCATGTTTCTGTTCCTTCGCATAAGCGGTTTCTGTACCAGAAAGACTCGCTTGTCACTTATCAAAAGCTGTATTGCTGTCGTGGTGACATCAGACGTGGGTTTTGCTATGCTGCGATATGCTATGCTATGCTTTGTTATGCCAACCTATACCTCTACTATATGCCATGCTAATGCTGTGCTATGCAAACCTATGTATGCATAAGCATTTCCAACGGAGGGAGGAGCACTTCCTCTTAATGCTGCTATGCGGCAGTAGAAAAGTTGGCGTTGCTGTCTCGGCAGGGTGTTTTCGGTGGTCACACATGTCTACAGCAATCCAGGGGGCCATACGGCGGCCCGAAAGGAGCCTTCCTGAGGAAAAGATGCCCAGGGCATTCGCTAAGTGATGCGCGCCGTGAACAGTGCAACTCGAATTCCCACTCGTTCGTTTAACATTTCTGGGTTCAGTTTTCTCGGCGTAAAAACATACCTTACATATCACACTCGCTACGCGGACTAAGCCCGTGCAGAGGACGTGCGGGCGATAACGCGATGAAACGACTCGAGCATAAGGCATTTAGTCGAGCGGGCACTGTTGATAGCACGCCGCACGCGCGCTGCATGCTCTATCGTCGCCGCTGTTCTCCCGCAGAATTTATGGGTCCAATATATTCACCGGGAATGCCGATTGCCCGAAAGTTCAAGGTGATATACTCAGGCTTTTCGTTCGTGCGTTATCTCCGGGGACGGGCAGCATATGCTTAAAGTACACGTGCCGTTGATTTTGTTGTCTTCCTGCAACTCGTGTCCTCGCCCGAGCAGGGTCACCATTCCCCGATAATATAGAGGCGGAGGGGGGGGGGGGGGGAGAACCAGAGTTGCGCAGTTGCGTACACTAAGAGGTGATATCTACGGCAGCAGTGCCGTCGTCGGTGCCCCCACTCCCTGCCTCCATCGCTTTGTCGTTCGTAGTTCGCACTGATAACGGCCGCGTTGAAGACGGCGACGAGTGTCACTACTTTGTGGCGGCGAGGCAGCGCGCGAAGTCTTGCACCGCCGGAGCTTGCAAATGCTGCGCCGCGTCGCGCTTCCGTGCCGTGCCGTGAAGTGGAAGTGCGGTAGCCGCGACCACTCCTGCGGGGCTATCGCGGGACGGGATCGTTAAATGTGCCCTAGCCAGCCGGGGGTCGATCGGCTGCCCGCCGACCCCCGCCTTTCCGGGCGACCTGTTCCTCTTCACCCGTCCGCGTGCACTTTGTCCGGGGCTCGTTCCTATACTCGTCGTCTTCGTCGTTGGCGTGCACCTTTATGATGGCACGTGGCGTGACATTTCTCGGCGGTCGACTCCCCTCTCCCCCCCCCTCCCGAAACAACTGTGGCATCTGAAATCAAGCAACCAAACGAGTTGAACAGTTGGTGGGCCTGTTTTTGTCGGACTTGCTTTGGGCCTGCATACGTGAAACCGAGCCGCAACGTGTCTTTTTCCCACGGAATCGGTAAATTTATCGACTGAGTGGAAAGGGCACGTAATGCCGCACCCATACCCGAGTACCAGATAAGAAACACGAAGTGAACTAAGAGGATGTTTTAGGGGTGAAGCTGCATACGGCTTAGGACAGTCCTGCGTCCCTCCAGCGTAGGCAGCACAGCATATCCACAAACACACACACAGTCAGACATGGGCAGACAGACATGGGCAGACAGACGTGGGCAGACAGACATGGGCAGACAGACAGACAGACAGACAGACAGACAGACAGACAGACAGACAGACAGACAGACAGACGGACGGACGGACGGACGGACGGACGGACGGACGGACGGACGGATGGACGGACGGACGCCTCGCCTCAGTCATCATCATTCACGCCGTGGATATGTTGTGTTCTTTTTTTCTTCTTCTTCTTCTACGCTCTTATTGAATGAACGTCTTTGGTGTCGCATTTCGTGTGTCGATATAGCGAAGACGTAAGACACGAGAATGCGTGTCAAGGCATGTAACGCCCGTGCATTGAGAGGTCAAGTTGTTACACGCGGCAGCTTAGTTTAGTTATACTGCGTCGTTGCGTATACTCGCGTCACAGAAATGAATGGAGATCACTTCGAGAGCCTGCTTATGCTTGCTTCTCCCTCTCTCTCTTTCTCTTTTCATCTGGACTTCATCAGGAGTCTTGATGAAGGCCAAACCTCGGCCGAAACGTCGTAAATAAACGCCACCGTTGTTACTTTTCTCGCGGGTGATCCCTACCGATACAACCACTTCGGAACGCTTTCGAAAACCATAAAATTCGTAACTGGTAGTGACCATTTGATTATTCTCCTTGAAGCGTTTACGGAGCTGTTTTACCTTCTTAGACTGCACTCCAGCTTCTTATTCCTTTCCTCTCTGTCTTTTTCTCTTTTTTTTTTTCTGTTGCCACAGTAAGAGGAGCGCCGAACGCATAAAAAACACTGAGGCTGTCCCGTCTAAGCTCACACTCCAAACGAAGAGAGCTCGAAGTAGATCGTGTCGCGTACCAGTTGGTTGAACATCGCGGACAATTATACGCTGGCGCGTAAAAAAAAGGAACAACAATAAAGAAACAAAAGGCGGAGAAACAAAGACGCGAGAAGCAGCTATATGGAAGAGGGGGGAGGGGGAAGGGGTGTGCGACGCGCGCCTGCAGAGTGGACGTTTGGAAATCGCAACTTCGCTCTGCAGATGCCACCACGCATGAGGGCTTAACGAGGCCGGCTAAAGGTCGCTCGAGCA
Organism: Rhipicephalus microplus; assembly: GCF_043290135.1. Lineage (NCBI taxonomy): Eukaryota > Metazoa > Arthropoda > Arachnida > Ixodida > Ixodidae > Rhipicephalus > Rhipicephalus microplus. Next base: position 47,320,972 of record NC_134702.1, on the reverse strand, counting down.
AGCACGCATCGTTTGCGCATGCGCAGTCCGGAATGCCGAGCTGCGTTTGGCGGTCACCGATTCGCTTCACTGGGCCCGGGCTCGTTTCCTTTGTTCGCCTCTCTTCCACCCTGTGCTTGCGCTTAGCACCCCGACGATAAAACGAAAAAAAAAAAAAAGTAACACCCGCGAGGCCGTTTGTTTGCTCTGTGTTTGTGCCCGTTATTGTCTCGAGATCCTCCAGCTCTATACTTACCCGTAAGAATCAATGTCCTACTTACTAATCGCACTTTGTGAATGTGCCTATTATCTTTTTTTTTTCTTTTGAGCGACGACATCATATCTATAATTGCGTACATTGGCACGTAGCGTGCTCTCATCGGAAGTTTTAAAGACAATGGCTGCTATGTGAGACAGTTGTTTAAATTGATATATATGTGGGAATTTCGTGCGCAAATCCTGTTATCCTGGACCAGTTTACTTCCCTACCGTTTATTCTCTCTCTCTCTCTTTTGTGCACGTGGTTGCCATAGTTCTGCCAAACGTGATTGCTTCGCTGTGTAATTACGTTGGGATACACCAGGATAATGAAACGATGCAGTCATGACAGGCTCGAATTGTAGTGACTAATATCGGACCAGTGTAAGTGAAAAAAAAAAAAAGTTGCGTTAAGCCCGTCGAGTTTAGGCTGTCCATCTCTGATCAGCTTTCTATAAACACCATGAGACGTATATTTAAGCTCACACAAGTTGCTAGAGTTTGATGTTTATAACTATAAGTCCTGTTACGAAGAGTGGCAAGGGTTGTTCCATTGGTCCGATGTATACGTTTCTATACGTTTGATATACGTTCCTATATAGTCCGATATACGCGCCGGTGCAGCTGTCGCCCCAGTTGTTTGCAGCAAGAAACAGGACTACAACCCCATAATTCTGATCCGTCTATATCATATGGTACACAACAACATAGAACGTTGTGGATGTATAGTCCATAGTTGAGCACTTTGGTTATAGTGTGAAAGCCAAACGAGGCCATTTCATTCAATAGTCGGTGTTTGTGTTGTCTATTTCCGAGCACTTGCGTCAGAGTCTGTGTGTCTAATTTTTTTCTGCAATGAATCCCTGCCGACTAGCGCAACACAACTCGCTCTTGTTTCAAGTCCGGCATCGCGCGTCGGGATTGGCCAATCTTATCGCTGTCGCAAGATGAGTACGATTGTCGCGCTTTTTTCTTTCTTCTTTTGAATTGCGATCTTCGATGGAGAAATCTAGAAACCGGGGAGACTGCTCGAGAAAGCTTTAATGGCACCCAGCGCGTAAAGCGGTGGTGATCTGACGTGCCTGCCTGCCGGCCCGTCAATTTCTGCATCTTCGCTCGTCTATATAGCGTCTGTCGTCGACCGACAGAGAGATTTGCTGCGTTTCATCCCGAGAGCTCGCATTTGGTCAAGATTGGTAGGAACATACGCACTCCAGCCTGCGCGAACTCGGCGCCTATACCCGCTCGACCAAATGCCGGCGATAGTGCGGTGGCGGCATGGCGACGTGAGGTCACGCCGTCAGTCGTGCCTCACTGCAAGCCCCTGCTTGCGCGTTTCGTGCCGCAGCCCCCGTGGAACCGCGCTCCGGAGTCACGAACCTGGGGTGACCCCGCCAGGTTATCGGCCCGCTCCGAAACAAACGACTCTCGCGGCGATAAGACTACGCAAACACTATAGTGCACTAACAAATCAACAAATTACGCGAGAACGAGGGGAACTTTGGTGAATTCAACAAACAAGCAAACAAACAAACAAACAAACACAGCGATTCGAGACTACACACTTGGTCGCAGCCGTCGAAGAAGAAGAAAAAAACACACACAACGCGAACAAACGGGAATCAAACGTGATCTGCCATCACCCTCCCTGCTCGTCCTGCGAGGCATCGCGCTTGATCGCATTCCCGGGCGCCCGAAATTAGTCACGATCTGGCAACGATCTCCTCGGCGCTCAAGTTTACGACTAATAAAGTCTACTGGGAGCTCACTTGGCGCTGTTGCCGATGCTGCTTCTGCGACTGCCACTGCCGTGCTACTTTATACCGGAGTGCCCCCATCAGTGAACCGGACAGCGCAGGAGCATCAAGATAGTGGCCTCAGGTTGGCTTCTATACACCTATTCATTCTGCTGATCCTTGCTCTCGCTCTCTTTATTTTTTTTTCTGTTAGCCTGGCTTGTTCGTTGACCTCTTCTACTAGATCGTATATATACAGCTTATGGCATTTATTTCAGTGCTTATATCATCGTGGTAGCACTTGTACTGCTGAGACGCGCGCGCTACTATCCAGCTCCCATCTTCTCCACTCTTCGGGGGGGGGGGGGGGGGGGGAGTATGTTTTTCGCCATCGGTGGTAGCGCCTATACGGCTCTCCGTGACGATTGTGCACTTATAGCGCATTCGATCACAGAGACGTGTAGCTCAAACTGACGTCCGCAATGACGTAATAATACAGTGCGAACGGTGCCAAGCCTTTCGGCTACCGTCGACGACTAACTTTTCCGGAATGATCGTAAACTCACCCCCCCTAACCCCCTTTCATGCCCCTCTTTCATTTACCAACAATCTGGATCTGTTAGTATCACGTATGTATATGTGATGCAGATGTATTCCCGAAGTACATTTTCTTATCGCGTGGTCTCGTCGCGCGAACATCATGCAGCGTATAAAAAGAGACCCGGAGGATAGTTTATTTACAGCCTCGTTTCTTTTCTGTTTTATATTTTTTCTCTCGTGTACAAGCAACATTTAAATGGCGCGGCCCACGGCATCTCGGAGGGTGGTAAAGAAATTAAGTACTGACATTTGTCGGCGCTGGGAATACTGGGAACGAGTTATTGCGTCCTGCGTCGTCGTTTTGGCCGTGGCGTATACGTGCTCCTGCTTGAAGCGCGCGGACTGTTACTGTCGGAGACAATTTTACTTCCCCTCTGAACGTCCCGAGGCTTTCAAAGCTGTGCATGTCGTTTTTACGGTGGCTTTTATGTAGAAGACATGGCGCGCGTGATCGAAGTGTCGCATCTATAGGAAGTACACTTCATCGTTCTGAAAAAAGAAGCGTCTGAAGAAAACTACTTCGTGTGTAATTAAGATGTTGTGTCAGTTCACAGACGATGTGAAGCTTAATAATTTCGACCAAGTGGCTATAGTGCAGCTGGAGGGCAATAAACCAACGCAGTATTGTCGCAACCTCACAAGGACCTTTTTTTTTGTCTTAAACAACTCCTAACCACGGTTCAGATAACTACACGACATTGGGGTGGAAAATCATCGAAACTTTGAGCGCCATCATGTCGAGCACAGTTTACGACCTACATCGAGTGAAGGAAGCTAACAGGGCAGCTATATAACTCGTGTATATAAGCACATCGACCTCAAGACTTCCGGGTTATCAAACTCCGCGAAGTGCGATGCTTATGTAGCGTGTAAAATGTAACGCTGTTCGTTCTCTTGGCGTAATTATACTCGCCTCTGAAGCGCCTGATCCAGCTGCAGTTTTAAGTAGCACTTTTTTTCACGCGTTCGCGTGCTTGCCTACCGCGTTTTTTTTTTCTTCTCTAAGAAAACAAGTTCTCCCTGAAAGCTCGAGCCATTCGAACTGCGTTGCATCTCCTGGCGATCTCTTCTTTCTCTGCATTTCATGCAATACAGCAGGCGAACTCAGCAGGCGCTATCACTGCTGTCAAGGTTGCTTTCCTGAAACGCGCCTGCAGAGCCTGTTTACCAGCGTGGTTTTCGAAACGAAACAAAGCAAAAGAACCTAAGAAACGAAGAAAACAAAAAAAAAATGAACGGTCATCGCGGTGGCGTACAGCGCGTGGCTTAGTCCGCGTAAACGATTCGGAATAAAACGATAAATAAAGCGAATACACTGCGTGAAGCAAATCCACGAGAATTGGAGGAACCGAGATTGCTTCGCGCCAACTTCTCACCGTGACCTTCTCTCGCGTCTGTCAAACTTTGTCTATAGACGGTTTCAAAATTGCAAGAGTTGTACCCGAAAAAACTTCCGGTCACCCCATTTACGATCTCCTAACTTCGAATCTTAAAGCACGTTCTCAAGTTTTTTACAAAGGTAAGAAAAGTCTCTCTTTAGTTATACAGATAAAAGAAACTTGAGTGATAATCAGAGAAATATCTTATTTTGATTATGTAGGTTGAATAAACATTTACTCCAATATATTTTGCCAAATTAATAAAGCAAAGTGTTGAAAGTGAGCGGGCTTTTTTCTAAGGCTCTTCTTGCCCACTGATGCTACTAAGGCACATCGGTGAACGAAACCGGATGTCATTAAAGGGTCTATCAACCTTCCGGGATGGCATTATGCCCACTCATAGTGGAGTACTAAGTACTCTAAATCGTTAAGCACTTTTTTTTCTAAACAAACAGTGAAAGCGCCTAGTAAAGCTCGCTCGTGTTGGCTTTTGCCGTATATATCGCGTTTTGTGCTTGTATATCTAAGTAATAAACCCGAACAAAGTGACGTGCCAATTCGTTTGAATGCGCGCGCCACCGCCACACACCCACCCCTCGAGAAAGTATATCAAAACAAATATAAGCAAAAAAAAGCACCAGCTTCGCATGCTTGCCGCCGTTGCGGCGATTGAGGCAGGCTTCGACGGGCGTCTCGGCGTGCGCACGTATAGCGGAGTCGAACGCTGTAATGAAGGGGTGTGTAACGCTTTTCGTAAATCCCGGAGTAGGCGGCTATTCGGCTAGGGATTACAGTGATCAGGTCCAGGCAGGAACAAAAAAAAAAGAAAGACGATTCGAGAATTCGCGACCACGGATATATATCTGTGTGTGTGTGTATTCACTGCCATTTGACAGGAGGGTCGCCAGGGCGAAGGATGAGACTTGGAGTGTGTCGGCGAGCGCTCGAGCAAAACGCAGAAGAGCGCGAGGTGGCGCCCCCATATCATTGACCGATCGTGGATCGAAGCCAAAGGTTGCGGAGAAAAGCGAGTATACGCGAGCTGAATGGCACGGATTAGGCTCTTCTTTCTAAAGATTACGACCGGCTATTGACTGTCAAGTGCCAGCTTGGCATATAGTGGAATGCACATAGTCTGGCGTTGTGGGCGGCGCACACTTGGCTGACCGCTCGCTCATGGGCTCTTATAAGGTTACTTCAGAAGCGGTCAAGATAGACGCCAGTGGCTCGGTGTAGTCCTCTGTGATGTATAGTGTACAGAACTCCCTGTATAGATAGATGCTCGGCATTCGGAAATGGTGGTGCAATACCGATGACCTCCGGTGCGCATTTCACCGCTTACCTGCATAGCCCCTGTGCTTTCACTGGAGCCGCCACGTCTGAAATACGGGGCATGACGTCACGGATCTGAGTCACTATACATCATCCACAGTATATCCCCTCTGAAGGCCACTGGCTCCAGTGAAGTCGCACAGAGCCTTCGAGCAGAAGCAGCCAGCTGGTAGTTCTGAATGTGCGAATTCATCGCACGTTCAAGAAAGAGGCCGATTTTCTTAAACGATTGTGAACTACGCACTTTGAGAGGGCTTTTGGGATGTTTAATGATGCGAAGATTAAACAACTGAGGCTCTTCCATATCCGTCAATGTTGTTCGTATCTTTTGCACTGAGCTGTGTGGTCGACCACTTAATGCATTATTAATACATAATGCATTAATCGATTACCCTTGATTTCTGTCAATGTGCGATGTGCCTGCCTTATTCCTTCCTTCATTACATTACATTATGCCATGCGTGCAAGTGATAATCACTTCTGAATTTCCGCATTCTTCAAAATAATTTAGAAAAATTTGTACGATGCTGGTTGGCTTTTGCCTTTTTTTTTTCAATTCCGTCTTTACATGTGCGCGCATTTCAGCAGCTGGTTGCCCTGTAGAATGGCAGCTGCTCTGAACTGATCGTTAACGTTAACCACGAAGCTCAAGATTAACACTAATCCGAAGTGCACTGCAGAAGCGATGTAATAATACCAGAGGCATTTTTTAAGAACAAATTTTGCCGTTCCGAGCGTGATGACTTTTCGCGCCGCTCATGTGTAAAACCCCTGTATTTTGTTTGTTTATTTCTTTCTTCGCGTTCTTGGCGACGTTTTTTTCTCCGTCGCGTGTCGCCATAGCCCCGTCGTCGTTGCGCGTCGTCCTCGACCTTGGCCGGCTCTGATTGTCTACATGCGTCCCACGCCTTAACGAGCACCGCCCGAAGCTACAGCCGCGCACGCCTACGAGAAACAATGAAACAGCGGTGGGCGTGCCTTTGCGTCTCCTTCCTCCCCGTCTCTCTCTCAGCCTTGTCACGCGGAGACAACAACTCTGTACTGGAGCACACGCATTTGTTTTGCACGCACACTAAGTATATGCACGTAGTATAAATGAAAGTGAAAGTGGTCCAGCGACCGGTGTTGTAGATCGGCGTTTGGTACAGATTGTGTATAGGTTACTTTCGCGTCACTATATCGAGAAACCACAAGGAGGGCACCGTAATTTTATATTGCATTGGCCTTGAAACGGTTCGCCGGTGCACTGCTGAATCGGCTTTTATGGTATCTTTAGAAATAATTGTTGTGCTTTTACGTCTCGAAAACCACGGTGTGATTATGACATACGCCCCAGTGGAGGGCTCCCGGAATTTCTACTACCTGGGATACATTTAAATCTCAATACACGGGCCCCTAGCTTTTCACCTTTAATAAAATGAGGCCGCCGAGTCTGGAATTCGGCTCCGCAACTTAGTCAACAGCTCCTGTATCCCAAAGGCGCCAACTGCAAATTGAGTTCTCATGAACGCAGGTAACGAAAGTTTTAGTAACAAGCTGAGATGCATGCCGTAATGCAGTGTTATGTTATTATGCTTGAACACAGAGCACCTCTAAATCGACGTGCACGAACAGAAGAACGACGAGACAGTGTTGTAAGGACATTTTATTATAATGAGAAGACTGTTTGAAAAACCTGCACTTCTTGTTTCATTACTTGTTCGAAATGTCACTTCAGCTGTCAGCAGCTCTCATCGTGTGGCACTGGCGAAAAGTGACCCGTATTTTTGTCGGTGTACCACAGATTCCCAGCACTACAAGCAATAAGTCACAACACACATTTGAAAAAAAAAAAAACGATGCAGCCACGGATAAAATATGTGCCGTCCCTGCCACTGCTTGGGGCGCTTTTGGGAGGAGGGGAAGAGGCGCAGCTGGCGTCGTACGATGACCACCGGATAGCACGGAGGACTTGGAGGTGATGAAAGCGATAATGAACTGCCAAATCCGGCTCGTATCTGGGCTTCCAGCTTGCTTCACAAACCATTGCTGAAGGCCTTTTGTGGCCTTCTTTTATTTCCCCACCATTCACAAACGAATAACTTAAGTTTGTGGAAACGCGGAGGCAGCTACGTTAAGTAGAGGCTGAGAGTGGCTCACTTCTCCTCTTGTCAGGACTACAGCTTTAGAACCCGCAAATACTGTGTGATTGGGGAGTGTCCTCAAGCGCAGGTATGTCCTCCTGCCGCATATTCTTCTTCACAGTTGATTCACCTCCACCATGAAGGTTTTGCCTGAACGTGATAAACCAATTTAATGAGGATGCCTGGATTTTCTTGTGCTTGCTATATATAAAACAAGAACACGAGATATTTTACAGATGTCGACGATCGCTTGCTGTCGTAGATATATGTATGTACCGAAAAAAAGTCAAAATTTAGGGTAATATAACCTAACGGCTTTGTTTGGGAGTCATATATAGCCCCGGAGGGCAAGTAGCCCACGCGTGTATACATAGATTTTCCACCTAGCGCTGTTTACGCGTACGCTGCAACAAAAACGCAATGCACAACCGCATGTGCGTACGTTCCTCTTAGTTTCTTCCATCTATCAGCATCTCTTTGTCCTCATTTCTTTTGTGCATTTTCGTTTCAGTAACTCTCACGCAGTTTTTATTTTTTCCTAGACGCAGACCTCAAAAAGACCTGTCACTTATTTATTTACGCTTCATAGTTTCGCTCTACGCGAGGCCCTAGCTTTTTTTTTCTTTTCGCGCATGTCTCTCGGTCCTGGCGTGCGCAGACGTCTTTGCTGTTCGCCTGACCTTTGCGATTCCGCCACCGCCGGTGTTCATTTGTTTGTTTTGTTTTCTCGCTCTCTGAACCTTTCCTTTGGGCACGGTATATACCTGCTGTCCCGGCCTGCGGCTGTCGTCTTCGCGGCTGAGATTCAGGGACAGACGAGTCTCGTTTCCTGTGACCAGCTGCATTATTTGCTGTCCGAACGGTGGCTGAGGCTGAGCTTGACGCGCGCGGAAAGTCCGCTGAGCGACTATCTGCGTGTTCGCTCTGTTTCCGCTAGGTATCGCTAGCGGTTATCTTCGTTTCGGTGGTTACTTCTTTTCTCGAAGCTTTGCTGTTAGCTCGCGCCTGTCTCTTTGTTCCCTGCTCGAGGACCCACGTGCCGCTGAGCCCGGTTGATGTCACCGCGCGCCCGCCTATAGCGCATAGTCTTCCCCTGGCGCCTTTTTTTATTATTTACGTGGGCATCAGCGGCGCGTCTCGCATTATCTCGGATCGTGGTGTTTGTGGAAACAACCGCATAGGTCCCCGCTCGCCCTGGCTTGCTTGGTAGGAGGCGCGATCTGCTTACCCTCCTGCGTTCATCGTGCCATGGAGTGATGTGTGTCAGTTTGCCTGATGTTCTGGCTTTCCGGCCGTGCACACACTCGTTAGACGCCCCGACTCGCTTTTCCTGTGGGTTTTTCCCGTCCTCGCAGCGTGCACTGATCCTGACTTGCTGAAGGGGACTGTGTATACAGATATCGCGCTATGTGCCTCCCGCTTTGCTTCCACGAAGTTACTTGCTGCTGTTTTTTCTTTGTGCTATTGAAGTTGGCTTCTCCACATAGCGGTTCATGTTGCAAAAAAGCCAGCTTCGACAAGCGACGCCATAACGAAGTTTTTCTTGTGTGTTTTTTGAAGTTGGCTTTTTCACATAAAGGTTCGTACTGCAACAAAGCCAGCTTCGACTAGCACCGCTTTAACTGATTCAACAAGAAAAAAAACCGGTGAACTTTTCTGGTTCGTACAACGTTTATCAAGCTATCTGGCACACACACACACACACGCACACACACACACGCACACACACACACACGCACACACACACACACACACACACACACACACACACACACACACACACACACACACACACACACACACACACACACACACACACACTTTCGTTGAGTTGTGCGTGCACGAAGTGTTATGTGATCACGCTAAATCTTAGGGGCAGTCCGCATGCTTTATGTTTACTCAGGCGGTCATGCAGGCTTCCTAGACATCACGCATAAATGCTTAAAAACGATTTCAAGAAAATGTTGATGGTGACGAATATAAAAAAGATGGACTTCTGTAGCTGGCCCTTCGATTCGGTGATTTGATCTGCGCAGCTTAGACAGGACACTTCGCGATAGGCAATAGGCTGGCGGTCCAACTGCTATATAATTAAGCTCAAATTCAATTGCGAAAAATTGATTCTCTGGAGATATCACGTGTATTTACTTTGCACCTGGGCGTGCTATGCTCTATTAAAGAAGGGCGCGCCGGGAGGAGGCAGAGATAGTTACCAAGGTTTAGTTTTTTTAGAGAAATCCTAAACTTCAGGTATCTTTAAAATCTTAGTCCTATCATGTAGGACGCAGTGATTAATAAGTCTGCTTTGTATGCTGTCAATCTACCCGAGTTATGCAGAGCGCTATGCCGAGTGATTTGGCTACGGAGACAAATACATGAGCTTTAATTCTTATAGCGAGTTTTAAATATTTCTGCTTATTTTCGAGTCACTTAAAAGGCTTGTACTCCGTATACCAGCGTGGCAGACGACTTGAGGGTCGTCGTCGTGACCCATTTCCTTGGCTTGACGGGACCGCATCCTGTGTGAGGCACTGCTTGCCTTTGTCCTATTATTCTCCCGTTTTCGTAAATAGAGAACTGTCGGAAAGCATCCGCAGCAATCACAAGGAACGAGTGACCCCCCTGCCTTCGCGCAATTAGCCATGCCGAAACAAGGACACCGGCGGAAGCTCAAGGCTGCCATTTCAGTGGGGCCTTTTGTTTCCTTCGTTCAGGGTTTTCGCCTGAAAGCTGGCGGATGACGAAGGCCGGACTACAATAGTGAAATAGAAAAGAGAAGGAAGGGTGGGAACTGTGTTTTCTGTTCGAAGCTGAAAAGAAATCAGGCATATGCGCGAGCGAACGCTATGACATCGTTAATTTCGAAACAAGAAAGAAAGAAAGAAAGAAAGAAAGAAAGAAAGAAAGAAAGAAAGAAGGAAGGAAAGGCAGAAGGAAAGGCAGAAGGAAAGGCAGACAGAAAGAAAGAAAGAAAGAAAGAAAGAAAGAAAGAAAGAAAGAAAGAAAGAAAGAAAGAAAGAAAGAAAGAAAGAAAGAAAGAAAGAAAGAAAGAAAGAAACGCGACACGCCAATCGTGCGAATAAACGTAAATAAAGAATAATCCGAATTTTGAAAGGAACTTGTTGAAGCCAGCCTAAGGCAGTTCAGGTTCTTCATGGTATGGATTTTAGTAGCGATAATGAATGTTGGAGGCCCGTGTACTCAGATTTGCGTGCACGTTAAAGAACCCCAGGTGGTCAAAATTTCCGGAGCCCTCCACTACGGCGTCTCTCATAATCAAATGGTGGTTTTGGGACGTTAAACCCCACAAATCAATCAATCAATCAATCAGTAGCGATAATAAAATAATAAAATAAGAAGACGAACAACCCGCGTTGAAGATAGGATGCGTGCGACTCTACGTGTATCACCCCCTCCCCCTCTTTCATTTCTTTTTTTTTTGTTACAAAAATGTCGAATAAAGCAAGCAAACTGCAATACAGCCCATCCCTGAGCTGCATTTTGAGACCTCGAGGTGCAGCTGAAGGAACACACACATACGAGTGAAAGAGTGACGCAAACTTTCAAACATCTGTCTTCACAGTACGTGGTGTTTCACTCCACTACTCGGTATACTTTTGTACGTCGCGGGCATTCGCAGTAAGCAAGAAAATTGCTAATATTTAATGGCTATAATGTTACAAACAGCCTAATGTGTCGTCATAGCGAGTCTTCACATTTTTTAAACTCTGGCTACAGTTAGTTAGCTTTGGCTCACAAGCCAATTACAGTTAGCCAGAAGGGTGAGCCGGCTTCCGCTCGCGCCTTCATCACCGTCAATGCTTCAGAGGCGACCCTCTCACTCGCTCTTCGTGCACGGAGCTTCGTATGCATGCCCGATGCTCTCGCACGCACTCTGGGCATGCGCACAAGAGAGCCTGGCGCGGCTGTTATCGGAACGCGCTGCTTGCTTGGGGCGGCGGCGGCAGCTTTTTTTTCCTTCCGGGGCCGCCGCCGTAACCAGTGCAAAAAGGAGAGCAGATCGAGCCGGAGGCAGATCGCCTAATTGTCTCGATTGTCTGCCGCCGCCAACGGTTGTTTACAAAAAGCGGGTCAAAGTTTTCCCACGCGCAACGGGCGCCCGTTTGCCCACTGATTTTCCGCCCTCTCGAGCAATTCGGCCGCCGCCGTCGATCGACTCGGGTAAGTACGACGCGCACGATGGGAGCACAATCGCAACCGGGCACGCTATAACCCCGCCTACCGGTGAGCAGCTGAACCCCTTTCTCCTCCATCGTTCGCCTGCCTGCCTTCCTGTAGCGCGACCGCTGACGCCGAAGCCCCCCCCCCCCCCATTCTGTGTGTCTCTTTAGTTGCTTCCTTTCTTTCGACGTCGTTGTCTTATACTCTCCTCTCGTCTCTTTGATTTCTGTCCTTCGCTTTGTCGACTTGTCTTGGCTCGACTCGTCTTTCGCGTGCTTGATGCGTTTTTTTTTCTACGTTTTTGCCTTACTGTCACGCGACCCGTTCGTACATCGCTCCGTTGTTGACCCGCTGTCCGTCTCGCGCGGGCCTGCGTTTGACAATCGCCGCTGCCGTTCCGACGGATTCTATACGGCGCTTTGTCTCGCCACCGCTGAACGGAACGGGCTCAATGGTCGTGTGTCGCTAACGTTCTGGACGCGCGGCGCTCTTCCGTTATTCTGCTTGCCCGCCCTTTCCAATCGGATTGGATAGCAGACGAAACGCTTGCAAACAGCAGCGAATGCCTGGTGAGTTTGAGGAGGAGGAAAAGGAGGAATAAACGTTTTTACAAGAAACCAGCAGTTTTTGAGTGGCCGGGCCTAAGCCTCCCATGAGGAGACGTCAAGGGCTTGCCTCGACGCTGTCTCACGGCCGTGCTGGGTCGCCCAGGTTTGGTCGTAAAGAGCGGGGCTCCGCAGAGCCTCATGGAGCTTCGACGCAAGGGTCGTGGCGTTAGTGTGAGCGGGAGGACGAATTCGTGTCTTCCTGTCCTGTTGGTATGTGCGCGTAATTCTCGTTTTGTGGAAGCGTTCTAACGCCAACTGTACATTGATTTGTGCAAAGTATACAACGTAAATGACCGTGAACAAGGAGGTACTCGAGAACGTCTACATGTCGGAAAGCGCTTTCTTTTTTCTTGTGCTCCGAGGACAGGGAGAGCCAGCCGAAGTAGGAAATGTCGCTCGGAGAATCGTTACATTCACGATGGCTTTGTCCTGGCTGTTGCTTGTATTTTATTGAAAAGCTGATTATGCGTTTAGGCCTCCCGCATACACGCGTTCGACAGATTATATCACACGTTCAGGAACACGAATTCTAAAATCATGCCGAAGATTGTTCATCCGAGTTGTAAATGTGATCCACTCACTCGTTAGTGAGTCCTAGGCGTTTCATCATTGAACTAACTGGCCGTTGATAAAAAGGAGACATTATGGCCTAATCGAATTTGCTATAACGTCAACCGAAATCTAAAAAAAGTTGTAAAACGTGTTTTCCTTTAGCTCGCCGCAGCTCCGAATCAAAGCTGCAAATTACATTCCAGCATGTATACGGGCGAGCACTTATATTTCATACTGTCTACAAAACTTTCTTTGAAGATAAATAAACGAACCAGCAACTCTATGTGGCTTCGATTTACAGTCGGAACGCATATGCCGCGCGTGGCCAGAAGCGTGCTTCACCGTCCCGTCGTGGCAATATAGTATACATAAGCCATTCACTGCTTATCTGCGCTGCCCGTAAGGTCACAGCCGCCGCTGCCGGCATAGATAAAAGCGCAAATCAGTGTTGACCACCTCAATCAACTGCGAGTTCTCACCGTGAGCCGCCAAGCCGCCGAATTCATTGCCATTTGCAATTCGCTCCGGCGCCGCATGCAGCGGGCACCTCCAAGGACAGTTGCACCGTGAAATGACCGTGCTTGGTGCCCTGAATGATGTCCTTTTTTTTTGTTTGTTTGCGGGCTCGCTATACGCTAGCTGGCTTGGTGACACAGCGTGACGCTTCGAGCCAAAACGCCGGAGGCCCCGACAGTTGCGCGCCTAATCTGCGGGTTACTCCCGCAAGGTTTGTATATTTCGTCCCGCCTTTTATCTGTGTGGTATACGTATTTCTCGTGGTTTCCTTGAACTTCTTTCTTTTCTTGCATATACATAGCGAGCTGTGGCCGACTCAATAAGCAACTCCGCTTGTTAGCCGCTCGTGTCTCCCTTGCCGCATACGCACGCTATTTATGTCCATATACCGTGGCCTCGAATCGATTAGGTGTCCCTTCCACGGACTGTTGACGCCCTGAAGCGGTGTTGGATCTTTCCTGTAAGGACGTGGTCACTTGTTCAAGAAGGAACGGCAGGTTACGGCCTGAGCGCGCTTATCGCCCTCCGTCGCTTTGACGTTTGCGGCGCTCGATAATATACCGGTGATACTTTGAGGTAAATTATTGCTGATATTGGGGTTCCTTCGCATGAAAAATATGCGTCGTCAAAACAGCGATCCCAACGGGAAACGGGGGCCTTGACAAGAGGCTCCCGCAAAATGTATGCGGCGGTCCTTGCACACGTTGAACAGCTGAAATTACCGATAGCGCTGAAATTTAGCGGTTGGTGGTGATTCGAAGGCCGTATAGATTTGCCACACAAGAGTAAAGAGAGGAGTGCTTGTTCATTATGTTTCCGTATTCACACCTCTATTTACGGTTGTACTGCTGCCCTTGAAACTTCTCGACGGGTTGTTTTAAATTACAATGTGATGTATAATTCGTGTCGACGCTTATCGCATCGTTCGCGTACTATGAGGTATTATACATCTTTCATTTCATAATGGTGGCATTACGTGGGCTCTGTGATTAACTATTGATTACTCTGCGCGATCACTCAGTGGTGGAGCCAGGCCGAGGCACACAGCGTACGCGCGCCACCCGAAATCTTTGTCGTGGGATACAGAGCACAAAATGCCACTCGATTACGTTTGCCAGCCCGGCCTCCACTTTGGATCAAACGCGTGCCCCAAACGAAACAAATTTACACGCCAGTGGGATAACTGCACCGCTAATTGATTGATTGATTGATTGATTGATTTATATGCGGGGTTTAACGTCCCAAAACCATTATATGATTGTGAGAGACGCCGTAGTGGAGGGCTCCGGAAATTTAGACCACCTGGGGTTCTTTAACGTGCACCCAAATCTGAGCACACGGGCCTACAAGATTTCCGCCTCCATCGGAAATGCAGCCGCCGCAGCCGGGATTCGAACCGCGACCTGCGGGTCAGTAGCCGAGTACCTTAGCCACTAGACCACCACGGCGGGGCAACTGCACCGCTAATGCTCAAGCGTGAAAAATGTGGTGCAGCCTCGGACCTCGCAACTGCAGCTGTACCACCGAGCACTGAGATTTGTGTCTCTGCTTCGAGAATCGATGCTGATCTAACCGGATCACAGAGCCTCGATACTGATCTCACAGGAGCGCTACCGTTCGCGTTTGTCGCTCGTATATACGGCTCGTCGGTTGTGGGCTGTTGGTTTCTTTTGATGGGACAAAAAAAGAAAAAAAAAGGTACGGGGAAATAGCAGGGCATCAGGTCGCGTAAGAGTGGTGCACACCCGATTGTATACGCGTCATAATCTCGCGTTTGAGGCCTATTCGTGTGCGCTGTGCGTGACACAGACAGACAGGCGAGCGAGCGAGTGAACGGCTAGAAAAAAAGAAATGCGTTCTCGCAGAGCTGCTGCACTTTTCCGGAAGATGATTCCTCTGAGCATGCAATACATCCTTCTTCCAAAACCACTGCCTCCCCCGCCCCGCCTTTTCCAAGCGTACCGGGCAATCAAGACCGCCACGAAAGGCGAGAGAACGAAACAGTAACAAGAAAAAGTGAGCTTGAAAACAAAAACAAAATTAAGAGGGCTGCTGCTCTTTATCGATGAACCATCGCGGGCAGGTGCGAGAGAGAGAGAGAGAGAGAGCAGAGGCAAACAAGGAAGTGGTGTGGTTGATGAGCGCAAAGAACAATAACGAAATGAGCGAGGGCTGGAAAACGGGAGCAGAAGAAAAGAAAGAGAGAGGAAAGCTTGAAGTATACAGTAGGGACGCCGGCAGCTTCAACTGGACGTGCTGACAGCTGACTTCAAGAAAATAGGAACGTACAGAGGAATCAAGTTTAAACAACGAAATAAAACAACGCTCTAATAAACTTACGCTCACTGAGAAGGCCAATGAGCCAGTGTTCTGCACCGCCCGCCTTTTCGAAAGCTGCCAAACTGCGGCCGGCCGCACATCAGCGCTGACGGCAGCACGGAGGCAGGCGGGCGGGCATTCTTGGCTCTCACGTCTTCTTCGCCACGGTCCCACCGTTCCCACATTAGGATGAAAGCGGAGAGGAACGGGGAGGTCTTCTAAAGCACCCCCTCCTTTCGCCTTCCTCTGCGAAGGCCAGAGGACTCGGCGTGAGGTCAAAGGACGACCGCCCCGACGAAACGACTACTATGCGTACTACCGGACTTCGGCCGGCGGCGGGACGGCGATGGCACGACGCGATGTTCGGCAGAACCCCACCGTGCACTTGCTGTTGATTCGGCTCCCGCTACGGTGGCGGCGATTCCGGCTGCATCGCAGCCTGCCTCCCTTCGGGGTCGACCCCGACCCTGACCTTTACCCTCCCCCTTCCCCTCCCCCTGCTCCTGACTGCTACTACACGGCTGCATCATTTTCGCGGCGTGGCGGGAGAGGGCGGTCGTGCGTCGTTGGTCGCACAAAAGAAAGCTACTGCCGCCGCCGCCACCACTTTTGACCCCCGACCCCGCTCTGCACGTCTTCTCGGGGCGCACATGCTCGCGCCCGTCCGTAGATACGACTCTGCCGCCGCCGCTTTTTTTTCTCCCGAGATCGTGCCGCCGCTGTAGCTGGCCTCCGGGCTTCGCTTGCTTGCTCAGCGAAAAGAGGGAAGGAGGCAGGAAAGAGAGTCCTCACACGCGCTCGAGATGGCAAAATCGCCCTTTGGCTCCCATTCTCTTTCTTGCTAGGCCGGCCGTTCTGCTTTCGGCTTCGCCCGCGCAGCTTTCGTTCTTTATTTTTCTCTTATCTCGCTTCCCTCTTCGAACAAAACAAAGTTCTCTGCATACGCGCGTGTTCGAGCCCACGGCAGTCGAAGCTGACCACACGGCCTCCACTGAGCAGCGCGTGAATGATAGATGCCGTCGTGCCGACGGGTCACGAACCGGCGGGTCACGACGCCACGGCTCCTGCAACAGCAGCGCCCGGCGGCAGGCAGCCCTCAAGGCTTCACACGAGAAGGCGAGGGGGGGACGCCCCGCTATATTCACTGCTGCTGCCGCTGGCTGGCTCTGCCGATGCTCCGCGTCGTGACGGGGTGCCCCCCTCCAACGGTAGCCTTTCTCCGGCGAACGAAAGGCCGCCCCTCCCTCTTCCCAGGCACCGGCAGCAGTCCTGGAACGCGCACCTACTGTATCCGCCGCCCCTCGCCACCGCGACACACAGCTCAACCGGGCGGTTTGTTCTCCCGCGTGGCCGCCGGTGGCTAATAAGCTGGCAAGCTGCAATTTTAAAGCCGCGTTCGTGGCACACGAAAAGCAAGACTGGGGGGGAACGCGACTGCCAAGCGAGCTGCTCACTGTTACGAAGGGGCGGCAGGGTCAGCCCGGGCGTCGCTGGAGGAAAATAAAACGAGCGAGGGCAGCCGAGGGGGCGTGAGGCACGACGCGCACCTGACAGGTATGCGCCGCTTGTCGTATACGTCCTTCCGTTTACCGAGTGGAATTCGGTAGTCGCCTTCTCATCGGCTGTGTAGCACACTCCCGCTGCTCGGCTTCGTGCTCCCCCTTATTTACCTTTGCGGTCTCCTGGGTCGGTGGGGCGGTGAGACCGCGTCATAAGAGCCCTCGCTCTCTCGCACACCGTCTCTTTGCGCACCTGTTTCCCTCTCCATCCGATTTTTCTTCACTAGGCTGGGGGAGAAACGAACCCGGAACCGATAGCGAACGTTTCATCAGTGAGTCACATAAGTTTTAGGATTGCGAACGGACACAATATCCGTGAGCTGTTCTGAAAAACCGTGGAAGGCTACGTCAACTGTACTTTTAATTTGAACATCGCGCTAGTCGAGGGTAATGAATGCAAGCGAAGCGGTTTTTTTTATCTAGTTCTGTCATTTCATTGAGTATTATAGTGGCGTTTTGTCATTTATCTGATTTCGTCCAAGTCAATAACTACAGAGACGATCATTGCGAATGACGTCGATTGCATGTGGACTCCTTGGTTCGGTAGGTTGGAATGGCGTCATCAACAGTGTGACGCAATTCCAAACCGCGCTCTGATTAGCCTCACTTCGTCTTGAACGCTCCACTACCTCTTCATGTTTGAAAGGTGGAAGCAGTTTCATAATGCTCTTCGTCCGTTACGCTCAAGAGCTGCCTCCTTTTCTGCAGTGTGCCATGAATCTTGTCGTTCTCTCTCTCTGTGCACGTGCTTCTAACATTGCTGGAGGGAATCGCTGCAGGCGCGTTTCGTTTACCGCAGAAAGTTGTAGCTTGCTTCTATATATGAGCATGCGACCGGAGTAACGAATGGGACGGGAACTGGCCAGAAAGAGAAGATCCCGAGAGAAAGTCGATTCAAGAAACTGCGGCCTTCTGAATGGAAACGAATACGAATAAGGGGAAGAATCTAGGAACCCCGTGTACAAGGCCTCTGTTGAACAGAAGAAGAATCTGTACAGGCATGATTGCGTTGAGAAATGAAGGGTGAAATACGTTGGAAGAGGAGCGAAAATTCGGAAGACAGGGCAACGGAAAGGCAGTCAAAGTACCACTGGTCTCGGCGCCACGTGCTTTCAGCCCATAGCTATGGTGACGCGTTGTACGCGTAGTATGTAGTAGCGCTATACTGGGTGGTATGATGGACGGAGGGGGGGGAGGGGAGAAGGGGATGTCATTTTGCGAACTATACGTCGCGCGGCCGGGCGCGGCGAGTGACTTCGAAAAAGTTGGTTGCGTGATCGCCAGAGATTTCCAAAGAGAGCGCGCCGCCCGGTGTTGTGAAAAGAAGGGGATGAAGAGAGACCGATGAAAAGATGATGCGGGGAGGCAGCTGCTGAAAGGGGCGAATTGCTAAAGCAGGTGCGGAGCTGCGAATGAAAGGGGGGAAACCTGGCACAATTTTTTTAGACCTAGAATCTTCTCCACTCTCCTTTCTCCCATTCTCCTTTAAAGCTATACTGGCCCCCGTATTCCGCAGGTACACGTACGCATTGCAGAGAAAAGCCGAGGTTTACAATATACGGCTTCGCGGCGTAATCTATGCGATTTTGGATTCGTACACTCGAGTGGTTTTTCCTTGATCTCTTGAATTCTTATACTTATTTTGTCGCCGTCCTTTTTTTTTCGCGTTGATCCTTTACTATGTATTACCGGACGATGAGTATGCAAAAAGAATAAAAAAGAAGGAGTACAGGGCGCTTTTTGGCGTATACGTTGATGCCCAGTTCGTCATTCACGCTGCTGGTCTGTTGTTATCTGCTGGCGTCATTGTTTGGCCAGGGCGGATTCTCTACCTACGCGAGCAGAATGAGGGGTCGGACAAAAGGATAGAAAGGTTCGCATGGCACGGTCTTCAAGGGTCAGTAGCCACCGGTTTTTCCGACGTTTGTTTCGTTTTTTTTTCTTCTCTCGTCCAAGATTCGAAGAGACGACGCATTTCTCCTCCCATATCAACTCACGAGGATCCGCCAGTGAGGCGCAAGACCCCGCCTGATGAAAAGACCAGGGAAGGACGGATCTAGAGAAGAACAACCGAAAAACGGAAGACTATAGGAGAAGGTTCACGACTCGAGGCGGCGACAGACTCTATACCGAGACAGCGTCGCGCTTCGTATGGCGTCGCTGCGCGCGGAGGTCGAGCTTCTTATATTATATAGTTCCATCAACTCACCGAGACCGCGCCTGATATTATCGCACTGAGCCAGCCGTGCCCCGAAGTGATGACTGCCCCCCCCCCCTCTCTCTCTAGTGCTGATCACGCTCGCCAGGCGGCGTCCGCGGCTGGTGTGAACGGGCTTAGTGTGAACCGCGAAAAGCCGCGCGTTTTTTTTTTTTCTTTCTAGTTTTCCCTCTATCACTGGCGCGCTCTTGGTTTAGTCGGGGTAGAGTATTGTGCGAACCTTTCTAGCGCGGACGCTAGCGGTCTTTTCCCCCCCGATGTTATTTTTTGTTTTCTGAGATGAATGATGCGAAACACCTTGTCTTCCGCCTTATACGTTCCTTCGGCTCCTTTTGTCCGAGATTCCTTTTCTTTTTCTTTAACGAAGGTATGCGTACGTGTGAACCGGCTATTCTTACGATCTTACATGAAATGCCAGGTGTTCCGCCACCGATGGCCTGTACGGGAGTTGGTGCAGCTTTTATGGCGCTTATAGACACACGCGGCAAAGAACGGCTTTCAGTTACAGCGTCACTTCTTGCATGCAGTCGGCGGATTGTATAGCATTACGTCGCAGGTCAGGAGAGCCGTTTACAGTCGGACTCCTTTCTCGACGAACGTGATGTAACGATCGCACAGCGATGGCGAAAATGTATACACTTAAGAGGGTGATCGTTCCGTACCATGAACACTCCGTTCAACGCGCTCTTCTCTTGTTATTCGATGTTATTTTTTTTTCCTGAATTTTACTTTGATGACCATTTCTCTAACGACGCCTTTCCGCGCACCAGCATGCTTTAGAAGCCGAGGTTAACTTACCTGAAAGAAGGGAACGAGCGTAGGTGCTTCAATGTACACAACTGCCCTCCGAGCCTGTACAGTTGGATACTTTGGTGGATATAAAATGTTATGAAGAAACCGGAAGCTTGTAGATGGATTCTGATGACGTGCCTTTGTAGTGCACTTTGATTGTGAGGATAATGTTGCATACGGGGCACAGAGGTCAGTCAGGACTGATTCTAGTTGGCTATCATGCGTATCGCTGTAAATTATCTGGTCGTCGTGACGATGGTGACGATGACAATCTGGAAAAACTACCGAGTTCTGCGCTCCGTTCAGTGTTTCCATCGCTTACACGTCGTTGTGCAGCGGCGATGCTTCACTTTCGTTTCAAAGCCAATCTTGTCGCTTACTGTTACGCCTCGTCCGCCGCCGTGGAGCAGTGGTGCTCGGCTGTCGAAGGTTGCGGCGTCCATGCCGGCACGAGCAGTCGCATTTCGTCGGTGGAGGCGTAATAGTAGAGGCCCGTGTGTAGTACGATGTCAGCGCGCGTTAAACAACACCAGATGCGTCGTCTCTCATAACCATGTCGTGGTTTTGGAACGTAAAACATAAGGTGTTATTACCGTTTCGCTTCTCGACGTCACAGTTTTCGAGGGACACACTTAACATACAGCGAGCAGTAGCGTGTTTCGGCGTTGGCGCTCTGCTGGCACGCGTGTATACTTATGGGGGCACGCACACGATGGGTTAGCGCTTTGTGGGGGCGTATGGCGATGCCATTGCATCGCACGCAACTTACAACTGTCTCCTCGCATGTATACGCGAGTGTAAGCACGAGACGACCACTATCGAAAGAAGTCTGAACGAGTCACGCCTTCGTGCCGCGCGTTTCTCTTCACATATAGTGCGTCACGACTTCCGTCGCGGAAATCTATATTTGCGTGGGAGGCGCAACGAGGCATATATGGCTTCGAGTCAACCTGCTGGTCGTGTCGTAATGCCGACTTCTGCACCCACCCGAGACAAGCGCTTGGGGTTCCTTTAAGAATGACAGATGGAGACGTGCATGCTCTCACCTGGGCGGAAATAGTGGAATGACTGACATCTGTTTGAAAGGCCCTCCAAATTATCGAGTTGACAGCTGATCACGATGCGTTGTGTGTGTGTGCTCAGAGCCTAGCACCAGATCTTGGCGTCCCTACTTGGTTCGTCAGAGTCGACTGGAGCATAAAAGTCGGCCGTAATATAGTAGTCGTGACTGAGTATATGTTGTAGTGCTCACTGCGAGGAGCCATAAGTTAGGATGAGGTAGTAATATATGTGTGGTCGCTATAGTAGCGCTGACAGGTAGGCATCTGTCAATTGTACAAGTGATGATCAGCCTGCAAAATGTACTGAAGTCGTTTCATGCGTTACTGCTAGGGTTGTTGTTACGACAAAGTTGGTAATGCGGTGTGCACCGCTTGAAAACGACTGATTCATGTGTGTTCGTTTCTTTCCGGCGCATGCAAATGTTCATGGCCACTTTTGTTGTTGTCTTCGCAGAAATTCCGTGAGCAGTCGATTGACGGCACGAGCCTCCCCCTGCTGACCGAGGATCACCTGACCGTCTACATGGGCATGCGACTCGGGCCGGCCCTCAAACTGCGCACCACGCTGGCCAAGATGACGGGTCGCTGCACGGTGTGCATGCACTGCATCCACTGCCACGGAGAGGAGAACGACCGCCGCTCCACGTTCTCTGCGTCGCCGGTGTCGACGCCGGCCGCCCCCGCCACGGCTCCTTCCGCGGCGGGCTCCTCCGCCGCCGCACCGCCCCCGGCACCTGGCACCCCCGTGGCGGCGAGTACGCCGCCCGCTCCAGCGTCCGCGACGCCACCCAGGGCGTCGCCTGCGCCCGCTCACTCGCCGGCGTCCAGCAAGTGAGCTGCATGGTCTTCACGTATGCGGCCATTGGAAGAGACCCTTTGCTCACCGCCACGTCCCGAAAGTAAAGGAAGGTTCGCGCACGTTGCGAGCTCAAGGACCGAAAAAAAAAAAAGCGTCCATTGTGTTGTGGGCGCGCGTGCGTTGTGAAGTGACAGCTTGAGCGAATGGCACCGCCGTCTCATCACCCTCCTGCCCAGAAGTCGGGCGCGTGTCCGTCTCGCAGTGCAGTGCCCCGCTACGCCAAGTCACGGAATCTCTATCGTCTCCCTGGGCTCATTCGAAAGCCAGAGTGAAAAAACCCTCCTCGAGAAACCGAGACAGCCGCGGCAGGACTAGTGCGGTTTTTTCCTCAGTGTGTGCGCTAGCGATCTCGGTCTCATCGTCTCCCAACCATCGCTACTGGCGAAGTCTATACATAAGTCAACGTGGCTCGTCGTGGAACGTTGCGCACCTCATCCTGACGACCTCGGGAACCATTCACTGCTTGTGTTGCCGTCACACCGTCAAGTGTTTGTGTGTGCCCTGCCCCGGACAAACTCTCTTTCTTCCTCTCTCCTACCTGCACGACCACCTTGATAGGCAGAGGAGGAGACGTCAGTAGTGATACTGCCCACGACAGACTTCTTTCGCAGCTGGCTCAAAGACAAAGTTGTGCTGTGTGCCAGTGGGACAGGACGAACAGTCAAACCGATGGCGTCGCATTTCCGGCGTGTCGCCGCGGAATGGACTCGGAACTGGGCCGTTCTCATTGTGTCGCGTACTTGTGCGTGGGTCTCTTATTATTGCGAGGGTTGATGTAACACGTGCACACTCGACGCGAACGGTGCAGCGCACGTTAGCGACAAGGCCGCGGGCGCTCAGTCCATGCACGTCACGAACCCTTCTTCACGTATTGCCCTTCCATAGTCCTGGTACGCGCAGAGGGCGATGACGTCCACGACGGTTTGGCGAGAGTGTCGCTCAATCTCTTTATTTTTTTTCTTAAGGCCGGGGTGAAAGCGATGGCCTAATAATTTATTCAACCCGATCTCGAAAGTTGGCGAAGTTCTGACCCTCTTTCTCCTTTTTTTTCTAGAAACCTGTTCTGAGTAGTACACGAAAGGAGCGTGCTCGCGCAACTAAACGGGGACACAGACACAATTCCACATGCCTTTCCCGAATTGATTTGTGTCCCCCCCCCCCTCTCAGTCTCTGTCAGGTCGCTGCGTCAACTTAGTTACATTTCCTTTAACGCAATGCTCAACGTTGACCATTTCTTTGAAGTCCCGGTGTCGCGTACGCGCTCGTCTCGCGATCTCGCGTCGTCGTGCGAGCGTGCGCGGAAGACGTTGAGGTTGACACACACGCATGCATAGACGTCGTGGTATTCTACGCGACGTCTAACGACAAGGTGACCCCACTGTAGACGTCCAGCACACCGTGACTCCTTGGCAGGGGGGGGGGGGGTATCACGACGGCATAATAATGGGGGAAGCTTTATCGTGTGTCACGGGAAGTGGCAGCTTGCGGTGGAATCGTACACGACCGCACTCGTGCGAGTCGGCGAGAACGGACCCTCGGTGACGACAAGGAGTAATAATTACAGTAATAATTATGATAATATTGACGTCGGCGACGTTTAATAATCCTCGCGTACGTTTCGCGTTGCTCATGTGCAAGGAGCGGTGGATGCGTCATCACGCTGTGACTGCGATATCTTCGGGAGGCCCGGTGTTATGCGTAAATCTATAAAACCACGTGTGACGGCCGGCCTGTCGACTTCACTATTCATTCCACGAAGAAAAAAAATATCTACGTTTTTTTTTGTTGCCTCTCGATTCTTTCCTTGATTTGCTAGTTTTTTTCTCTTCCTTTTGGTTTCCTTCAAACTTTGTTTGGGTTCTACCTTCCCTCGTGAGTCAACGGTGTCCCTTTTTTTATTTAGTGTCTCTCTCTCCTGTAACACGTGCTATTCATTCATGCGCAGGCTTGTTAATCCGCGCACACATTTCTTTCACGTGCGTGTGATCTGAGAACCTCCTGCCCTGCTGTACGAGTTGAAGAGAAAAAAAAATGCTATCACGTTCTGTACAGACCGATTCAATGTTTGTAAACAGTCGTAGACGCCGTCGACATACTGAAGCGCTTGTCGGTGCGCGCGGGCTCCGCCCAGTTTGCAGCTGCTGTGATCACGTGATCATAAATGGCGCTGTTCAGACTTGGGCTGGGCGCCCTGACGTCGGTACAAGCGCCTCAATATGTCGACGGCGCTTACCGGTGTTTACAAACACGGCATATAGGTCTACAACGTTGCACTGTTGATCCATGCTATGCGTGGCGAACTTTTCAACCGGACCCCGCGGTTATATGGTGTTGTCTTCGCTTTGAAAAGTGTGATTACCTAAACAAAAAGAGAGAGAGAGCAAGCTATATTTCATCCCGCGTGATCTGTTTTATTCATCTTACGCGAACTGTTGAAGGTTTGACGATGCTCTATGTACCACTTGCGGGGGAATGGCGTGTGTGTGTGTGTGCTCTTCGCCCTTTTTGGCCCGTCCTTTTTGAACCCATCAGAGCTGTTTGTTCTCATAGGCGTCTTTCTGAAAGTTTTTTTTCGTGCCTTTTTTTTTGTAATTGTTCTCGTTCGCGTTCGGTGATCTCATTCTAGTCATAACCGATGCTGAAAATCACATATGTGACATTGTTTTACCAAGCAAACGAGTGCTACGTTTTTTATATGTGTGTGGCGAATCGAGGGTTATGCTTATTTTTCATATATATAAAAAAAAGCTTGAACATTGTATACGTGCGTACCTTCTTCTGTCACTGTGGGTTCAGAAAGAAAAATTTTGTTCGCTTACTCTGTCGTTTTCTTTGGTATTTTTATTTTCTGTATATTCGGCAATGTCTCGCGATTTGAGAGTTTGTCGATCTACGCGAGTTCACTGGCGAGTCCCTCAAGGTTATAAACGGAACCGCGAGGAATTAAACCGAGTAGCCGCCTGTTTAAGTGTCAGAAAACGAAAGTTTACAGGGAATGTGTGTCGAGTCATGACCACTTTGTATGGTTGTGATTGAATGGCATCGTGGTCTAATATATACGCCCGTGTATTTATGCCGTGCTGAATATTGTTTCCACGGTTTTTTTTTCATAGTTCTAATCATTTCTCCGCCTACGAAAATTGCTCACGAACACTTCCATGCCGATATCAATCGTCGTTAGCATAGTTCAGGAAAGAAAAAAAGACAATAAAAAAAACTCGGATCTTCTCATTTTCAGTCAATGATTCTTCTGGAAATTAGATGCTGCTGAGTGCAAGATATAGTCGGTGCACTGAAATTTTGCTCGTAGGCAAATTTTACTTCTAGGCAGATATACAATGCCAAAATCCTAATGTTGCAAAGAGTATTGAGTCTCGAAATCTGCTAAAAGGATTTACGAATTCCAGCGTCACCTGCCTGAAGATTCTGAATTCTGTTTCTTTTTTATTGCTTCGGTACCAGTATTGGTTGCTCGAGTCAAAGTCGCCGTGGAAGATGTCGTGTTCAGTATCTATAGCTCAATTTTTTTTTAATTGGAAGCAAGCTGGGTGCCGCACGGAGATCGATAAGAACTGTTGTTCAGTGCGTTATCTCTCTATGTTGTGGGCAGCGGCCGTTATCGGTTGCTGTGGTATTTGCTCGCGGGACAGATTCTCTTGTTCCATTAGGGATAACGTGTGTCTGTGTGAGCGTACCTTTGCTTTACCACAGATCTATTGAGATTAATATATAGCGGCGGCGGTGTATTCAACGTGAAACCCGCTCGTTTGTTTTACGTCTGCGGGACTCGCCTTCTCTCTCCTTACTTTGTGTAATTTTTCTCACTATATTTCAATGTTTCAAGAAAAGAAGCAAAAAAAAATATATGCCATTTTGGGGTTTTTTGTGTTCTGAGCGCGCTTGGGTGGAGCTGTGTGTCAGTGCCCCGAAATGAAAGATGGAAGTTTTTAATATATTTGAGTACCTCTATTTAAATGATGATAAAGATGATGATAAAAAAGAGAGAGATGACCCGGATGTAGGTTTCAATGTGGAACATTGTACATACCGATGTATATTGCATGTAAAATCGAGGTTCGAGAGATAAAAACGTCGTCTACCCGTGAAGAAACCGTTGTCTTGTGTCCATCAGTGCTCGTATTTTGTCTTGAGGTTGCTGTCAGGCGACTGACCTATGGCAATCAATCACTCAATCAATACAAATACCTGGACATTGCGAGTATGACTTATACAGTCAACTGCAACATATACGACAACCCGTTCTGAAAATGGTATACCGTCTTGCGATCATCACTTGACACAATCTGCATGCGCCAACAAAGAAGTGATCACCATCAGCGATCACGTGGGATGGGACGTGCGTAAAACGGTAGCACGTAACGTACGTAGACCATGCTTGCGTGCACGAGCCTATCGAGAGCTGTGATGACACCTGGTAATGAGTTGAAATCATGCGTGTATTGTACGCGCTTTTCAATGCAAACGAATACTTTTAATGTAATGCTGCTCTACAAGCAGCGTTTTGTGGAGGAGCCAACTTCGCGATGAACTGTATAAGTGCCTACTCACTGTCATCTTCACGGGCACTCGCTTCTGTCTATTCACTGAGTCGCAAGCCATTTTCACCAGCGTTATAAAAAAAATAGTGATTACCAAAACGTAAATGAGTATCGCAAAGTACATGAAGGAAGAGCATGCGCAGCTTGCGCAAAATTACAAGTCTAAGATAAATTAGAAAAGGTAATCTCCTGCACACAAACATGGACGTCGGTGATGGGCTGCAAAAGCCCCCCCCCCCCCCCCCCCCAAGTGTTCAAGTGACACCAGTACATGCTCTATCCCCTCCCCAGCCGTGATGCAACACAGGCTCCCCCCTACCCCAAGAAAAACTCCTGCCGACCCTGATGCCCATAAAGTCGGTACGCAACTTTTCCTCGTTCTCGGAAAATCAATGCGCGCATGCAGTCTCTGCGCTGCAGGAATATTACAACAGCGAGGTTCGCGTTCTTGCTTCTCTGTCACGGTTCTATGCCATGTATGTTGGTGTTGAAGTGGTCGTTCAGTAGACCAATCTTGACTGAGTGAAGCTGCTGGACTTGAAAGCAACAGGGCAATCGCCAAGGTCAGCAAACAAAATTAGAGCTTCTAACCTTCCACTCCTCCAAACTACCACTATTGTTGAAGAAATCAACGGTAAGTTGCAAAACCTCTTACGCGAACTCCTCGTTTTCATCATTTGGCAATATGTTATGCGGGCCTCGCGCAGTATGATTTCCGCGATAATGGCGAACGAGCTACTACCGTGGAATCATCGGACTCTCAGTACCAAAGTCCGAAGTGCAAAGCACCTTCTGCTCAAGGCTATTACGGGAAAAGCTTTTGTTGGTCCAAGCGGCCATCTTGGCTCTATAGCAGGTATTCGCGTGACGTCACCCACAAGGCCGTGGCGTAGCTAGGGGATGGCACACTGGGCTTCCCCCCCCCCCAAAAAAAAAAAATTAATTCGCACGGAGCACTAGTGCGGCATTAGATATAGCCGTATAGTCACGCAAGTGATCGTCGTATATACGACTATAGAAACCGAGTAGCTCGGCGGCCCGCGTCGTTTGGATATCTTTTCTCATCAGTTCACGTGGATCGCTGAACTACCACGGCTGCGGTAGCTGGATGTAAGCCGAGCTTACAATCGCCGTTGGCAACTGTGCATTGCGGAGACGCTGATACTCAAGCCGATTTTTGTATCTCCCGACACCGAGCTTCATCGAACTGTACTGAGTCAAGTTCGTTACCAGGAGGCAATAAGATCAGGGATGTCGATCGCTGACACGCTAGGCATGTGGCCTGCAAAAGTGTAGTGCACCTTCGCCGCATAGCTGTGGTTGCTAGGTGGACCTACGTGCAACTCTGCTGCCTAAGCGTGCAGCAGTAAGTCTAAATGTAGGCACTCGCTGGTGGCGCCTGGAAGGATGGGCTGAGTTAATACTATCTCCTAGGACATGAGTGGAAGCAGTCTGTAGTTACCCGCGTGGTCGTGCTGTGCGTCGTTGAAGAACTTCATCGGTATGAATAATGAAAACCGTGGGGGGGGGGGGGGGGTATTCCATAGAGATGCTTTATGACCGGTTTCGCTGTAGTGTTATTGCAACGCGAATCAACTGTAAATTTTCGTGTATAAAATGTGGCTGGACCAAGGATCCCTGAGCACCAGTAATCACAGCACTGGTGGAAAGCACGGAAATTCATTAACATAGAGAAAAATATAGCTATACGGAATATTGGCAGTTGTCTGACGCCAGGAGGTTACATTAAAGAGTAATCAACGCCGGTGTAAACAGTGACGACACATTTACCAGCGCAGCTGTTTAGGCTAGACCTTGGTCCCTGTGGTGCTGGCAAAAACCTTGCCTATACGTCCCTGCGTGTTGCCTTGAGACTACGCGGAGCAGCTTTCCCTATAGCTTGGCAACGCCCCGCCGAGCCTCGCACAGATTCACACAGCTGGAAGGAGAGTAAAACGAAAGTGAGGACGAGAAAGAAGGGCGTAAGGAAGAGGAGGAAATAAAGGTTTAGGAGAGAGTGTACAGCCTGGCACAGCGCTTGCGTATAGTACAGTTTGGAACTGCGCCGTGCTCCCAACCGGGCGGCAGGAATTGGGCGCCTTCTTTTTTCTTCTATAACCACAACCACCACCACCACCAGTTAAGTAAAGGGATAGGAAAGCAAAGTGATGGTGAGAAGGACTGACGACATCGTACGGAGGAGGGAAAGGGGGAGAATAAAAGAGGGTACAGTAAAGCACAACAAGGGTGTGCGACAAGGAAACATAGGTTAGAAGTGATGGGCGGCTGGGGAGGATGGAAAGAAGGAGAGTAGGGGCGAAGCATGATGATGATGATGATGATGATTAAAGCTTTATTTTGGTCCAGAGAAATTGCAGGGGTGACCCCGCGCAACCCGGCTCATCTCACGTAAGCACTGCCAAGCGCAGCTTGGCAGCCCGTTCATGGGCACTTGGGATGGCGGGGGCTTGATCGTTAAGTTCAGGGCTGCGCAAGAGCGCTGCCCACCTCCTCTCCGCCTTCAGAGGGATGAATCATAGTATAGTCATCTATATAGTATAGTACAAGACAGTGCAGTATATTACAGTATGATATAGTATAGCAAGGGGTAGGAACGGCAAGGGAGCTAGGAGGGAAGGAAGAGTGATGTGAACGTGTGGAGAAGAAAAAGGAGAAGGGGATGGACACCAGGTTCACTGATTCCTCAGTCTTTGCACCACTTCGAGCAGCCACCCGAGTTTATTTAATTGAATAGCCAAAACAGTGCAGGGATGGATGCTAACAAAGTATAGAAGATAGTCGTCATACTCTACCGGCCATAGAATGGTGAAAATAAGTCTGTTACGCCGTCTCACGTCATACCGGAAGGAAAAGCCCACTGGGCTGCGGCGAAACTCTGGCTTTGACCAAATGGCATTACTCTCCTGTACATGCGGGAAATCTCGCCCGTTTGACACATTGTCCATATATAAAGTGCGGCTGGACCGACGATCACCGAGCAGCAGTAATCACTGCACTGTACGAACCCCCCCAGGTCATGCCCACTTTAGCCACACATCAACGAAAATTAAGCCCCGGTAATGGGCGAGCCGCCGGACACCAGCTCATTAAGCTTGTCGCTGCTTTCGCGGCGCACCCATACAGCGTGGGCCATTCTCGTTCTTATATATGTATACGTACGCATCTACATGCGACGCATGCTCACAGCTCTAAGCGGGAGCGGGGCAACGATTGATTGCGTCGCCGGTGCACGCTCGCGGTATAGCCACGGACGCGCGGGATTTATCGTTTTATCACCAGGAGCGATGAAGCAATCAAGGTGGCTCGGTCGGTCGATTCATTCCGT
This sequence comes from Rhipicephalus microplus, assembly GCF_043290135.1. Taxonomy (NCBI): domain Eukaryota; kingdom Metazoa; phylum Arthropoda; class Arachnida; order Ixodida; family Ixodidae; genus Rhipicephalus; species Rhipicephalus microplus. The sequence continues at coordinate 47,290,994 of NC_134702.1, read as the reverse complement.
CTTTTTGCCGAAACGTCGCCTCCTCGTTCGGCTTGAACACTTGGCATTGGTGGTGCCCTTGCTAACCTTACGCAAGTGCGCGAGTGTATGTGCGTGCGTTTCCCTATACGCGCGCGCCCTGGCGGACAGTGCTGCATCTTCGTTCGACAAGTTCGCGACGTTTCGAGCCGCGACAACCCGGCAATTACGGCCAAGCCCACGCTCTGCTGGTATGCGGTGCGCGCGGCCCCTGACGGCGCCCGGTCTCACCCGTCATCGGGCCTGCTACGTGCGGGCTACCTCGGATGCCGCAACCCACACATACGCGCTCGGGTGTGGCCCGCAACTCATCATGCGAACCGCGGCCCCCGTAACGAACGCAACGAGTGGCTGCGGAGTATTACCGAAGAAAGCAAGGCCGCTGTATACGCATGCAAGTAGACACACACACACCTCACCATCCCTCAGCGCCTGCAAAGAAACCGTGGCCCGAGGGCGCAATTTAAGTCTGTGTGAAAGAGGACCAGCCGGTAGACCTGCAGTGAGAGTCGCGTGTTCTCTCCCTCTCGTTATCTCTTTTTAGCCGCGCAAACGTCGATCTTTCATTAAGCCCCAGACGAATTTCCATTTTCGTAAGCAACGTCAGATGCAAAACGTTAAGAGAGGATTTAAAAGGACACTGCATTTAGCGTCTTTGGTAATGTCGTCCACGTGGCTGTGCGAAGTTCGTAGAGATTAGCCCAAGTTACATCAATCTGAACAGCTCACTGCGAATGCTCGTCTCCGCCACAGGGGTGGTGACAGGAATTTTTTTATAAAGGGGGAACGAGGGTAGACTGGGAACTTTCGGCTTGTTTTCGCAATGTTTGCCCTCGTGGCGACAAGACGAGCGGCGTGCAGATGCCACCCCCCCCCCCCCCCCCTGTGCTCCTCAATCGCGCCGCCTCTGCTCTACCGACTCCAGAGGCTACTTATGACCGATATTATTTTAAATGATCAAGGGTGATGGCTACTTATCTCGAAAGACCAAAAGTTTTATTTCCAGTTTGCTTCGCTCGTACGATTTCGGTCTCTCCTTCATAGTCAGGTCTTCATCGTCATTGTGTTGTCCCGTGATCTGTGAACGTGACAGGGACGTAAAAAAATTAATAATAGAGATTCATCCTTATGGACTTCTAAGCGGTATGTACGAGGGTTTCGTACGCGACTCAGTTTGTTTGTTGGCGCCTTTCCTTTGCATGCAGCCACATGAAGTGAATGAGGATGACATCACCTGCTACAAGAAGCAACCATCGTGCAGAGCATATATTGTTAAAACAAAGTAATGGCTCAACCGTGGGATATATTCAGTGCATGGAGTTTTCATCCAGCATTTCGAAAAAGTAATTCTGGTTCTTCACAGTTTAATGATTTCACAGTACTATGACGTCACAGTCATATGACGTCCTCAGAATTACTTCACAGTATTATGACGTAAGTTTACCATCATTTCATTGGTCGGCAGAAATATAGCTTGAAGGCGTGTTTAGTTCAAGACGGCAAAAATTATGCTGCTGCACAGAATAGCGCCATATTATTGCAAACGTGATGCGTCGTGCATGTCGCGTGCATGTTCGTATGTGCATTGTACATCTTCCACGAACTTGACAGCCGGTCGGAACGTTCAAGACAATCTTTTGCAGGCATGGAACTCTATTCCTTCCCGTTTCTGTGTTAGCAAACAAATCAACTTGTATGTGCTGATATTTAAAATCGAATTATTTAAACTGTGAAACTGTAAAACTGTAAAATTTAATTATGCAGGCGTGTAAATTAAGTTGGAAAAAAGAGAAGTTCATTCTTATGTCATCACTGTTGTCCCCTCCCTCCCTCCCTCTTTCTTTCTTTCTTTCTTTCTTTCTTTTCATTTCTTTTGTTTTACCGTACTCCATCGCCTAACTACAAGGAAAAATTGGGTGTATTTTTTGTAATTTCTCTTTCTCTCTCTCTTTGCAACATTTCTTTTCATCATCTTTTATTCCCCTCACCGCTTTCCCCAGCACAGGGTAGCCAGTCGGTCTAAGAACTGGCTAACCTCCCTGTCCTTCCGCTTAAACTTTCCTCCTCATCCTCCTCCTCCTGGGTGATAAAAAGCAAAAACAAAATTAAAGACCACCTCGACACTTACACACTTGCACCGCGTTCAGGCAATGCCTTGACGCACCTATACAGCAACTGCCGACAATGCTCCCGACTTCACCGCTTACACAGCGATTCACCCGATGCCTGGGCTTTGAACAAAGAGGGCGAAGAAACAACGAAACTAATAAGAACGGAGCGAAGGGAAAATGAAGGTTGTCGGCGCCGTTTGTAGTACGCGAGCGTACCGCCCGAGATGGCGGCGAAAAACGCTTCATGCGAGGCGGCTGCGCCGTGCCCATCCCTTCAATGAGTTGGGGAGGAGTGAACGAACTTCCCGGGAATACACCCCACAAAACGGCGGGACGGTGCGTGTAGTTCCCGCATGGCGCTTCACCTACGTGTCTTGTAGGCCCGAGTGCACTATAGAGTATACTATATACGAGGCGAGCACGCAATTTCCACGGGCGCTCCTTGGCGCGCGAGCAAGGCGCGCGACCGGACACTGTAGTCAACGAAGGAGCAGCGGCCGCGGGGTCGGAGGTCCGCCACTCTGTTTGGCCCGGCAGGTGGTCGATAATTCATTTCCGAGCCAGGAACGACTTCGCTTACATGAGGAGTGGCGCAGGAGGCACCGCTTTTGGGCCACGCGCTCGCGAAGTTTGGAGCCGTCGCGTGTGCACAACTGCAGGGTGGCTAGTCTTGTGCGCTTCGCGCACACCTGTAAACATGCGTGGGAGAGACGGGCGAGTTAGGTAAAAGACGCGAGCAAGCGCTGGCTGAAGGCGGGTATAGATGTCGGCGCCTGTCACAGTGTCTGGTGACTCGTTCGTCTTCCCGCGCGTCGCGTGCACCTTGCATTCGTAAGTCCTCAGCACGGCACGTCGACAGTCGAACGCAAGGGGATGAATGGTGAAAGTAGACGGACATGTTCACAACGGGAAGCAACATCACTTACAAAAAAAAAGTTACAAAACGCTTTAGCTTCGCGTTTAGGAGAGGATCCAAGCAGGAAGCCTTGGTGAAGCGATAGCGTTCAGGACCAAGCTCAGATATCATCCACATATTCGCTTGCCGTGTTTCGCTTCTCCGTAGAAACCTCAAACGTGCCGTCAAGACAGGAACGTCTGTGCAAGTGACATCTGCAGTTGCAGCTCTCCTAGAGCGTCTACTGTAAGTGCATTCGCCAAGTGTAGTGCGACCTTATTGCCCATTTCGGGAAGTAAAGAAGAAACCACTGCACGTTTTTAAGGCAATACGCAGCTGCACAGTTTGTTAATGCTATGGCTGGTGATGACTCTTGAATATCGTTGCGTTCGGTGTAGTCAGTCTGCAGCTTTAAAAGTCTACCTTTAACATCGCGTGACGCTTCTACCTCGCACTAAGGAGGTCGGCAAAAGGTCGCTTCTAAAATTACCGTGCCAAACCACCGGCAGCAGCTTTCACTAATTGGGTGACGTTTTAGGTGACATCAGTACAAGAAGATTGACCTGCATGAACAATTATTGGGGCAAAGCATTCGCGCTCGATAAGCTTATTGAGTCTTAGCCTTAATCAGCCTCCATGCAAGTGTACTTTTCTTAAGCCGACGTCACCTATTCAGTGTGGGGGTTTGCGGGCGGTTCCACAATTTCATTTTACGACCCCTTTAATACGCATGTTTCGTGTATGTTTTCCCATTGCAGCTTTCAAGTACTGGCGGAATTTGTGGTAGAAGACTTCAATGTTACACCATGCCAGGGTTTGATTTTAGCTCCATCCTTGACATCCATCGGGATCTATGGCTCGCGCGCAGCGCCGCCGACGTGGACACCGCATTCTTTGTATTGTATGAGAATTAAATTGCCCTCTTGTCGGCGCGGGTTGCCCATCGATATACTTACGCATCCAAGAAACGAACCAGCAGTTATGATAATAATTCCCTTATGCGAATTTTAAGTTTCTCTCTATCCTTTGTGTTACTACGCTATGGACGGTGACGGCGACGCCACTCAACGCAGGAACGTGCATGTATAGCAGAGTAGTCCAGTCGTGCATAGGCCCCTAAAACACCTTTGAAAATGCCAAGAAAAAACGCTTTATTAGTTCCCGGCATTCTCAGCCTTCGCGGCACAATTTGTGCCGCTCAGCTGTGTGTTCACGTGACGTAAGGACTGAATAAGCTCTCGATTGGTCGTTACACGAGATATATCTGTTGTGAATCGTCGCCTACCCTGCTTTGCCCTGCAGTCGCACGTCCGTCCTGCCTTGTCTCACAGAGCGATCGTGCATCACACACCTATTTCACTTCGATTTCTGCGATGCGTCTGAGCCGAGAGGAGATAGCATCGTGTCGTTGAAAAAGAGTGAAATCCTCACTTAGCTCAACGCTTAGCGCTGACATTCCACGTGTTTTCTGAAGGAATAAAATGCGAGGAGCAGATGGCGCGTTTAAGAAGGGTAGCAAAGACGAAAACACACACAAACTACTGTTCCGCCTTTGCACTCGTTGGGGTTTAAGGGCCCCCTTAAAGAAAGTCGCCATCATGGTGTGGTGGCCTGTGCTCGAAACTCTTTCTCTGTAGAAATATTAGTTTTGTTTTTTATGTGTTTTGTATCACCGGTACTTCGCGTATATATAATCCATATATAATAATGATCAGCGTACGTGGGTGCGTGGCAAAGTCGTCAAAATACTCGCCTTGACAGCATGGGGGCATGGGTTTGAAACTGAGCAGTGGCAGGAAGATTCATGTTTTTTTTTTCTTTGATATTTTATGTACTATTGGCTCTGTGCATTCACATGATTCATAAATACGCAGGTTCAGCATATGTAGGATAGCAACCTATCATTTAAAAAAAGTGGGATAGTAGCCTAGTCAGTAACACTCTCGCCCTCGCGATGTGGTGGCCTGCTTTCAAAGCCCAGCGTCTGCAGAAAGCTTGGTTTTGTTTTTAATTTTTTTTTATCATTGACACTACGTATTCAATGGTTCGTATATATGGAGGTAAGCATACGTGGAGAGTAGCCTTGGCGTTAGGAAACTCCCTCGAAGCACAGTTTGCCTGCGTTCGAAACCCAGCATGAGAAGAAAGACACGTTTTGTTTTTTATGTGTTACTTCTGTAGCATTGGCACTACGCATTCACACATGGCACTCTCCTGTCAAACAATATCTTTACAAACTTTCCCCAGATTTTCGGTTCTCTAGGCACCACCATTCCTGATTGTCTTGAAAATAGTTAGAGTATCAGATATTGACCACAGTTCTATTAATCAATCAGACATCTCCCTATTTTCTATATTGATGCGCTTCCAAGGTAGAGTAACGCGTACAAGTACAAGCCCTCCGAGCTAAAGGCTACTTTGATGCGTTTGCTTCAAACAATCATTTCTTCGAAATTTGGTCGTAAATGTTCTTGTCCTTATCGCCCAAGGTAACGACTAGCTCTTGTCTGACGTGAAATCAATTGTCGTGCTCTATATGAGCTGCTGTAACGCGCGATCCACCAAAACAATGGCTCTCTGGCGAAAAAATGGACAAAAGGTAACATTCACGCAAACTATAGTGACCCCTCTCCACCATTCGTGACAGGAAGTTGGCTTCTCAGCAACAACGATAGTAAACTATTCCGCACCGTTTCTGACACATGTGGAACGAAAAACAAGCATAATGGGTTTACCAGCATAGCGTGACGTCAACCAAAAGTTGAGCCTTATCTTAGGTGATAAGAGCATAAACTTTTTTCGAGTGGTTTTCAACTTTTTTTGCAGTGAAGCAGGCATCTCAGGGGAATCTATAGAGCTCAAGAGACGCTTATATGCAATACATGTGCACCATTTCAAACCGTGACGTCAAACAAAAGTTGTGCCTTATCATAGCTGATAAGAACGTAAACATTTTAGAGTGGTTTTCGACCTTTGCTGCAGTGAAGCAGGCATCTCAGGGGAATCTATACAGCTCAAGAGGTGCTCATATGCATTACATGTGCGCCATTTGAAAGCTTGACGTCAGACAAAAGTTGTGCCTTATCATATAGTGATAAAAACGTAAACTTTTTCGAGTGGTTTTCGACTTTTGCTGCAGTGAAGCAGGCATCTCAGGGGAAGCTACACAGCTCAAGAGACGATTATATGCATTACATGTGCACCATTTCAAATCGTGACGTAAGAAAAAAGTTGAGTCTTATCGTCTGTGATAAGGGCTTAAACTTTTTCGAGAGGTTTTCGACTTTTGCTGCAGTGAAGCAGGCATCACGGGGGAATCTATAGAGCTCAAGAGGTGCTTATATGCATTACATGTGCACAATTTCACAGCGTGACGTCAGACAAAAGTTGAGCCTTATCATAGGTGATAAGGACCTAAACTTTTTCCAGTGGTTTTCGACTTTTGCTGCAGTGAAGCAGGCATCTCGGGGGAATCTATAGAGCTCAAGAGGTGCTTATCTCCATTACATGTGCACAATTTCAAAGCGTGACGTCACACAAAAGTTGTGCCTTATCATAGGTGATAAGGACCTAAACTTTTTCGAGTGGTTTTCGACTTTTGCTGCAGTGAAGCAGGCATCTCGGGGTATCTATAGAGCTCAAGAGGTGTTTATATGCACAATTTCACAGCATGACGTCAGACAAAAGTTGAGCCTTATAGTCGGTGATAAGGGCTTAAACTTTTTCGAGAGGTTTTCGACTTTTGCTGCAATGAAGCAGGCATCTCGGATGAATCTACAGAGCTCAAGAGGTGCTTATACGCATCACATGTGCGCCATTTCAAAGCTTGACGTCAGAAAAAAGTTGTGGCTTATTATAGGTGATAAGGACGTAAACATTTTCGAGTGGTTTTCGACTTTTGCTGCAGTGAAGCAGGCATCCCAAAAGAACCTCTACAGCTCAAGAGGCGCTTGTACGCATTACATGTGCACCATTTCAAATCGTGATGTCAGACAAAAGTTGAGTCTTATGGTCGGTGATAAGGGCCTAAACTTTTTTGAGAGGTTTTCGACTTTTGCTGCAGTGAAGCAAGTACATCAGGGGAAACTACACAGCTCAAAAGGCACTTACACGTGTTACATGTGCACCATTTCAAAGCGTGACGTCAGACGAAAGTGGAGCCTTATCATAGGTGATAAAGGCTTAAACTTTTTCGAGAGGTTTTCGACTTCTACTGCAGTGAAGCAAGCATCTCAGGGGAATCAATAGACCTCAAGAGGTGCTTATATGCATTACATGTGCGCCATTTCAAAGCTTGACGTCAGACAAAAGTTGTGCCATATCATAGGTGATAAAGACGTAAACGTTTTCGAGTTGTTTTCGACTTTTGCTTCAGTGAAGCAGGCATCTCAGGGGAATCTATAGAGCTCAAGAGGTGCTTATCTCCATTACATGTGCACAATTTCAAAGCGTGACGTCAGACAAAAGTTGTGCCTTATCATATAGGTGATAAAGACCTAAACTTTTTCGAGTGGTTTTCGACTTTTGCTGCAGTGAAGCAGGCATCTCGTGGGAATCTATAGAGCTCAAGAGGTGCTTATCTCCATTACATGTGCACCATTTCAAAGCGTGACGTCACACAAAAGTTGTGCCTTATCATAGGTGATAAGGACCTAAACTTTTTCGAGTGGTTTTCGACTTTTGCTGCAGTGAAGCAGGCATCTCGGGGTATCTATAGAGCTCAAGAGGTGTTTATATGCACAATTTCACAGCATGACGTCAGACAAAAGTTGAGCCTTATAGTCGGTGATAAGGGCTTAAACTTTTTCGAGAGGTTTTCGACTTTTGCTGCAATGAAGCAGGCATCTCGGTTGAATCTATAGAGCTCAAGAGGTGCTTATACGCATCACATGTGCGCCATTTCAAAGCTTGACGTCAGAAAAAAGTTGTGGCTTATTATAGGTGATAAGGACGTAAACATTTTCGAGTGGTTTTCGACTTTTGCTGCAGTGAAGCAGGCATCCCAAAAGAACCTCTACAGCTCAAGAGGCGCTTGTACGCATTACATGTGCACCATTTCAAATCGTGATGTCAGACAAAAGTTGAGTCTTATGGTCGGTGATAAGGGCCTAAACTTTTTTGAGAGGTTTTCGACTTTTGCTGCAGTGAAGCAAGTACATCAGGGGAAACTACACAGCTCAAAAGGCACTTACACGTGTTACATGTGCACCATTTCAAAGCGTTACGTCAGACGAAAGTGGAGCCTTATCATAGGTGTTAAAGGCTTAAACTTTTTCGAGAGGTTTTCGACTTCTACTGCAGTGAAGCAAGCATCTCAGGGGAATCAATAGACCTCAAGAGGTGCTTATATGCATTACATGTGCGCCATTTCAAAGCTTGACGTCAGACAAAAGTTGTGCCATATCATAGGTGATAAGGACGTAAACCTTTTCGAGTTGTTTTCGACTTTTGCTTCTGTGAAGCAGGCATCTCAGGGGAATCTATAGAGCTCAAGAGGTGCTTATCTCCATTACATGTGCACAATTTCAAAGCGTGACGTCAGACAAAAGTTGTGCCTTATCATATAGGTGATAAAGACCTAAACTTTTTCGAGTGGTTTTCGACTTTTGCTGCAGTGAAGCAGGCACCTCAGGGGAATCTATAGAGCTCAAGAGGCGCTTATATGCATTACATGTGCACCATTTCAAAGCGTGACGTCAGACAAAAGTTGTGCCATATCATAGGTGATAAGGACGTAAACGTTTTCGAGTTGTTTTCGACTTTTGCTTCAGTGAAGCAGGCATCTCAGGGGAATCTATAGAGCTCAAGAGGTGCTTATCTCCATTACATGTGCACAATTTCAAAGCGTGACGTCAGACAAAAGTTGTGCCTTATCATATAGGTGATAAAGACCTAAACTTTTTCGAGTGGTTTTCGACTTTTGCTGCAGTGAAGCAGGCATCTCGTGGGAATCTATAAAGCTCAAGAGGTGCTTATATGCAATACTTGTGCACCATTTCAAAGCTTGACGTCAGACAAAAGTTGTGCCTTATCATAGGTGATAAGGACGTAAACTTTTTTGAGTGGTTTTCGACTTTTGCTGCAGTGAAGCAGGCATCTCAGGGGAATCTATAGAGCTCAAGAGACGCTTATATGCAATACATGTGCACCATTTCAAACCGTGACGTCAAACAAAAGTTGTGCCTTATCATAGCTGATAATAACGTAAACATTTTAGAGTGGTTTTCGACCTTTGCTGCAGTGAAGCAGGCATCTCAGGGGAATCTATACAGCTCAAGAGGTGCTCATATGCATTACATGTGCGCCATTTGAAAGCTTGACGTCAGACAAAAGTTGTGCCTTATCATATAGTGATAAGGACGTAAACTTTTTCGAGTGGTTTTCAACTTTTGCTGCAGTGAAGCAGGCACCTCAGGGGAATCTACAGAGCTCAAGAGGCGCTTATATGCATTACATGTGCACCATTTCAAAGCGTGACGTCAGACAAAAGTTGTGCCTTATCATAGGTGATAAGCACGTAAACTTTTTCGAGTGGTTTTCGACTTTTGCTGCAGTGAAGTAGGCATCTCAGGGGAGTCGATAGAGCTCAAGAGGCACTTATATGCATGTACATGTGGACCATTTCAAAGCATGACGTCAGACAAAAGTTGAGCCTTATCATAGGTGATAAGAGCCTAAACTTTTTCGAGAGGTTTTCGACTTTTCCTGCAGTGAAGCAGGCATCTCAGGGGAATGTATAGAGCTCAAGAGGTGCTTTTATGCATTACATGTGCACCATTTCAAAGCGTGACGTCAGACAAAAGTTGAGCCTTATCATAGGTGATAAGGACCTAAACTTTTTCGAGTGGTTTTCGACTTTTGTTGCAGTGAAGCGAGCATCTCAGGGGAAGCTGCACAGCTGAAGAGGGGATTATACGCATTACATGAGCACCATTTCAAATCGTGACATCAGAAAAAAGTAGGGGCTTATCATAGGTGATAAGGACCTAAACTTTTGAAGTGGTTTCCGACTTTCCATGCAGTGAAGCAGGCATCTTAAGTCAAGCTCTACAGCTCAAAAGGCCTCTATATGCATTAAATGTGCACCATTTCAAGTCGTGACGTCAGACAAAAGTAAAACCTTATCGAACGTGATTAGAGCCTAAAGTTCTTCGAGTGGTTTTATACTTTTGCTGCAGTGAAGCAGGCATCTGAGGTCGAGCTATACAGCTCAAAATGTGCCTATACGCAATAAATGCTCACCAAAGCGTGACGTTAGGCAAAATTTGGCCCTTATTATAGCTGATAAGGGCCTAAGCTTTTTCGAGTGGTTTTCCACAGTTGTTGCAGTGAAGCAAGCATCTCAAGGGAAGCTATACAGCTTAAAAGGCACATATACGCATTAAATGTGCACCATTTCAACGCGTGACGCCAGACTAAACTTGTTCGAGTGGTGTTCGACATTATGACAAATTTTAACAAGCCCAAACCGCCACTCTTGTGGGAGAAAGCTGATCGTCCAAAAATCACTAAATTCATAATTTTCCAAGGCTTCTATTCTGTTGAAAAATACACCCACAAACAATCCTATTAAAACGGGATGAAACATTAAAGAATAACCAATTACTCCTTTTCCAAATAATAATATAATAATACTTGGGCTTCCGTCTCTCAAGAAGAATAATATGATTTCGAGGAACGCCGTAGTATAGAGCTCCGGAACTTTCGGCCACCTGAGGTTCTCCAACGCACACCCAAATTGAAAAACAAGGACCTGTAGGAGTTTGCCTCCATTGAAATCCGGTCGCCACAACCAGGATTCGATTCCATGCCCTTCGGTTCTACAGTCGACCACCATAACCACAAGACCATCAGGATGTATGGGTTTTTCATACATCAATATATGCTCTCCTTTGCGGTGAAAAAAAAAAAACGCCCAAAAGCAGGTTTATTGAACTCCGTTAAAATTTTAAATGATTGGTAATACGAGATTTGCAGATAAAGTACGCTTACCTCTGTGGTGAATAATGCACCGATGAACAATTTCATTCAAAATGATGAAACTTTCTAGTAATTATTTACAATATATACAAAAACCGCAGGTTAAGGTTCTTAATGAAAGGTGCATCCAAAAAGATTATTATTCAAGTAGACAAAACTTATCAAAATCGTTAAATACGAGATTTACAAAGGCAATAGACTACTTACATTCCTGGTGAAAAGTGCACGAACGAATAGTTTTATTGAAGTGAAGAGAAAGTGTGCAAAATTGTTATATGCAAGATTTAAAATGGCTATAAGCTTACGTCCCTGGTGCAAAACACACATACAAACAATTTTATTGAAGTGACATGAAACAGATTTTTATGGAGAATAGCCTTGAGTTTGGCAATGCAGGTACTTAATAAGGCAGGCCGTTTTAAGAAGTACCAGAAGTATGCCTTTCAAATCTTGCATTCGTTGCCACACTTTTCTTTTTTTCCGGACTCCACCGGCGATTGTTCTGGCGGGGAGGGGAGGGGGCAGAGCGGAAGTGGTCAGCATAGAAATGCCCATTGAACGAGGAAACCATGCATTCGTACGTTGGTCCTTTAGTTGATCGCTGCGTGTCTAATTAGACGAATGACCCTGAAAAATATAAATGCATCAAAATCAGTTTCATTGGTGAAGCAGCCTCTCTAAAGAGGCTTCTCAAACTCCGAAGGCGAGTGTATTCACTACGGGACTAAAAGAACACGCTTGACGAACGGGAACATATCTTAACCATGTATGTGCGCACTGCAATAGTGGCGCTAAAAAATAAATGTGAAAGCGGAACATTATCTGCGATGGCTTAATCGAAATATTGGCGGTGGTGCAGTAAGAACTCTTTCTAAGCCGAGATAAAGAGTCCTACACACCTGGAAGCTTCCATTTTTGAGCAGGTAGTGCGAAATACGAGGACACCCGCGGGAACCGAACAACGCTACGCGAGCTCCAACTTCAAACTAAAGGTTATTCTCAAAATTTATACCTATTTACGACTCAGCAAAGATTATATTGCCACATTTTCATCCTAGAATGCCTACCACTTCTACAACGTTAATGAATGGACAGTTTGCAATAATATGCAAGTTGGCTTTCTTTTAAGGCCTGTTTTCCAACCAAAAACTCTCGTTCACAGACTGCTTTTCTCGCTCATTGTGTTGTACTCGCGAGCTCGCGTGCCTTCACTGCACAATTGGCGAGAAAAGCAACCTGTGAACGAGAGTTTTTGGTTGGAAAACAGGCCTTAAAAGAAAGCCGACTTGCATATTATTGCAAACTGTCCATTACAACGTGGTACACTATTTTAATTGGCCCCTGAAGTGACAATCACAGAAGCATTAGCGACACAGTTCAAAATGCCATAAACTAAGAGCTTGCGATTAAACAACGGCGCTTCGATTACATAACGCGTGCTCAGACCCGAGTATTTGTCACCAGAAAAGCAAAGGTGCCATGTTGGCTGCAATAGGAGCTAACTCACTTGGATGCAAATTCAAAGAAGACAGGCTCACACAAACAAGACAGGGCACCTTCGCTGACATGGCACCTTCGTTGACACGAGACATAAGACCTTCACTTTCTTAACTCGCCCGATTTTCCGTTCACGCAATGACAGCACTCACTCTGCGAAAATTTGATGACAAGCACGCGCTAAGTGATCGTGGCATGCACACAGCGCCTTGCTGTTAGAAACGCCGACGAGCGCCAACAAGAAAAGATGGCTGCGTATCTGCGTGCTCTGCTGCAAGTGTCGTCGAATGACGATAGCCTTCTGCCGCCCGTACTACATGAGTCCTGGTCCGATCCGCGCGAGAAACGGCACTGAGCGAGATATGCAAGCCATCTGGCAGTGGCGTCGAGAAACATGAGCTTTTGCAGAACCCAGGATGTCACTGCCAGATGGCAGCACCATATCGTCGGCAGAGGGTTTTTTCGTGCATAGCGGCGCATTATCATCGTGCTCAGCGTCGCATTTTCATCGCTGGCTAAGAAACACTGGGGTCATTAAAATTACGTACCTACATATTTTCTAGTAAAAAAACACACCACCGAACACTTTCGTACTTTTATTGAACCACACATATGCGTAATATTCACTTTTCAAACAACATTGCTCCCAAGTATGAGCACAGCGCGCAATACAAGATGGCTGAGCGTTCAGCAAGTGCTCAAAATTTGGCCAAGTGGCTGAATCATGTGACAGACAGACAGACAGACAGACAGACAGACAGACAGACAGACAGACAGACAGACAGACAGACAGACAGACAGACAGACAGACAGACAGACAGACAGCTCCCCTCCCTGTTATGCTTATGTATAGTGGCACTGACTTCGCCTCCCTCTCGAGTCACAGCGCCCCCCTTTTTATATATCTATGTGTGGGGCTGACTTTGAGTCCCCACATCTTAGGTGAAAAGGCGGGGAGGCAGCCGCCCCCTCCCCCTTCATCCGCCCGCTTATGTGCGCACTTCAGCAAGCTTGGGAGAGGCTTTTGCACGTGCGTATTTGAGCAAGCTTGGGAGATGCGTGTGCACTTTAGACACGTCTCTTGCGTTTTTGGGAATTTTCTTTTAGTTCGGCAGCTGACCGGTGCCATTTTGAAAGTGAACTGGTGGTTTGCATTTTATGGTAAGAGTCACTGCTTCTTTATTAAAGAAGCTCATACACCTACACGAGATTCGCTACATATTCTTGTTCTTATTCCACACAAGATTCATTTGTGCGTGTTCTTCTTCTTATGTGATTCTTAAATAGAAAAGAAGAGAAAAGTGAGCCCCGTAACTGCTTGCATCAGAGTGCGACACCCCAACAATAGCTCCCGAAGGATGGGCGTAAGGAGGGATTGAAAGGATAGGATGAAAAGGTATTAAACAGTTAGGAATAAAAGGTAAATAGATAGGGAGAGGAAGGAGAGAGTGAGGCGCGGGGACAGCAAACGACGGAAGTAAAGAGGAGATAGGAAAGATGGGCATGGTCGCAGCAGTCTGAGGACGAGGCACCACTCGGCGAGAGCTCTTGTCGGCGTCATCAGATGGCGTAGGGGGAGCCCAGTCGGCCAGAGCTGCGCTGTCGCCGGAGATCGAGGGGGCACCACCGGTTGGCACAAAATCCAGCAAGCGAGTCCTGCGTCCTCTTTAACCTGCCGCTTACCTTAACACCTGTTGTGTAGCGCTGTGGAGCCCGAGGCACGTTCCATCCGCAGCAGCAGCCGGTTGCCGTCACTTGCGGATGGTTCACGGGCCCATGCGTAGAGGTGCCACTCATGGTGTCGTTAGCCGAGTGTCACGTTGCTGTCGACGCTGGTTTTGGCTGTGCTATGTTGCCAAAACAGCAAGAAGCATAAAGTGCCACGGCCCACAGGTTTTTGAACCATCAAGTGACTCGGCCAACTAGTGACACTGGCAAAATAGCGATGCTTATGCTAAGTAGAACGGAACTTTATCGTTTCATTCGGGCTGTGGTGGTATTAAAATGCCATCCATGATGTTCTACTCGAGTCACGTTGCCCTCCCGCATGTCACGGAGACCGGAAGTTCCGATGAAGTGATCTGTCTTCAGAGTAATGAAACACGTTATATCACCTGGAAAAGGGGAAAGCACACGTTTCCTCGTTACTGACGCTGCATTTCTATAAGGTGGCGAAGTGACGAATAAATAAACCACTGAAGCAAGGGTTAGTGAACGTTCAAACTTAGATTTAGGCGCAAGTTAAGGGACTTCTGGTGGTCAAAACTTTTCTGGAACCCCCGACAACGACGTGCGTCTCATAATCATATCTTAGTTTCGGTAGGTAATGTCTCTTTTGTTTTATTGCGATGTTTTATCGCACTTTCGGCTCATTTTTGCCGTCGCCATCACCTTCATGTCAGCAATATGTATATGTATGTATATATTTATACGAGGCAGAAACAAAAAATAATTCAGAAGAAAAAATGGGCAATCCTACGTACCTTGGGAATCGATTTATGAGAAGCGTTCGAATGCAAGGTGCAGGTGTTTTATTTATTTTTTTATTGAGCGAGACGTTATGAAGTGGTGCTCAATATATCTACAAATACACGTACGCACATACGTTAAGCAGCCGCATATGTTATATGTTACAGTTGCTTGCAGTTGCGCCACGAAGCCGACAGCAACATGAATACCAGCAACACCTCAAGCGGCCAGCTGATATGAAGCGCTGGTGTTTGCGATGGGACTCACGAGGAATGGTAGCCCTTAACACTGCTACACAAATCAACCTCAGAGGATAGCGCCTAACTACCATTGACGTTAACCCGACATGATATCTGTATCATAGGAGTACATACGTAATGTTTATAAAATTTTATAGCGAGTACTGCAGCCAGAAGTGACGTTTTACGAACATTAGGGTCTATTTGCAAAGTATTTCAGAGACCTGACATGGCTATGTGGCGGAGTATTCGATTGCCACGCAGAATCCGAGGGTTTGATTCCTGCTGGGACACTGACATTTATTCATTGCACTCACCTGGTCACCGCTGCCTATGTAAGCTTTTTCTTAACGTTCAAGCGTTAAAGCTACCCATGTGTCTTCTCACCGTGCCTGGGCAGATATACAATGTCGATTACCTGTGGCACATGCCGGCATAGTTGTGGCACAGACCCACCCCCAGGTATGTGCCAGGTCATGCCTAAGAAACACTGGTGTCATTAAAATTACGTATCTACATATTTTCTACTAAAAGAACACACCACCTAATACCTACGTACTAATATTGGACCTCACACATGCATAATATTCAATTTTCGGACGACAATGCCCACAAGTATGAGCGCTGAGCCTTGTACTTGCGCTTGCTGAACACCCTTGGCTGGGCGTTAATTCAGCAAGCGCTCAAACTTTGGCCAAGTGGCTGAATCGTGTGACAGACACACAGACAGACAGACATAAAGACAACCCCCTCCCTGTTATGCTTGGGGAAAGTGTTCGATGGTGTACGCGATGAGATTGTGACATTACTCGTGTCATGACTAGCGCGTCGTATTCGTCGAACCATCTTAACCTTCCGTACTAATTTCGGTGTACCCGAAGCTAAGGGGATGACCATGGGAACACCCAGACGTGTGTGGTTAGATAGATAGATAGATAGATAGATAGATAGATAGATAGATAGATAGATAGATAGATAGATAGATAGATAGATAGATAGATAGATAGATAGATAGATAGATAGATAGACAGATAGATAGATAGATAGATAGATAGATAGATAGATAGATAGATAGATAGATAGATAGATAGATAGATAGATAGATAAAGGAATGACTCGCATTAAAATATTCAAGGCACCCACCGGAGATTCGATTCAGCGACCCCTCACTTCTCTGCGTGCTGCTTTAACAAACTAGACCACGCCACTCATAAAGTCCGCCTCACTAACGGCGAGCTATGTATACACAGCATTCAGCACTGGCTTAATGTCAATAGACTTAAAGGAAACAATCTCGACCTAAGCATGTACTTTGTTTGGACAAGCCATACATAATTTCCCTAAACATTGACGTAACCGATGGCGTGACCAATGGAGGGATGGGTTCACTGAAGCACATACTGTTGGATGAAAGGGCCATTTCAAAATGTCTCTGGCTTTACTTTCCCTCTGAAGTAGCACTTAGAATTGCTCGCATAAAGTCCAGGATAATTCAGGAAATTGCTGATCCTGTCATGCCTGTGAATTCGCTTCCCATTGAAATGCGCACTACCGCTATCACTTTAGACGAACAATTTCAGCTTGCTGCTCCCCATGAATTGTGGTGACGCTTGTGCCACTAAAGCATTGCACGGATTCATCATCGCAACAGTGTAAATCTCATGATGAAACAAGCGCAAAAATACACACACTCAGAGAGGACACAGACAAGCGCTCGTCTGTGTCTCCTCTCTTAGTGTGTGTATTTTTGCGCTTGTTTCATCATAAATCTTTATCAACACGCCCAACTGACAGTCATTCTAAGTGTACATCTCACCAGGAACTTTGTGGGGTGATGTCATGATCATCTTGCTGCAGAACTTCCGTGTGGTGCTCCTACAGGATGTGCCGGTGATAGTCACTGGAGACTTCAATGATAGTCTACTTGGACATGAGAACCAGTGGCTTGTCGCGTTTCGATATGCCGAAATTGGACTTCGCCTCCTGTCGGACGTCACGCAGTGAACTATTGAAAATAACACCTGTTTAGATATTCTGGCCACTGCATTGCTTCTCTTCAAGCACGAACGACCATGTTCAGTACATTTCGTATGGTTCGTATATCTCGTAGTCTTACTTCGTTTAACAGCCCAATGCGTTGCTATCGCATTCATTGCTCTGGTGTCGTGCTAAAACTGCGATTTTATTTTTGCCATAGTGCCACTCTGAAACTACTTCTGCATAAAAAACGGGTATACCGCTGGTGTTCACTCGCACAATATAGTATCTCATAGCTGCACAACATACGCTCCGTCTTATTCCGTGGATCCGTAATAGAAAGTATCTGCCTCCCGCGGATCTAACGCGTAAAAGGAACGCACGAGCGCCGCGAAGTAACTATAGCCAGTTCAACGCGCCCTCTCACAGACACACGCCCTTTCAAAGCGCGCTTACATATTCGGCGATGGCCCATACACACCCATACACACCCATCAACATTTCCGTTTCTTCCTATTAGCGTCCTCTCCCACTTCTTTTGGTGGAGAGCTGTTTATTGGGTTTTGCTGGCGTGCTCTCCGGGCGGCCATACAACCACGCCTTCATTGAAGACGAGTCAGATTGTTGGAAGTGAGGGGGAGGGCGTGTGTGGGGGGGGGGCACGCTCGTTGGTGCTGCTCAGAGTAGCTGAAACATGAGATCAAAATAAGTAGTTACATAGGTTCATGAAAGCACGACGAGCGTACACGATGCGGGTCCAATGCTTTCTCAGCAATCGGGAAAGAAAAGTCAGTTATGTTTCAAATAATAACCCGACATTGTACTGTATGAGTACAAGTTACACTTTATAGAGCTTGCTTACTGAACGTTTTTTTTTTTTCTGTTGATAAATAATGCCTCATATGCATGGAATAGGTAACGAAGATTTAAAAAAAAATGTTCATGAGAGAAGCATGCTCAGTGGCGTACAGAAGGTACAGCCGTGAAACAGAATATGCAATTTGCATATGTGATCACTAAAGGTTATGATAGGCCTTAGTGGAAAGTTGAAACCGCAAGAAATATAAGAAGGCCTGTTGTACGACCAGGCAGTTACACTTATATGAACACAACATACGCGGACTTGTCACGTTTCAGCTGCAGTTTTTGCCCGTTGCCTGTAACGTTGAACACTCGAATGTTATTTGCTTGTCACTTAATAACTACACTTCCCATTGGATTACATTAGAAGTGTCAGCTTCTGCTACTGAGTCCACAGGTCCACAGTGGTGGTGTCAGTATTGGATGGCCTTGTACACGATAGCTATAGCTATATCATTTCCAGGTTTATCATATATGGCAATCATCAAGTCGCGGTGCATCAGACTCCGGAATTCGGAAGGCAAAATGCACAAATATTTGGAGGACCCAACCACACACTCGTCTATATATGTGACCATGACTTTGTGATTTCTGGAAGCCGGGTCGGGCCTTTAGACCTCGCCGATGCATAATCATTTTTATACTAAATATGCATACCGATATCAACTCGCGTATAGGAGACAAAGCGCCCACTCGCTCGCTCTTGCGGCTACATTATACCCTCCAGCATTCCAATGTGCATGGCTCGCCACACATGTATGGCTTATTTGTATAAGTATGTATGCGTCAGTCTCTCCATCGCGGCGAGTCTCGTGCATAATGCCAGCGCCACCACGGCACTATCGGCTCGCATATCGGACGACAACTCTTACCACGCACGGTCATTACGGGCGTCCGGGGCACACACAGCCTGTTGTTACGGCGGACAGAAACGTATAGGACAGAAAAGGGGGGAGGATGGAGGAGAAAGGAGGATGCTGGCAGGAATAAGCATACGCGGACACCACCACTGTGGTGCGGCCGCCGTATATACGCTGTGCAATCTCGTCGTCGGCACCGCGGTGCTCCATTTCGTCCCGGCCATTGGAGTTGGGAAGAGGGGGGGGGGGGGGGGGGGAACAAGCGTGAAGAAAGAGCCTAACCTCACAGGCAACTCCTCAATGGCCGGGCAGCGGGAGACGCACTGCCGTGACCCCGGAGGACCTCTTCTTCGTTCCAGCTTCGCGGACACACCCAAGAGGCCAGCCACTGGCAGCGAGCAAGCAAGCCGCACACAGCGCAAGCGGTGGTTTTTTTTTCTGAACTCGGGCATCTTCTTGGCCAGATGCCATCGGGGGTCGGCAGCACAAGTGCTGCTGTTTCTGCCGGGACCAAACTGCAGACGGAAAGCGAAAGGCTGCTCTTCGCAACAGCCTTCTCTTCATTTTCTTTATTTTGTGTCCACCCGGTGCTCTCCTTGTTCTGGCAGGGGCTATCTGACCAGGAGTGGCCGCCCAGGCGGGGACGGCTACGCTTCATCGCCAGGGAGCGGTCGCGTCTTGCGCTCTTTGGCTCTGCCTGGCTGGCGTGTATACGGGTCTGTACTACTATCATCGTCCTCCTACCTGGCCTTTCTCGCTCTTCTTCGCCTTGACTCGCCCGGTGGACCGTGCGCGTCCACGACCTAACCCACAAGCTGAGACGAGCCAAGCCACAGATGCGCACGCGCGCCCACCTCCGGAGTTTCGCCCCGTTGTCTTGACCGGTGCCCCGTTCCTCTTTATTTATTTTTTCTCTTGGCCAGAAAACAAGAGTGCCGCCGCGAATCACCATTGCCCATTAGATCTGCGGCCATGAATATACATGAACTCTCTGTCTCTTTTGCGCCACCTGTAGTCTTTTGCAGCCCAGCTGCTTCGACTCGGTGCAGCGGTTTCTCCGCGCGACTTTCGCTGCCGCCTTAAAATGCCTCGACGTGTCTGTTAGTTGGTGCGTTTGTGAAAGCACGTGTTTGTGTGCTTGGGCGGTGGTGCGAGCACATTTGAAAGAGAGTGGGCCTGCTGCTGCAACTAGAAAAACTAAAAGCCACAGGTCATGGGTTGGTCCGTTGAGATGCGATATGCGTAGCAAGCAGCCGGCCGAGCGTGTTCTATATGCCTTCCCGATGAAATGCGCGCGCACCACCGAACACGCCCAGTTCCATCAGCTTTGGAGGCCGACCGACCTTGCTATTCTTGCTACTCTTCGACACTCGGCTGCGTTCAACGCGAAGGGCGCGCGCTTTGGGTGCTAATTGGAATGGTATATGTACGCGGTGCCCTCGATTTTTTCGCGGTTGCAGCTGTGCACGGTTCGTCGAAGGGCACCGAGTCGGGAAATGAATCGCCGCCGTTACTTCGCGGCTCACGAGACAATAAAAAAACTAAAGCTTTGAGAGGAAAGAAATTGAGACTGGAAGTACGAGACCCATTCGCCCGCACGTGCCACGTTTCCTGAACGTGAGGGGCACTGGCAATCTTTTACACGCCTTCGTGGTAATGCACATTCTAGACACACTATTTCATTCCAAGCATTACGTCGTCATAACACTGACACCCTTACTTCCACGCAAAAAAAAGAAAAGATGAAGTCGATCGGTTGTACTTCGCTTTGTCACGGGCCCGGATTACAATTTTCAAAAGTAGGCTTTTCTTTACATGATTTTGAATTTCGTGGCAGTAAAGCGTAGGGATTTAGATAATGGAATGACTTCAGTGGAATGGTTGGTGATTGAGGAAGAATACCGTTACAGGAATTGCAGTCACGAGCTTTTTCGTGGGCGTGTCTAGTATAGCCATGAGCATTGGCCCTGATGACCATTACAGTAACGTAATAGTGCGGAAAGCTGGGTGAGTTGGTTTGATGACATTATTGGAAACATTTCGGCGTGCACACAAAATAAGATAGACGAAAATAACGCCAGTTTGCGTTCTCACCTTTCGTTTTTCGTCCGTTGTGTGCTCGCCGAAATGTTTCCAATAATACCATAACAGTAACATTCGTGTTCCTCTTTGTCATCATTTATGCTTGTGTTAAGGCACGTTCACATTCTTGAACATACGTTCGCAAATAAAAGACGTACCACCACAATAGGCCAGCTGTTACGGGATCCTGAAAACTGATCGACATCGTACTGGTAGAGACTGCTAAAGCCAGTGTTTATCACGACCGCTTTAGTGGGGACTAACTCGGGTCAAATAGAGAGTTATGGTATCCCAAGTTCCCCTTTAGATGCGAAGCAGCTTATGGTCCTGTCTTGTCCCTTGTCCGTCGTCATAGCCACGCTAGTACTCGGAGCGTCCACTAGATGGATCTGCGGTAGAGCGCTTGCTCCACTCCGGTGCGTGCTTTGGTATGAGTGGAGACCGCTAGCGGCGCGGCGCGGCGCTGCACTGTGTAATAAAAGCGCTAACTCCTCTCTGTCTCTCACAGCGTAGTAGTATGAATGAAAACATCAGCAAGAGTACGACGGAGGCGAGGGCTCGCAAAGCGGCACAGCGCGCAACCATGAACGTCCATGGTGATCAATAAAGGGCACATCTTTACAGAACTTTGTGTCGACCCATGGCTGCTTCACATATCACTCAGGATTCTCCTTACGGGGAAACTGACACGATCTTCGCAACAGAAAGGTAAATACTTATTGTTCAAGCTAGATCAAGGATGCTATATTTTGAAGCTGGTCGTGCGTCATATATGCGCTTCAGGAATGTAAAACCGCGGAAAGCGTTCTTAATTGTACTAGGAACTTATGCTCAACATTAAAGTTGGTGGTTGTGCATCTTGTGAATAGGTTGGAGCTCGACCCTGTGTCATGTATGTAACGAACATGGTAGGTGCCCCCTACACGTTCCTTCCCACCCCTATAAAAAAGACGTAAAAAAAGAAACACACTCAAAGTTGGGACAGGAAAAAAAAGCAAGAAATATTTCAGAAGCACCAGTAGTTATTCCTACTTGAAACTTGCTAGAAGACTCCATAACACCGAGTAGCTGCAAAATATGCAAGAAACACCTGAAAGCTACAGCCTCTTTTTTCGTTCCGGCTTGTTTTTCCTGTTTACTCATCTTTATTTATTTATTTTCACCAGGTTCATTGACCGGATCTCAAGCTTTCAAGTCAGATATCAACACTTGCTTATATATATTGATAAGTGAAGACAAGACCCGAGTTCGACTATGCCACTGTAAACCAGCCACGTCGGCAATTGGTGACAACAAAGCCGTAATTTTGTGACCCGCGATGCCCTTCAACGCGCGCGGATTTTCTCCACTGCGGTACACACGTGCGCACGCTACAAATATAGCGGCATGCCTGTGTGTTTCTCCAAGCAGAACCGGAGGCGGCGGGCTGTCTTTATAGAGCCATTAAGAAAAATAACAAGACTTGAAAGAAACGCGAAGACTGGGAAGGAGGGGGGAGGGGGTGAGATTAAAAAAAAAGAGGGTACAACGAGGAACCAAAAAGAAAAAGAGAAAAAAATTACGCGCTGGGAGTCCTTCCTGGACCTTCTTGGCGGCTGGTCTAAAGTGGACGGAAATCAACGCAAAGTGTTTTGCGCCGGACAGAGCGGCGAACGAGAGATCTGGAACAGCGATGCAGGTCAGCTGCTGAACGCGGGCTTGTTACCCGCGCTGCCAACACTCGCCGTCTTAAAATGCAGCGGCCATCCCTGCTTAGAGTCTACCCTGTCCACCTGCGGCGGCCAACGAGGAGAGCGTGGCCGGCCGCCTCGCCGTGCTTGCCGCGGCAAACACTGCGATTGAGCAGTTATCGGGCAAGCCGCTCGCTTGACTCTGCCCGGCCAAGCACCGGACCGACCTGCAGCGCCGCGGCCCACGTCTCCTCACTCCCTCCCACATCTCTCACCCCGCGCCTATCGGCCAGCTCTCTTGGACGTTTTGCATGCTGGCCTTGCGTGGCTCTGTGTCGTGCTTGTATATATATTTGTATTTAACTTCAGCCAATAATTTGAAAGTGAAAGGCACTCTACGTAGATGTAGAGGCACGTTGTAAAGAAATCTCGCGAAATGTAAAAAGAAGCCGTGTGACGGACCGCGGGCGCACTGCTATAGTGCTGCTATCGGCTTTCTTTACAACGCGGAAAAAAATAACAGCGTGAAACGCATCGTACAGGAAACGATTTAGTCGGTGGTTTCTTAAAGTGCTCTACATCTCAGTGTTCATATTCTGTGTTTCCAGCCCATAATTGAAAAATAGGTAAGAATTATAAATTAATTAGTATGGAGAGAAATAAAAAATAGGCTGAGCATCTACAGGCTAGTGCGAGTACTACACGTTTGGTTCAATTCGCCAATGAAATGTCTTTCATTTTCTACTTCCTGGCTCTATATGAGACCCCCGTACACACACACACACACACACACACACACACACACACACACACACACACACACACATATATATATATATATATATATATATATATATATATATATATATATATATATATATATATATATATATAAAGCTGATGATAAAATGTTATTATGCCGGGTACGCGTATAGATGACATCAAATGATGTCTTCAGCTGCACTGCTGGCGATCCTTTCAATCGGTGGGGCCAGAACTCATAACCTTCGAATGTTGAGGGTCCAGAACTTCGGATAGTATACCGAAGAAATGGGTGTTTTTGTGCGCACGAAGGTAATTCAGATTTACGTTATTATTGGTACACTGCAGTTAAGAACAAATAATGGCACTTACACCTTTTTTGGCCTCGGATACATTTGGTTGTGCTTAAGAAAGGAACTAGTTCCTCGAGAAGTTTATCTTCTTTCAGGCTTCTCGCGTGGTAAAAATATAGTCAACGAACGGCGCTAGCGACATGCGCTGTGTCGAGTGGACGGCTGCTAACCGCAGTGGTATAGATCGTGGAGAGGGGAAAAGGTCTCGTTGTATGCGACAAAACAGGTAGCAGTGTGTTGGAAGAAATATTTCGATGTTGAAAAGTTCAACCGGTGTGCATGAAAGCGTCTTAAAATAATTTTTTTTTCGCAAGAGAATATTTCAGCTGCAGTCACGATACGGGACAGAGAATTGGTGAAGCCGGCTTACTAATGCAAAAACGCACTTACGAAGGAGACGCTTTGCGAATTCGGCTGCTTTTTAATGATTCCACCTCACGGCAGTGGAACAAATCACTTGACACAGCCTGATCGGCGCATTTTTAATAAGGCGAGAGGTCTAGCAGAAGAACGCGCCCGATTGGGGCAGATCATATACGCACACACGTTTCATGTGGTCGCAACGGAATTAACTCGCAACACTTCCGCGTTTTCGCTCTGCAAGTCGAATATGTGAGATGGGCAAGCCGGCAGGGCGAACAATTCTGTTATATTCCATCATCCATATTTGTACAACCAGCCAAGCCAGCAAAGAAATTTAACGAAACATGAAATTTGTGGTGGTGGTGGGGGGGGGGGGGTCATCAATTTGCGCTTACCTTGAGAACGAATTCTCTTATAAAAAACTTCGGCCTGCAGCAATCTTTATCACCCACCCAGTTCTTCATTTAGTTATCGCAACAGAACCTTACCTTTACCCCAGACGCTGTCTCTCGAATAATTTCATGGTCTGGTGTGAAACTTGTTTCCTCTGCCAACAAATGAAATGTTTCCAGCAGGATCGCACGGGTGTGTGTGTTTGCGTGAGTGTG
Source organism: Rhipicephalus microplus (assembly GCF_043290135.1). Classification (NCBI taxonomy): domain Eukaryota; kingdom Metazoa; phylum Arthropoda; class Arachnida; order Ixodida; family Ixodidae; genus Rhipicephalus; species Rhipicephalus microplus. The sequence goes on along the minus strand of NC_134702.1, from coordinate 47,266,249 downwards.
TCCGTCAAAACACCGCTTTGTAACGAGTTGAGAAGAGCTCTGTACTAAGCGAAGAGAAAGAAGCCCTCTCTTGCGTCCCCTGTCGTAAACCTTCCGGCAATGTCAAAACCACTATACTACAAACGTTGTACCATTACTACTGGCACCCCTACTACTACTTGCACTACTACTACTACTGCTACTTTCACTACAACAACAACAACAACAACAACTACTACTACTACTACTACTACTACTACTATGGTGGCATTGACGAAGACCACTGGTACTATTGCTACCACAGCTTTACTACGACCACTGCTACTATTCCTAACACAATGACTCTACTTCCAGTATTACTACCACCCCCCTCCCCACCCCCCTCCATCTCTTCTTGTGCCACTGCAGCAATAAGAGCGACATCAGCAACAAGAGTTGTGATGCTTGTGCGTGAAATGAAGTTGTTCGTGGACTGAGGAACCGGTCTGTGAACCTGTCCTTGGTCAAGTAGCGGAAATATCTACGGGGCAAACACATATCGGGAGGGGCGCCTGAGACGAGTGCTTCATGCAACGCTGAAGAGTATCGTGTGCGAAGAGGCTCCTTATCGCATATGCTTCTCTGCTAGTAGTGTATTAGGCAAAATAAACAGATTTAACGTGGCAACAACAAAAAAAATTCGATATGTCGGCGCTGCAGCAGATGTGGGGCTACAGCCATAATGAATGTGCACCGGCAAGGGTGAGACCGATTCTCTCGTCATCGCAACGTTCGGGCGCGCGTTCAATGCCCGCTCGCAAACATCGGGTATGCGAGCCGCGCATCTCGCGGATGCTTCGGCCCTGTATTAACGGAGCCGGTGCTCCCGTACACGTGCGAAGTCACACTGTATAAGAGGTCGCCCGCCCGCCTATGGAGTTCTACTTCTGCGCCGCCAATTCCTCCTCCTCGTTTTGCAAGCCGCGCGCGCAGTAAACAATGTTTCCTCCGAGAGGCCCGCGTGCGCCAGCCTGGGGGCTATTATTAAACTGTATCCCGACAGCCACTCGTCGCGAGCTTAACCACATCTGGGACAAATTAAGCGCGCGATCGTTAAGCGCTGGTAACAATGCCGAGAAGGAGTTGGGGGGTGCGGTTGGCACCCCGTCCGATGAAGGGGAGGATCCGAGCGCGCTTTCAGGGGCACGCGGTTGTACGGAGCACGCGTACACAGACAGACTGGTAGGCACGCAGGGCTGGTGTAGGCAGGTGGCGGGCCACCGCGATGCGCGAGAAGCGTTGCCGCCCATAGGAAGAGACCACCGCTCCGTGGGGCCCCTGAACGCGGTGAGCAGCGGCCGGCTGCAGCATCCACTGCTCTTGTCTACGCTCAGGCTAGCTGCTGATCGAGCCAGGACAACGGCGGGCCTCTCCTCGTCGGAGGTGCGGTCTTCACGAGCGGGGTGTATACCTTCCTGTTTTGCATTTGGCGCGGTCCGCGCAAGTTTCCCCGAGCACACGTGGAGAGCATCCGAAATGCTATTGTAAGGGACCCTATTAAGAATGCCAGACACCTCGTATACGGTCAGAGCGCCTGCCAACGCGTGCCCCGCGTTGTCCGCGGCCGGACTATCCGACCATAACGAAACGAGAAGTATACGCTGGACTTCGAGACTCCGATCCTCGATATATGCGTACCGTTGATGCTTGTATATAACGTTCGTTTGCGTCTATTCGATTGGCGCAGTGAGCGGCAACAATGACATGATTGAGAGTGTTGTCCATTTGTATATACCTTTTGCAAAGACTGCACGATGGGAGTTATGAATGACTCGAGGAAATGGGATTCCGCTCCAGTTGGCCGAATGCTCGCGTGTCTCGGCTTCTGGGTCGGACGGCACGTGGAACGTCAAAGACGGTGCAGTGACCGTTGAGGGGGAAAAAATATAAAGTGAATGAGTGAATACTAGATAACTTGTAGCGATCGTTTCATTCAATGCAAGGGACTCGAGTGTCAGCCTGAGTTTATCACGTGGCTTGGTTGCGACTGTGAATGTACCCGGGTGTGTTTCAAACGTATGTAATGTAATTTATTTAGAACATACAAATATGGCTACTAGAAGCACGGACACCTTATATTTGAGTAGGTTAATCACAAGGTAAATAATGTGGTTCATAAAACTGGAACTAATGAAAACGTTCTCTAAATATCTGGTTTTCTCGGTGTATTATTTTGTTTCTATTTTAGTGAAGCCTTATATGACGTAGAACTGTCTCTGCATAATGTCTTCAAATGCACGCCACAAACTTGAGCAAGTGAAAGTTTCTGCTTGGCAGTGTTAGGAAGAACGATACGAGCGGCACGACGTACAAACCGTTTTTTTATCTCTTTTATTATTGCGGCATAGTTGACAAACTTTATTTTCACCCTTGTCGCTTTTCTGAAATTTATTTTTCTAGTAGTTTATCTTGAAAAGCTCATAAATGTGTCCCCGAAAATAGTACGCACATCAAAAGTCACCGAATCAAGAAAGGTTTTCATGCGTTGGCACATTTTTTTATTGGCTCCGCTGATCCGCAGACAACACGCCAGAGATGATCATTGATTAGAGTTAGCTATTACAAACAATTTTAGCGCAAGCCCTTTCTGTGAATACATGACAGGAAACTAATTCACAAAGCCCGTCATTGCAAAGTGATCTTCGGCATTCATTGGCCGAATAGCACACAAATTGACATGCTCGAGATCAGGACTCGCTAGAATTCACTTTTGCGAATAATTATTGCGTAAGTATAAGAACACCTTTACCACTGCGGAAGCACATAGTACTCAGACATTGCACGCATACCACGCCAATTGGGCGCTATTCAAGTTAGAATATATTTGTTTACAAATACGCTTATCACGTCTCAAGCTGCACATGTAATTGATTGATATGTGGGGTTTAACGTCCCAAAACCACCACATGATTATGAGAGACGCCGTAGTGGAGGGCTCCGAAAATTTCGACCACCTGGGGTTCTTTAACGTGCACACAAATCTGAGTACACGGGCCTACAACATTTCCGCCTCCATCGGAAATGCAGCCACCGCAGCCGGGATTTGAACCCGCGACCTGCGAGTCAGCAGCCGAGTACCCAAGCTGCACATGTAAGCGACCAAAAAAACTAGAGGTGACTAATTCTTAGCCTACGAGCCGGGTATTGCCATTCACTCCTCGGAGTTCGTGTGCTCTGATGTATCTCTTGGATTAACTTAGCGTTTCGTCGCACTACCGAAGCGAATCACAGATGCCACGCAGAAAAAAAAAAGTGCGTAGTGGAGATATGCTTCCCCAAAAAGCGCAACACTACTTGCTGTTCTTGAAAGAAAAAATCTCTTCTTTCAATGAGGTCAGACAATTAATTTGTATTGACTGTTTTTTCAGTAAATTGGCTCTTATTTCAAGTAAACTTACGTTCCGATGTCATATGCATGTCAACATAAACGAGAACTATCAATATCGTACCAGATTTTTTATTATTATTTTTGTTGAAAACTCTTCCTCGAAATTCGGGAACTTGGAGGTAAGTGCTTGATCGGAAACGCTTGAACGAGGAACAAGAGTGTCACTCGTCGCTTGTGTGATTGAAAAAAAGAACACAGTTATGTCACTACAGACACAACGTTACCAAAGCTGGACTGCCTGAGGCAGCGAGTGCTTTCGAAAAAAAAATGGCGGCATATCCACGGAGTGAGTGATGGAGAATGGGGCGAAGCATCAGTCCGTCCATTCGTTCTTGCTTCCGTCCGTCCATACGTCCGTCAGTGTGACCGTCCATGCATCCGTCCGCCCGTCCGTGCGTCTGTTCATGCGTCAGCATATCCATCCGTGCGTCCATCCATGCGTTCGTCCATGCATCCGCTCCTGCACCCGTCCATGCGTCCATACGTCCGTGCAGCCATCCGTGCGTCCATCCATGCATCTGTCTGTGTGTCCGTTCGCCCATCCAATCAACACTCCAAGTACCACCACTTCGCATCTTTTCATCATATATTTTCCATATAGAAGCACAGCCTTCCAGCGGACATTCCAAGGACTAAACGAGAGGAGGCACACTTACACTTTCTTACGGCTTGCGCTTCGTATCTACTTCCCACCTTTAACCCCCTCGAGTTCATGGTATATACTAGTTCACTGTATTGAAGGCACTGCGGCCCAACGCTCGCTAAACCTTTCTAAAACTAAGGAGGTTACACCCAGCGAGTATAACGTAGCATTCATGTCTTGTAAGATAGTGCTCAATGTACACGCCAATGGCTGCTAATGGGGAATGAGGGACAAGAGAATTCGGCTTTCAGATAACGCGCACGCTGCGAACTTTTTATTGTTCAACAATACGCAGGAGAAATCTCCCACCGGCCTTACCTTGTAGGTCAAAGCGTAAGAGATGTTACGCACTATTCTACAAGTGACGAACGGGTACTGCTTTAGGAAGCTTCGCCCCTAAAAAAAAAAGAGTTTGTGAATCTGTTCCTCGTTGGCACACACACAACAGAGTCGATGATCAGTCAGCCGATTCCGGGTGTCTTTCCACGTTAGTTAAACTTTACGTCCAAGGGGGATGTCACGCGAAACCTTGCGCAAAACACAACGTCCTGTTTACGTGGATCACAAGGGCGCAATACCAGGGACACGCTGCGCGACGGATGTGACGTGAAACGTCAACACACGCTTGCGCAGCCGGTTTGGTAGTTTTCATTTTTTTTTTCATTTCTTTAGGCGGTCAAGGTTCGTGTGAACCGACCAGCCGTAGAAGGGTCGATACCTCGGGATCACGTGCGCGGGGGGGCGTCCGATAACCGCGAACGCCATAGCCTCTCGCGGTCGCGTCCCTCAACGCCGTCGGTCGTGTGTGTACGAGGCAGCCGTGTCGAACCTCTCGGGTATCGCTGGCGGTTCTCACGGCTCGACGTTTTGTTCGCGCTCTCACTTCATGCGCCAAGCTACGATCTTGTGGCGAGTGTACTTCGCTCTCTTGTGCCTTTAGCTTTTGTTTTCCTTTTGCTTTGGCCGAAACACCTGCCATCCCTGCGCCAGTGTGCGCGGGTGCTGATCGTCGTGCCATGGCCGCGCGAAGAAGGCGAACAGGCGCGTTGTTCTTTGATATCGGAGATTAATCGTCTTGTGCACACCCTTTCATTAACGGAATCAATGCGGTAGCAATTAATGCCTATCAAAACGCCGCCGTGTAGCAGTTAGAATCGTGGCGAACTTCTTCGAAAGCTCACCTCACCACGAGCTCCGTCCATGGCGATCGATAAGCCAGTGTTTGCTCGTTTCATTACTGCCTGAGCACAAACGTCCTTGTATGCAGTCATAACGACTTGGGAAAGATGAGTAGAAAGGAAGATCCGTCAGGCGGCGGTTTTCGGCTTGGAAGGCGTGAATTGGAGAAGAACGAGAAGCGTTTGTGGTGCACGCACTGTTTTTCAGGCTAATAGAGTTCAGCTTCGGTATGTGATCAGGCCAACTTTGCGTCCCCGCCACTTTCTATTTTAACCTTATAGAGCTAGTGTTGTGTGAAGCAAGGAACATATATTTAGGTGCGTTATACTATATTAAGAACGCTGCCACCCTTTATGCGCCGGCGCGTCCACATTAGAGGAAGCTCTGAAACACTTTTCGGAATAACCACAGCACGACCTCGCTATCTGATTACAGTCCCACTGAGTCGTCTGCCGCATTTTTTTTTTTGAATCCTACAGTCCGACAGAGCTACAAGAATTTGAGACCCGCTATGCGATGACATTTTGTGATGAAACACACGTTACATTCCTACACTCCTAAAAACATTTTACTTACTTTAGCTGTTATTGTGAATGTCACCATACTTTCGTGTCTCTTGAAATACGCTTCTGTCATTTTTGATAAATTGCTTAATGGCACTTTTTGTTTGCTCTGTGCATTTTTATTTTAAGGTTGCAACAGGTATACTTACAGGGAATGCTTGCCATGTGGTCAGTATAGTATTGTACGGTGACGTGGTACCATTCGAGCTATTTTATAGAAGCTGTTATCCGACCATCCTTGCATTTTGTGTACGTCATATACCTATACGTAGTAATAATAAACTTCGAAGCTGTAAGCACTTTTTCCTCCTTTCATCCCAGCGAGCGCGCTGAAAACTAGATAGAGGCACATCAGAAGAGAACAGGAAGTTACGTCAGTACGCCAGCAGATGCCATAACCTTGAGCCGCCTTTTTTATTTCTTTCATTATTTTTTTATGCCCGGATTACCTCCACTTTGATTACGAACGCTATGGTGCAGTTGTGTATGCGCAATTCTAGCAATACCGAGCGCTGCTTGGGCACGTCGCAGCACCCGCTACAACCAAGCAGCTTATACGGTGCTCAATTCAGCCAATGGCCATGTTCATGTGCTTGTGACGCAGTAAACAAGTGGACCTTACGTCATCATTAGTCTAGAGAAGAGTCCACCATGGTGGATCAGTGGCTGAGGGGCTCGGATGCTGAACCAAAAGCCATGGTTTCGACATTGGCTGCCGCGGTCGCATTTAGGTGGAGCGGCGGAATGGTAGAGGCCCATGTGCTGTGCGAGGGTAGTGCAGGTTATAAAATACCAGATGGTCGAAACTTTTCTCTGAGCATCCCAATAAAGTTTTACTCATAACTAGACCATAGTTTTTTTGGGACGTAAAACTCCACATATTATTACTATAGTCGAGAGAAGAGGGAGGGATTTCAAGCCAACTTCGAAGACTTGACTGTAAGTCCCACTCCATAATGTTTGGCTCACATGACTGCAGGAAACTCGATTGCCAATCGGCAGCATTTTCCGACTGCGCTCAAGCTATTTCATGGCGCAGCCCCGCCGCGGTAGTCTAGTGGCTAAGGTACTGGGCTGCTGACCCGCAGGTCACGGGTTCAAATCCCGGTTGCGGCAGCTGAATTTCCGATGGAGGCGGAAATGTTGTAGGCCCGTGTGCTCAGATTTGGGTGCACGTTAAAGAAGCCCAGGTGGTCGAAATTCTCGGAGCCCTCCACTACGGTGTCTCTCATAATTATATGGTGGTTTTGGGACGTTATTTATTTATTTATTTATTTATTTATTTGTACCCTCAAGGCCTACAGGCATTTCAGAGGGGAGTGGGTTACAAGGTTATACAAAAAACTAAAAAGCAGCAACAAAAGTAGTAAGCAGATAAGTACAAACATACATGGGCCCTAATCATACAATGTTAGCTAGAGCTGCACGAAACTGATGGTTGTTTTCGATTGCGGTGGTCAGTCCGGGAAGGCGGTTCCAATCTTGTGACGTCCGAGGAATAAATGACTGAAAGAAGGCATTGGTGTTGCATGCATATTGTTCCTACTTTGTGTCGGTGATCTATACGAGAAGAAATATATGAAGGAGGAGTAATTAACTCACTGAATAGGGGCGAATTATGGTAGTAAATTTTGTGAAAGAGACAGAGGCGAGAGTGTTTGCAGCGCGAAGTTAGAGTGGGTAATTGAAGCAAGTTTTTCATGGACGTGACACTTGCCGCACGAGTGAAATTACCGAGAATGAAACGTGCTGCGTTGTTCTGCACGAGCTAAAGTGATGTCACCAGATAGTCATGGCTCGGGTCCCAAATGGATGATGCATATTCGAGTTTAGAACGAACCAATGATTTATACAAAAGTGTTTTTAAAGAGGTAGGTGCAGAAAAGAAGTTGCGGCGAAGGTAGCCAAGCAGGCGATTAGCATTATTAATAACGGTATTAATATGAAGCGACCAGGTAAGATTAGTTGTTATGTGAATTCCCAGGTATCGGTACGACGTCACAGGTTCAAGAAGTGTGTTGTTAAGGTAATAGGAACCCGTCGAAAGGGCTGTTCTTGAAATGCGTAAGACTTTGCATTTAGTTGTATTAAGTTCCATTAACCATTGCTCACACCAGTTAGAAATTGCATTAATGTCCGATTGCAGTGCCGTAACGTCGTTATCGTTGTTAATTTCTCGAAAAATAACACAGTCATCTGCAAACAAGTGAATATTAGAGAGAACACAGCTAGGTAGGTCATTAATGTATATCAAAAACAAAAGTGGTCCCAAGACAGAGCACTGGGGAACGCCGGAATGAACAGAACTGGGTGAAGAGTCATAGTTATTGGCTGTGACGAACTGGAAACGATTAGAAAGGAAATACTCGATCCATGCAAACAACTTAGGATCTAGATTTAACTTGCTTAGTTTGTAAAGGAGTAGTTTGTGAGACACTTTGTCAAAAGCCTTGGAGAAGTCGAGGAAGATACAATCAGCGGATGAACGGCGATCTAAAATTAAGTGTAGCTTGTGGGTTAATGAAAGCAATTGGGTCTCGCACGAGAACTTCTTTCGAAAACCACGTTGCGCGGGTGAGAAAAAAGAGTTAAATTCAAGAAATTTGACCAGATGGAAAAAAATTACATGTTCGAGAATTTTGCATGGAATGCTTGTTAGTGATATGGGTCGGAAATTGTTAGGCGTATGTTTGTTACCGGACTTATGGAGTGGCACCACCTTCCCGACTTCCCTATCCGCCGGCAGGATGCTCGTGTCGAGGGTCTGCTGGAATATTTTGCACAAAATAATAGAGGAATACACAACAGTACTTTTTAAGAACTTCGTATTAATAAGGTCAACACCGGGGCTCGATGAGGGTTTCAGTGACTGGATTATTATACTTACACCACCTGGGTCAGTAACAATGGGGTCCATGGAGAGATAATTACAGTTCTAAAGTTTAGGTATTGAGGGGTTAGAAGAAACAACAAAGTTCTGGCAAAAAACTGCATTGAGTAGGGAAGAACATTCGCTACTGGGTATAATGGAACCGTCTGGCCCAGTCAATGTAATACTATTCGTTTTAGAAGGAGTGATCACACGCCAAAATTTTTTAGGGTCGTTAATAAGCATAGAAGGAAGGGTGCGCTGAAGAAAGTGTGATTTGGCAAGTTTTACTGCTGCAATGTATGCTTTGTTGGCGGTTGTGTATGCGTTCCATCGGTAATCACTCGGGGATTTTTTAGCCAGACGATAGCAGCGCTTTTTTCGATTAGACAGCCTGTTTAACTGCTTGTTGTACCAAGGCGCCTCCGGGTTGGAATTTATTGTGCGCAGAGGGATGTACTTATCAGTTAGTTCGTGAACTTTATTTTTAAATAGGTTCCAGTTTTCTTGAACGGTACGCGTATCAAAATGCAACAAGAAAATGTCCAGAAAGCAAGCTAGTTGGTTGTTAATAGTTTCAAAGTCTGCTCTTGAGTAGTCGCGAATTTGCTTAGTTGAGGTCGTAGCCTTGCTTATTGGAACGTTTATATTAAATGAAAGGAGCGAGTGGTCGCTCAGACCGGGTAAGTATGAAATCGGGGAAGCAAAATTAGCGTGCGTAGTTAATATCAAATCTAGTATGTTCGCGGTCTCTTGCGTGGTTCTAGTCGGTTCAGAAACGAGCTGGGAAAAAGAAAATAATGAACAAAGATTGACAAATTCTGTTGCTTGAGATGAAGGTGGTTTGGATGCGGGGGTTTCCGAGGACCAAGAAATATGTGGGAAGTTAAAATCACCCATAAGGAATATAGGAGCAGTGGGGTGTCATGTAGAAACAATATTCAGCGCATCGTGTAGTTCAGACACAAACGTTGGGGGATATGAAGGTGGACGGTAACAAACGCCCATAACAAATTTCCGGTGCCCAATGTCAACGCAAGACCATACAGATTCTAAATCAGTGTGAACGTGAATTAAGCGAGATGGATAAGACTTTTTGACAGCAAGTAATACGCCACCGCCTTGACGCAAAGTGCGATCGCAGCGATAAATGTTAAAACAGGACACGTCGAAGATTTCACTGTCATGAATGTGTGTGTGCAACCATGTTTCAGTGAGTGCTACGATGTCTGCGCTAACGGTGTTAACGACAAAGTTAAGGGATTCCCGTTTGCTTGTTACACTGCGAGTATTTGCTAGAATTACGGAGACGCATGGCATCGGTGCTCTAGCTCCCCTCGCGTGTTCCTAGCTGGTGGGCCTGCCGGACAACGCAGACGCACTCGCCAAAAGCGGTGCGGCGGACGTGGCATTGGGAAGTGGCGCAGTAGGTGGCGCCCGTTTTATTTCTTTTACGCTGTCAGACACGGTATCGTACATGAAGCACCGGTCATCTATTATTAGTTTGTTATAGCGCAATTGGAATTGGGGAGAGTGGGGTTGGCCTTTGCCGAATTCTACAAGTTTCTTTCTAGCCTGCCTAGTTGCGACGGAGTAATCTTCCGATACCGCAATGTCTTTAGTTTTTAAAACAGCGCGGTCGGAAAGAATCGCTTCCTTCATCTTGAAGCTGCGAAATTTAATGATGACCGGACGAGTTTTGGAGCTGGAAAAGGTGCCTATGCGGTGAACGCGATCGACATCGTTTTCAGTAATGGCTTTTCCTGTCGCACTTGATAGTGCAGCTAGCGTCTTCTTCTCCGTGTCTTGCCACGATTCCTGCGAGTCCGGGATGCCATGAACGAGCAGGTTACTTCTCCGTGACCTGTCCTCTAGGTCGTCCAGGCGAGATTGCAAGACGTCCTGCTGCGACATCAAGCGTTCTGCAGCGTCGCTGACAGCCGCCAAGTCACCACTCATCTGCTCTATCACATCCGACTTTGATTCTAAGCATTCAAGACGGCCGAAAATGTCAACCAGCTTTGTTTCTATTGCCTGCTGGCCGGACTTGATTTCTCTGATATATGTTTGAAGATCCGCTTGCCCCTTAGTTAATGCGATTGTCCGTTCGTTGATGTCTGAGTATCTGAAGCATTGTGTTCATTTGCTCCGAGTTCGCATCCTGAGGTTCGTCGGGAGCTGTGGATTGGTTTCGGGGTTTAGAAGGACCAGGGTTAGTCTATGTCGCCTGACAGAAGCAGAAACAGCGCGACATCAACGCAATCGAGCAATGTTTCACAAAGCACTTGTGGGCATGGGAGCATATCAAAAAGCGATTGTTAGATCGCTGTGCGAAAAGTGAGAATTGATTACGCACCTGCGGGGCGTAGGGAAGAATTTTCGGCATGGTTTCACGAACGCTGCTCCCATGCCCACTAAAGGCAAGTGTGCTGCGTGGCTTGTTTATATCCGTGCGCCACAGTGCTGCCGCCGTCACTTTGGCCGTGTTCCGGGTGAACGTCGAGTTGCTTAGTCGAAGGTTGATACCGTCGCAGCCACGATTGTAGATATCCAGCACGTCATCGCCACGCCAGTTGAAGCTTGAAAGGCCTGCCCAGGATCGATGCGCGTAGGACGAAATGGCCAGACGAAAAAGACGGTCAGCAAAACCTGCGGGGCGTAGAGAAGAATTTTCGGCATGGTTTCACGAACGCTGCTCCCATGCCCACTAAAGGCAAGTGTGCTGCGTGGCTTGTTTATATCCGTGCGCCACAGTGCTGCCGCCGTCACTTTGGCCGTGTTCCGGGTGAACGTCGAGTTGCTTAGTCGAAGGTTGATACCGTCGCAGCCACGATTGTAGATATCCAGCACGTCATCGCCACGCCAGTTGAAGCTTGAAAGGCCTGCCCAGGATCGATGCGCGTAGGACGAAATGGCCAGACGAAAAAGACGGTCAGCAAAACCTGCGGGGCGTAGAGAAGAATTTTCGGCATGGTTTCACGAACGCTGCTCCCATGCCCACTCTTAAACCCCACATATCAATCAATCAATCAATCAATCAATCAAGCAATCAATCAATTATTTCATGGCGCATTTAGTTTTCTATTTATTCTTATGAGCAGATGCGCGGTAGAGCCGCCATTTGGAGTTTATGATGGTGCTGACATTAACGGCAAAACAAGATACTTGTCCGAAGCAGTCTGCTCTGAGATATTTAAGCCTGTTGAGGTTCATTTCACGCAGTAATTACTGTTTTGCCAGCGTAAAACGTAATCAAGCCACGTTTTTTTTTTAACATTTGGCAGGTTTTATTTACCAGAGAGAAAGAGACAACACTCACTAACTACTGTTACGAAATAGAGCTTTCTTCAATGTGAGTTGAACGTGCTTTCCAATGTCTCATTGACATTTTGAGAATTAGGGCCGTATTCATAATAACGTCTTACGGCAATAATTTTCGTAAGACCATATTTCACCCAATTACGATCCTAGACATATCATTAGCGTAGTCCACTGAGCAATGAGAAAATGCACTCAGTAGAAATTTTGTGGACCCGGCTCCACGTTGAGGAGTACTCCTGAAGTTGCCCCCGTTGTTATAATTATGTAATAAATTCAACTAAAAGAGGACCACTCGCGGCTACTCCAGCTCATTGAAAAAGCTCAGATGCACACCCTGTTTTCTTCGCGTAATGCAGCTCCCCTTTCTCCCCATTCCCAACAGACACCCACCATGTGAGGTGAGACCCCTAACATGATGTGTCTGCTGGGAATGTGGTCACGTATTACGCGATAAGGCGACAGAAGCAGAACCAGCCGATATCTATGAAAGTTTAACGCCCCAAAACCACAATGTAGTTATGAGAGACGCCGCAGTGAAGGGCTTCGGAAATGTCGGCCACCGGGGTTTTTAGGGGCGAAGCTCCATAAGCCGGGGCGAGTTCGTCCGTGATGTGTGTAGTAGTAGTAGTAGTAGTAGTAGTAGTAGTAGTAGTAGTAGTAGTAGTAGTAGTAGTAGTAGTAGTAGTAGTAGTAGTAGTAGTAGTAGTAGTGATAGTAGTAGTAGTAGTATTAGTAGTAGTAGTGCTCACGCAGTGCGGATCGCAGTGCGTGAGCACTACTACGATCCGCAATGCTCACGCAGTGCGGATCGTTTGTCGGTGTTGCGGACGTGTTGCCTGCTGTTTGTTTTAGTGCACGTGACTCTGTGCGGCTAGCAAGCCGTTTACAAAAATAGAGCGGGGCAGAACGGTAATAATGGGTGTGAGTGAATGTGTGAAAGCGGCGTTGTGCGTGAATATGAACCTCACGCGCAGGTCTATCAAAACGGCATGATTCATTCCGAGCACTGTGTGGCATAAAGGTTTGAAGCTTTAACGAGTGTTTAATTTATGCCACGTATACCTAGACATACAAAAAACAATTCTCTTTAGCTTGCGTCATTTGTAAAACAGAGAGTGATAATTTTAACACTTGTTTTATCGAGTCATTTGTAAATCTCTTAAAGCGCTGCATAAAAAATACGTGAAACGAATGATTAGCTGAATTAATTTTTGTCCAGACCGTTGTTGCTTTCCAGAGTTGCCCATTTAAAACAAAGATATTACTCGCAACAGTGATTGCCTGTTCTATCTCGGTTCATTGTTGGTCCGAGCACTTCATTTTTTTTTTCTTGTAAGCGAGAGTCATTGCGCCAGCGCCGGCCCATAGCCGGTAATTTTTTTTTTTTTTGTTCGCTGGGGGTAGGGGGTCGACTTGTTGAAGACCTTGAGAAAACACTCATTTTTATCAGTAATTTTCAGTAAAATACACGTGCCCATCAGAGTTTCTGGAAATGGGAGGCTTTTAGCCTCCCCCCCCCTCCTTGCAACCTTCTCTTTAGCAATGTGCCAGCAGCGTCAGCGACGCGTTATGAACCAGCGTACACTGAGAAAGTGCATGGAGCCGCTCAGCCGTGTTAGCTCCTACATTCCAGAGGGGCGGCTTTACCGTTTAACATAGACGCACCAACGGTTAAGATGGCGGACCTATGCGCAACTCTGCTACCTACGGTAGCATGTACAGTAACTGTAATGATGAATTTATAATGAAAAAATGTGAGATGACGGTACTTGGAGTGTTCACTAGATGGAAGGGCGGATGGACATACGCACAGACGGATGGGCGGACAGAGAAATGCACGGTCGGATGGATGGACGGACGGATGGATGGACGCATGGATGAACAAGTGGATGGACGGAAGCATGGACGGACGGATGGACGCTTTGCCTTACTCATCATCATGCACTCCGTGGATATGCTGTGATTTTTTAACATGCCTCTAAATCTAAGTAAACGGGCTTCAACCATTTTCACCTCCATCGAAAACACGGAAGCCGTGGCTGGGATTCGAACCCCCCAACCTGCGGATCCGCAATCGTGCTCCATAGGACCAACATGGTGGGTGCTATAGTGATGGAGGTTTAGGCGATTTATAGGCGTTACACTTAAAATACAAACGAAAGACTGAGGTTAGGGGAAACAGAGAGAACGCTGAAGTCTGTTGCACGTATACCACCAGTTCTACTGAAATTGTGGCTTTCCGCTGGTAGCCTCAGCACCACTACACCGGCGTAAACTGACATGAGAACACAGTCAGTGACATCGGCCAATTCTGAGCATTTTTAAGGAACACGTGGAGGGAAAGAAAAAGGTGGGAATTTAGAGCACAATTGCTATTTTACTGAGCCATTGCGACCGCATTACATTTTCATTCATCTGCGTCTGTGTATTGGGAGGGGGCTGTGGCGTCAGCCAATCTTTATGTATGTTCATGCATATGTTTGTATGTATGCGTGTATGCGTACACATGCAAAATACAAGAGTTTGGAAGAAGGTGTTCCAAGTACCCTCCCCCGCCCCCTACTCATTTCACTACACCATTGGTGAGATAAAATGCGTCTCTAAATGGAAATAATAACACACCTATTAAAGTCGAAAACGATCCCGCCGCAGTGTTCTAGTGGCTAAAGTACTTGGCTGCTGACCCGTAGGTCGCGGTATCGAATCCCGGCTGCGCCGGCTGCATTTTCGATCGAGGCGAAAATGCTGTAGACCTGTGTGCTCAGATTTGGGCGCACATTAAAGAACCCTTGGTGGTCGAAATTTCCAGATGGCGTCTCTCATAATCATATGGGGATTTCAGGATGTTACGCCCCACATATCAATCAAATCAAAGTCGGAAACGAGGTGAAAATCACCCCCCTCCCCCTTATTAAAAAAATAGTAGCTATTATTAGGTTCGGCTTCACGGCCTGTTAGGCATGCGTTGGCAGGCAGTAGCTTTGAAGGGGGAGAAGGAGTAAAATGTAGAAGGCGATTCTTTCGCGAAGGAGGTCTGACACGGCCGGTAAAAGGGGGAGAGTAAACACTTGGTCGTAGTGCTGGTAAGGAGAAGGAGAGGGTGTGGAGAAGTAGCGACAATCGGCACTAATCGCGTACGTTCCCGGACGCCACGTAGGCGGCGAAAGAGGCAAGGCTGCTGCTGTGCGGGCTCCGCCTTACTGCTGCTGGTCAGTGACGGAGTAAAGGCAATTACTCGTAGCGGTATTACAGCGCCGCCGTCGACGCCGCTGCTGCGAGACTCCCTTCTTTCCACCTTTTACTTCTTTCGATGGCGAACCCGGTGGTGGAAGAATGCGTGCAGCGCGCGATTGCCGCGCCGGGCCTCGAAAACGAACGACCGGTGGAAACGAAGTACGCATGGTGCCTTGTCACTGCCGACCAAATACAAATTTCCTTTTTATTTATTTATTTATTTATTTATTTATTTATTTCCATCTCTTAGCCTAATTTAAAATTGCTTCAGTTCTTTCGGTACTTTTTATCTGTATTTATTGCCCTTTGTTAGTACTGTGCAGCATCGTATATGCCCGTTTGTATTTTTTATTTTTCCTCGTCATAACGTCCCTCTTGCGCGGGCCAGTAGTGGCCTGAAATGCTAAATAAATAAATAAATAAATAAATAAATAAATAAATAAATAAATAAATAAATAAATGAATGAATGAATGAATGAATAAATAAATACATACATAAATTTCTCGACGTTGCATTTTTCTCAAGGCTACATTTCTCGCTCTTTTTCGGCTCAAGCCTGGAGAATCTGGGGCATTGCAGGTAAGCTCCTTTCGTGCGCCGAGAATGAGGAATACTCCAGTGGAGAACACAGGAGAGACCGGGTCGCGTACGAAATCACAGGGCCTTCACAAACTTTGGACTGCGAATGGTCAAGCAGTCCCGTCTCTGGTTTGTAAAAGATAAGGGATGTATCACTAATACAAAAGGCGCTTTCTGCTTTATATATGTCACATGAGCTTCCATTAGCCCCCGCGTAGCCTGACTTCTCGCTTATACCGAGTTCCTGTGAACCAGACTTCGGGCAATCGTAATGTTCAACGTATGTTAGCTAAGGCGGGCAATGGCCTCTTAGGAACAAGAGCAAAGAAAAAAAAAAGCTTCATCAGACTCAGGCCCCTGACCATATTGCTAACGAAGCGACCGAGGAATATAGTCTTTCATTCTAACTTGGAGCTAGTCGGGAGGGGCTATTTCATGCCCTTTAGGAACATTGAGCCTCACAATATTTCCACGCTTGAGGAACGAGTCGCATGACCGAGCTTCTCAAAGGTAGTGCTGCAAGCGTCAAGAGGGAAAATAAATGAATTGAGCACAATCATTGAAATATAGTAAATAGAGAAAAGCCTGCACACGGAAGCGCAAGAAACTGGAATTAAAAATAGAGGCGTTTTTTAGGATGCGCACACCTTATCTTTCCGCTCTTGTTCACTCGCAAATCTGGAAAGAGAGAAAGAAAGAGATTGGAAAAAAAAATGCAGCGTAATTGTAAGAAGACAGTTCGTACGCCAGAAAGAGGAGTTCGGGGATCGTGGTGGTGGTGGGTAGTGATTAGAATGAAGAGGAAAAAGGCACCTAATTTCTGTCTGCCTTCAGGCGACACGGCGCAGTGCCTTATAGGGGTGGGGGGAAGGAGGGATAAAAGAATAGAAGGAAAGTAGAAGCAGAAGAAGACAGCCAACGAGAGGAAAAAAGAAGGAGATAGGAAAGTGGGGATCCGGTCGAAGCAGTCCAAGGGCGGGGTGCCACAATGCGAGAGCTACACGGCGTCAGGAGACCGCGGAGGGCGAACCAGTCGGCGGGAGCTACGCTGAAGTCGGAGATCGCGAGGGCACAACCGTCCAGCTTGAAATCCTGCGAGCGAATCCCGGATCGTGATAAGGACGCGTTACTTAATCGAGCCCCGCAGTGCGAGAGCGTTCGTTGCCATCACTTCCTCGATGTTTTGCGTGCGAACCCGAGGAATCAAGAACGGTGACTGATAAGCGTACACGGGCCGTAAAATACGCGAGTGCTGCGAAGGTAGGTAACGTGAGAGAGACTATAAATTAAAAAAAAAAACGATGAACAAGTTAACCGAAAGATGTAAAGAGTGAGAGAGCGAGCGTAATGGAGACGGAGAGGTATCTTGATAAGGCCAAAAGAAGTAAAGCCACTCATAAAAAAAAAAATCAGTGTCACAAGTGAACTCTCTGGAAAAGGGAGAAAAAAGATGATAAAAATGATTTGAAGGTATTCCACTCATCAACGTGGAGACCCCCGTGCAATTAATTAAGGTAACGCCGCTCAGTGGTCGTCAAGTTCACAACTCATTAGACAGATAACGAATGCTTCGCGACCCCCTCACCCCCCCCCGCCTTTTTTGTTCATTCGTTTTTTCACCTCACTTTTCTTTTTTGTTCATTAGTTTTTTTTCGTCTCTTCTTTTTCTGATTTGCGCGTACCGCAGCGAAATTCAGATGTCGATGAATCTTACAGGTTAAAGATTAAAGGATTAGGGAAATAAGAATAAGGTGTTAAAAAAAAAGTAGCGATTGGGCAAAAAAAAAATTGCTCCTTGACACAAGCCGGGACTGATACGCTGGCTTGCATGCTGCGCTAGTGCATGCTAGGGGTGATACTCGTTCTCGCCTATAGAACAAAATTGTGTCAAGCCTTAGTACAGTTTTTTCATCCATCCCGTGGTTGGTATAGCACTAGCAGCGTAAATTTCCTGTTTACAAGCGCACTTGATTGAAGTAGTCCACTAGTTATGCGACATAATTCGTTGACAAGGAAATAGTGGCAACATGGTTACAAATAGCAATTTCGATCGTGGAATAATTTACAGCTCAACGGATTAGATTCGGACAGAAGAAAAAGACACAGTGCTGCGCACACAACTAAATTTATTTTTTTTTAAAGAGAGAACATATATACAAATCGAAGAGTCATCAAAACTGTGCCCATGTGCACGTGTGATACAACACAACATGACTCATCAACTCATATTTTTTCTAAATAGAAAGAAAAAAAGAATGAATGAAAGAAACAAAGAAAGAGAAAAAGGAAACGTCGCAAAGGTCACAGATAATATAGTTCAAGAACTGAATTTCGGACGACCCATCACGGTACGCGCAACGCGCGCTCATATTCTTTTTTTTTACCATCGCAGGTACGCGCATAATACTATCGCAAGCGTATGACAACTACATGCCACGCTTTGCGAAGACTTGCGTGGCAACTATACGCTGTACATACTCTTCGTTGCCCACTCTCCACAGCTTACATCTTTTTTTTTCATTAATTTTTTTGGGGGCGGAGTGACGGGGCCGTATCGCCTGTGCAGTGCTACCGTATGTGATGAGGATACTCATACACTTTTCGCCACGATTTTGGTAACCTTTCTACACTCGCAGGTTTGCAGGGTGAAGAGAGGGGAAACATCGTAATAGACGACGTCTCAATCTTTTGGTTCTATAGGTTGATTTTTTTCCCCCTTCTTTTGCTCCCTTCATTTCTTGATCATTTCGTTCTCCCTGCCTCGCCTTTGCTTTTAAGAAAAGTGTACGCAAGAAGCCTCGTTATGACTCGGGTCGACAACCTCAGGCGAGGATATCTTTCGGAGAGCGGTCAACGGACATGCCCGTGCTTCCCAAGCTGAGCAATCTTACCTGGCGGCGCCGCACGCTCCTTATTAATACGCCCCCCTTCTATGTACACGTGAAAATGTACGCATATACATGGCACGCTCGGAACCTTCGGCTTCTCTGTCAGTAGGAAGCTATGATCGAGCGCTCGGCGTGAAATGTGTCCGCGCCCAATCCGTTATACACACGCCATCTCGAAAACAGGAGTTCATGCAAAACTGTCCGCTCCTGGCTCAGTATACGCCGACTTCAACGTTTATGCGTGATGTGCGGCGCACGTTCCTCTATAATAAATGTGCATTTTTCTAAGCCGTCTGCAGTGGCCGGCTCTTACTGCTAGACACGTCTACTCAGCGGACCTATTTAAATACTGAGCGGACAAGCGTCGCGCAATACATCGATACAATGTGCAAAGACGATATATTACTTCTCCATCAGTATTCCGTCCATCGATTAGTCGTTTAGCAGTGACGTATCGGTGTCGATAGAGGAAACCCAGCTTTTATTTGCGTCTACTGAAATCTGTGTGCATTAACGTTTAGCTGGAAAAAGAAAATATATAAATAAAGAGTATTATATCTGCGTGTGCTGAAATACGGTACTCTCCAATATATATCTTTTGATGTCGGTCACGAAACTAACCAGATGACAGATGATGATTCTGGACTTGATCTGACTATCTGTCACGATCTGACAATAGACCACCCGGACTACTACCTTAATCTGGTTAGTTGCCCTTCGAGACCATGTTGTGGCTAAATAACTAAAGTAAAGATACATTTAGCATCAGTGCTATAGGATAGTAGCTTGTAGAACTGACTTGCACGCTCGGACTAACCAATCTGCGTTAGTCCTATGCTTCGGACTGTACATCCTAATCTTCACTGATCACATCACAGATCCAACTTCCCATTCGTAAGTTGTATCTAGTTCACACAGAAATGATCATATCATGCTCGACCCTGCAGTAATACAATCTAGTGGCCGTGGGAATACATGGCCCTTTCGCAGAAGACAGATGCTTAGGCTAGTTGGTCATTGGGAACCAATATATAGACTACGAGTAGTTGTGGCGTAACTACGGAAAAAGAATTGTTGCGCCATAGTTACGCCGTAACTACTCGTTGTCTTGCGCTGTGCAAATATGCTGATTCATTTAGCAGATGTCACGTAGGCGTGGTGCAACAAAATTTTTAGGAAGCTTCAACTGTGAAGATAGAAATGAGCCAGAGGAGGTTAAACCAAATGCACGTCTGGTTTGCTAACTTGTGCTGGACGGACTAAAACAATGGGGCGAAAAGTTTGATAGGGACTGAATCGCACGATCCCCTGGAGGACCACATCAAGTCTACAGGTGATCGCACACATCTGTTTACTTTAGATTTGGTAGTAGCTCTTTCATTGACTACTGCGCTCTAGAGGCCAATGTACATGGTTCTAGAATCCTGCTTGCAAAAGAATGGCCGCGAAACCACTTGGTTCATAAACATTCGGAGCGGGCATCCTGGGTGTCATAGGGAGTGCAGTTGCATCTGCAAAGAACGTGTTCAGTTGTCTCTTCGGTTCTGCAGTAGTCGCATGTGAAGATGACCGCCAATAAGTCGGCAAACGTCTCAGCATATGGCAGGATATCCAAGTCTAGAGAGCGTAGGACTACAAGAACTCTTGTTCACCATGAACCTGGGTGGAAGAACGCGAAGCCCCTGCTTTTCTCGTCATGGCAAGTATGAAAGCGTGCGGGCGAAGCAAAATCTGAAAAGAGATGTTATTCTGCTTCGCGGCGATCGTTTGACCGTTCCAGCTAGCAAGCAATAAAAAAAAAAAAAACGAAGGCGAGAGACCAGATGAAATCTGAGCACATTAGCGAGTCGGCGAAGCGTGCGACAAAACGGCTCGCTCCAGATCGTGACAGATGATTTTCTCTTCTTGCCGTCCCTCTTTTACTTGTTTGCTTTCGCTCACGTTTTTTTTTTTTTTTCCTTTGCTGAACAGTTGGTTGCCGACCGAGGAGGCACGATGCGTCGTCGTTCCTGCCGTGGGGGCTACGCTTGCCTGAGCAGTGCCTCCGTGTCGAGTAGAGCTGGAGGGGGGAGATTGGAGCTGACTTCACGACGGTGCTGGCCTACCTGCCTCGAAGGCAACACGGTTTCTGTCTCGTCTATCTCCCCAAACAATCTCCCTCTCCCATTCTAATGGCACCCAGGAAGCCAAACACGCATTATGTCCACACGCGGCTACAACGAGCACAGGAGCTGCAGCGGCAGCTATACGGTGGCTGCGCTACCTGCGGCCGAGAGCGTAAGGGAAACACGTGCCCTGCCACGAAACATCCGTACCTCGTCTCGCGTGCTCCGAACTCTCTTCAAACAAGAGCAGAGAGAGAGAGAGATAACGAAAGGAAAGAAACATAAATGCGGGAACAAAGAAGGCAGTGCAGAAGCCCAGAAAGAAAACAAACAATCAGTGTACGGTTAAGTCGTCTCTCAGAAGTCAGGCGAGGCAGGCAGGTAGGCAGGCATCGCTCTTGCCGAAGCCGCTGCCTCTTTTTAACGGAACGCGAGCAGCGGCTCGAGAAAGGGAGGTATTAGGGGGGGAGATAGACTTCCTCTATATAGATCATTCCCCGCCACAGTTATACTGCTACCGCTGCCGCTGACTAAAGCACGCCGGATCGTGACTTCGCTCTTCTGCTCGCGCGTGTGTGAGATCTCGTCCTGTTGGAGAGAAGGGGAGCGAAGAACAACACAGTAGGAGCACTGGAGCGCACACGCGCGCGCCTAAAAGAACGGCGTTGCCGGCGGCAGATAGGGGAAGGTCCTCTGCGTTCCTGGACCCCTTGAAGGAAGGCCGCATGAGATGCAGCTCGTTAGGTTGCCGCTCGATGTAGAGCAGTGGCTGAACCGCTGGCCATGTACACTCGCGCAAACGCGACCGGCGCTTCGCTCAGCGGCTGGCTACCCTTCCGAGAGCCGCCATCACTCGCTCTCTCACGTAAGCACGACGAAGCGCGGTCCACGTCTTGCTGTTAGTGCTACGGGAGCACGCTTTCTCAGGTACCGCCGCATGCACGCGGAGCTTCTGCTGGCACGGCTGATCAGCGCGTCTCAATGTCAGATCGAAATCTACGGCCACCGCGCCCTCTCCTTCGCCGGCCGATTATGTGGCCCATCGGTGCTTGTCAGGCTTGGTGTAGTAGTGCCTTCATTCGTAGCCGCAGAGTTTGTTGTTTGCACGGCGGCGTTGGAGCTCCTCCTCGTTATTTTACCTCTTCATCTTCGGCGGATGCGAAACACCCGTCGATTGCTGGCTAGTTGAGCTGGATGACTAGGCGAGTGGTTTGGGAGGGGGGATGCACTTACCTATTGAGTTGAGTTGCAGCACGCCTATACCGTCGCCGTGGCTACTGTGCGCGGCCGATACCCAGAAGCGCTATCCCGCCCAGCCGATGTGGTTTTGCGGAGGGGTGTGGGGAGTGCCTACGCGAGGAGAGCACACGGCGACAACTTCCGCTTGGCCGCGGGCTTCTTCCGAACCCCTAACGAGGCTCGTCGTTTAGGGCGTTATGGTCGAAAGGAAAGCAGAGCTCACGAAGTTCATCATGCGCGCACGACGCGCAAGAAGAAGAAGAACTAGAAGAAGAAAACGTGCCAGGAAAAGGAGTCAAAGGGTAGTGCTGCAGCGGCGGGTGATGGCGAGAGTATAGCGTCGTGCCTGGGAGCAGTGATCCTTCTACGCGGCCAATGTCGAAGAATCCGAAAGAAACAAGGAGAGGAAAAAATGTAGTGCGCTCTTCGGCATGCTATCTTGACCAAAAATCGCGTTGGAGCGGGGACAGCGCGAACGTCGATGAAGGCGTGGAGGAAGCAGAGGACGCGAGAGACGACCAGGTGGCATCGTCGCTCGCTGAAGGCACGCCTTGCAGCAAAGCATGCAGCGACGGGACTGTGGCGAAGAAGAAGAAAAAGTCCATCAAGCGTCGTCCGGCATCGTTGCCGAAGAAGCGTGATAGGAAGCAGTCGTCGCGAGCAAGCCAGGTCAGATATGAGTACAAGAAAGATGGAGAAAAAAAAAGGGAGAAAGAGAGGAAGGGAATGAGAGAAGGAGTGTACAAGCGGCAGGTCGACGACCACGGCTCGATCATAGTCCGCTGGGCACTCTGTATGGCTAATTTGGTGCAGTGCTATCCTGGCGTGCGTTACTTACTAAGCGCAGAGTAGACGATACTGAACAAATTGGTAAAATTTGCACGATGAGTTGACTCTCTGCTCTCATGCCAAGACTGCAAATATTTCTGTAATAATGGTTATCAAACTCAAGTTTCAATACAAAATGAAATTCCCTTGGCCTTTGTTAGTAGATATCTGTGCAAGGTATGAAATAGCGAGGTGATTGAAAGTCACTGCCATGCATGCATCTTACACGACGGAAGCGCGTACTGCGAAGATACACAACTATGGGACAATAAATAGTCATATAAACAGACAGCTGTTGGCGAGTGTTACAGCACGCCACATGTGCGTGGGTGGGAGTTCAGATAACCAATCCGGACTTGCAGCTCTTAAAGTGCACAATAATTAGTGTTGTGAACATATTGCGAACTAGAGCTGTTGCTTGCTAGGCTACATATGACTCTATTACCGAAGCTATTAGAGATTATACGCAGCTTAAAACAAGCGTGAGAAGCCAGAAGATACATGACAGAAAAAAAAGGTCGCTAGACGATCACGGCGCCTCGTTTGCTACAAATTCCTTTCGTGGATCGCTGCACCGCTTATCTGATATCATCCATCGAGTTCCCAGCGCTGCACTGTTTTGTTGTCACAGAAATCACGTCACCACTGCAATATACACTGATGCGCGTGCGCACACTGAGCAGATATGCTGCGGAGAGCGGTGTATCTAAGCCGTCGACTTCCTCGCCAGGGATTGCTCGGAACACGCGGGCACGAAAAAACTTTGCTACGATAAAAAGCACATTTCAAAAAATAAGAGATAGTGAACCAGGCCAAAAGAAGAGTACGAATAATCGCTTGAGATCCAGAAGCAGCTTGCAGGAGAGGGAGAGAGAAAGAAATGTCAACAGAAAGTCAAGGAGGGGCGCGCCCTCGAGCGGTGAAGAAGATAGGAAGCGAATGGACCAGCCTAGCTAAGCCAAGTCAAGACACAAGACGCAGTCACGGGTTGCTGCATCAACAGCAGCAGCAAGTTTCATGTGTGTGTGTGTATTCTGGAAAGGGGTATACGGTGAGACATGCACGTCCATTAATTATTAATGTTCCGTCAGGCGAAGTGCTGGCGTTCTTTTTTTTTTCTTGAACTCGCGTGGGCAGTGAAGCTTGACCACTCGTTCGACCTGTCTCTCTCTCTCTCAAAAAAAAAAGAAGAAAAGAAAACGACGTGTTGCTTCGAAGGCTTGGTCAGTTCGTAGCCTCGGCTCCCACAAGCCCCTGCCTTCCTTCCGCTTCATCTTAATCCTTCTACTAACAAGGAATATGTCATTTTATCTTTCGTCGTCGTCGCGACTAAATTATCTTCAGAAAAATAAAAAAAAAGAAGGTCGCGTTGATGGCTCGCTAAAGAGGCAGAGAAGGAGGAAGAGGGTATTCGCGAGGAGGAGAAGGAGGGCGATGGAGGCCGAAAACCAGCCGAATAATATTCCATCCATATAAAAACCGCCGCATGACCGAGATCGTTCAGCGATTCTCACCGCTCGAGCGGTCAAGCGCTTCGTCTCATCCGAACAAAAAGAAAATTTCGAAATGGGGTCTTTGTTCATAAATTTCAGACTCCTTCATACACGAACTATCCATCGCTGCGATAGCTCGCTATATAGAGCTGTCCGGTCGTTCACCGTGCAATAAACGTTTGGGCGCATTTCGATTGTGAGGAAATTCGCGCCGACAACGATCGAGTTTGAAGCGGGAGCGGCGCATGCAGCCAAGCGGCAGGTAAATGACGCGGGCGGTTCCTTCGTCTTGCTCGTATTAATTCGTTCTTTTTATTGTCGTTGTTGTTGCCGAAGGTGCCGAGTGTAGTAGCGGTTTGAGGGAGCGTCCACTTCCTCCTTACGGGAATCCCAGCAGCCACCGAAATACGCCTCGAGAAGACAAGCAGAAGTAAAACAGGAACGGGACCCGAAGAGCGCGGCAGCGTTAATTAGCGACTGCCTTGCCGCGGGATTTGGAACGGCCTTTGGGATGGCTTTGGAAGCGGGTTGCACCCCCTCCATGCACGCGCGAGAATGGTAGAGCCTCGCTCACCCTTCCTCCTTCCCAACCGCTTTCTTATCGGCCTATACTAAGAATAAACGAGACGCAGGGTGGAAAGGGGGGGTAGTGATTCGTAGGACGGTGGCTGTAGATGTGCAGCCGCTTACCACAGTTGCGTCTTGCTCAGAGAATCGCGAGGCCGCGACAAGGACGTTGTGCCCGTATAAATCTCCGCTTCCTATACGCGCGTTTCTTTTTTTTTTCTATTGTTACGTTCGCGTTTGCCCGGGCAAAATGTAGAGATATCGAACACTGCCGCTGGCGTCGTGGTCAGGGAAGGGTGGACACAAGCGAGCACCTATTCCTCAAGAGACTATGTTTCTGCCGTGCTCCGCGGCAGCAATCAGGGGGGCTCGGCAGCAGTGTTACGATGCGTGGGTGCGTACAGGTCTCTAACGTATGTGTTAGGGTGGTTTCATTTTTTTTTGGCTTGCTTCTATAGCGTTATCATTGAGAAACAGATGAATACTCTTGAACGGGGCTTCATTGAGGCCAGTGCTTCGACAAGCAGTCTGACCTTCGATGCAGCAACAGTTGCCGCTGCAGTTTTTTTTTTTTTTTGATGCAGCAATAGTTGCTGCATTGAAGAAGGCAAGAAGGTGGAACCGCTGTTGAAGAATTTCCACTCCTGCAAGAATTCCGTTTCCCTTGAACTTATGCCTTAATCAATTAAAGAAAAAAAATCATGGAATATATTTAACACCCACCTCCGCGATGTTTGGCCGTTATCACTCTACGTCAGCGTGATGTAATGAGTTACCCACAGCAATCATTTAGAAATGTCAGTCTCCTCAGCAGGCACTGCGTTGTGAGAATGCGTTTTGAAGATCTGAAGCAGACACGCATAACGCAAACACCTTCAAAATTGCATCGCAGAAAACTAGGACGAGAAAGAGGAAGAGATAAATAAAGAAGGAAAGCAGGGAGGGTAACCAAGCATGGCTCGGTTGGCTAAACTCTACACTTGGGGTGGGGGAAAGGGAGGATATTAGAAAGGAAAGAGATAGAAAAAAGAGTAAATCCTTTCCCTGCCTTTGTTATCACTATTCGTTAATACTCATAATAATTTCAGGGGCAGCCACGCGTATCACATGACAAGGGGAACTGAGTCATTCGCCGAAATCCTTATTCGATCATCACGCAACTCGTAGTCAGGGGTGATGGGAGGACTGCGGCTTAATTTTGACCACCTGGCACTTAACGAGCACCTCAATCTAACTAAACGGGTGGTCTTGCGTTTAGCCAGCATCGAAATGCACCCTTACTCTCATCTCAGCAGCGTGTCTTTCACTCTGAGCTACTACCGTGGCACGTCTGTAGCTTGTGTTCCTGCGAGTCTTCTAAGCTCTTTTTTGTTTAGTTTCGTGACAGAAACCTTTTTTGTTTCGAATATTTGCTTGCAACTTTGTACGCTTCACACGATTTTGCATTAACACATTGGCGTAATTACGCTTCCACAAAGGCCCTGTTGGCCCGCTAATGTCAATTTCTCAAAAGCGTCACCTAAATACTTTGTCTCACAGAAGAAACAAAAAGCCACGGTATAGCTTCTTATGTTTATTAGAAAGATCGGCAGAGAGGGTACTTCGAAGTTTGTTGGGATAAAACGTACAAACGAACTATTTTTTCCGGCCCCCTGACGCAACTTACAATTTGGCTATAGAGATGGTTTCGAACAGATATGTGCAGACCCGAAAAATGCATACAGACCTACTTCTCATGGTCGACATTACCATTACAGTCATAGCTTTTCTATACTGGCTTCGACACATGTCTCTCTCTCTCCCTCTCTCTCTTTATGTCTCTCATTTTGATCCCCGTTCATGTACCGATAGACTTATACGCCACAAGGTTACATTAGTTTCAATCAATGCATCTGAGAGAAATCAAATAGGGATCAAACAAAACAAACAGCACGAAAAGATAACCAACAGAACGTGCATAGGGTCCCACTGGCATCGATCGCCGTTATTCATAGTTTTCATTAGTGCCGAGCACCTTCGCCGTCACCGCCATCATCGACATTGATTCTCTTGCCATGCCCGCCTGCGGCGCGTGCCATGCCACCGACCACTCTTGGATCGAACTCAAGGCGGGAGCGTACAAAGTGCCAAGGCCCCGACGTCCGTCGCAATCGACAGCTCATGTGGCATACACAGTCGTGCTCTATATCAAAAAAGCAGTGCCGCCAATAAAGGTCATACTATCGTGACGCCCGGCTCGGCCTTCTATATAGTAGTCACCGCTCTTGCCGCGTGTGTTTTGCCCTTACACGTCTTTTTTTTTTTTTGAAGACAGCACTGCATCGATCAATGGAGAGTGGCCGAGTGGAGTATGTAGTCGGTCAGGTGCCTGTGTCATTTACTTCCTTGAAGGAGTTGTGGACAACGTTTCCGCAGCTTTTTAAGACGAAAACATTAAGTGCCTCATCGTACACGAAAATTCCCTGTCGGCGGCCACGGTGTCTCGCGCTGCCGGCGTTGGCACGAGTGCATGCCCACAATTATCATCACGCAAAAAACGTCACCACCTGACGTCAGGATGACATCATGAATCACCAAAGTTTGTGACGCCATCTCACGGCGGCGTCGCTTGGTCAAACGTGAGCTGATCACGGAGGCAGTAGAGAAGAACGTTGGATGATGAAAACTATCAGAAGGGGGCGTGGCGTATATAAATACATCGACTCTGAAGAAAGAGATGGAAAAGATAGATTAGAACTTCGAGTCGTCTCAATCGATTTCATAAAGAACCCTGCGAGTTTTTTTTTTCAATGTTTAAAGTACACTCACGTGTTCACATTTAGCACAATAGCGTGTAGCATTGCACTGTAGCGCAATAATACACACCGTGCACAGATTTAAAGCAAGTGCGAACACAATAGGCAGTGACGTACGAGCATAGCTTGACCTACGCTTTGTCGTAAACATGCCGCACCTTTTGAGGTTAGTGCTTAAAAAGTAGGGATTACATTTTAACACCGACATACTCCCTTCTCTCCCATTCATACCATGCCACAAATACCAACCGCTCCATCTTAAGCCGTTGCACGCAACTGCCCGTGTTACACAACACGCAGAAGTTATGGATGGAAACTCGTGCAAAGCAACTCTTTAATTGCTCAACGTTGTACTTATCGAACTGTCGGCGTTCCCAGCCAGCCGGACAAGAGCCATTGCGTGTTGGGTAGAGGCAGCGTTCAGGGGCAGTCCAACGCTTTCAACGTTTCGTGTTATTTCTTGTAAGAGAATTCGAAATTTGGTCAGGTGTGTGACGGCTGTGTCAGCATGAACTGCCAGTTCTACGCCATGAAATACGTTGTACAGCGGAAATGTAAGTGCACAAGTTGATTGATGATGATTGATATGCGGAGTTTGCCGTCCCAAAACGACCATATGATTATGAGAGACGCCGTAGTGGAGGGCTCCGGAAATTTCGACCACCTGGAGTTCATTAACGTACACCCAAATCTGGGCACATCGGCCTTCAGCATTTCCACCTTCATCGCAAATGCAGCCGCCGCTGCCGGGACTTGATCCCACGACCTGCGGGTCAGCAGCCGAATACCTTGACCACTAGTCCACCACGGCGGGGCTAAGTGCACAGATGCGTGAGAATGAACGAAGACAGCTTAGTGAAATTTAGAGCAGCACCTTCATTATTTAGAGCCATCATTTCGTTTAATTCTTCCGATCCCGTGACCTGCGTGAATCATTACCTCTACTACTAATAATCGTATTACTACTCATATTACTACAACTGCTGCTACTACTACTACTACTACCGTTACGACGACGACAGCACTGAATAGACTAACAAAGCCTCGCGGTAAAATAAGTCAGTCAAAAGTCACGTGACACTTAATGCATGTACAGCGGGAGCACTGTTAGGGTAAACGCGCGAGTCAATGACCGACGGCACTATCAGCGCCACCTACACCCGTCGTCGGAAGCATTGCACATGCGCAGCATGCGCTCCGCCATACACTCTTTCCACCCCGCACACGACGTCATGGATACGCTTGTTCATCGTCTGCTAGCAGCATTTCTGTCGGCTAAGCTGATATGTCCTGCATTTCAAGATTAGGAATTAAATTTATATTAGGAATTAAAATTAATACAAAACAGTTTACTTTTGAACTGTTTATCAAAGAAAGCAGGCTGCCAAGAAAGAAATAACTGAAAATACAGAATTCACCAGCTTAGCGGAAGAAAATGTGGCTAGCAGAAGACAAGCAAGTTTAGGGCCGTTCCACGCACTTCCCGCACAGCCGCAACGCACGTGCCGGGACCCCTACCGAACGCAGCGGGGTACAAATAAGCCAATTGGCGACGCTGCGGAGAGTGAAAGAGCGTCGCCAATTGGTTTTTGTCCCCCGCTTGCGTGCGGTAGGGGTCCCGGCACGTGCGTTGCGGCTGTGCGGAAAGTGCGTGGAACGGCCCTTACTCGTGTGTTGCGGGCGCTGAAAAGAGTGTATCGCAACGCACGCGCTGCGCATGTGCAATGTTTCCAGCGATGGGTGTTACGCGGCGCTGATAGTGCAGTCGGCCACGCGCTCGCGTGTGTGTGCTCACTGCTGTACGTAGGCCGATGGTGTAAGGAAAGTTCCATTACTTTGTTGTGCGTGACTTGAGCCAACCTTCCATTGGTTGAGGATAGGTATGATCATCATCATCAGCATCCACGAAATGCGGCTCCAGCAGTGCGGAAAGCCGCTGATGCGGCAGCCTCATAGAATCGTATACACACCTCGGCCGTAAATCGAGCACCTCTTTTGTCACTACTGTTCGACCTACGCCAACGAGGGCCTTCATTTCCGTACTGCTTTAAATCCCCTGGACTGAAAAGTGCAGACTATCGAGATGATTTTGCCATCATAGGACTGACCATCGTAGTGCTGAGAGGCAACCAAAGCACTGCTGCGTTTCGTAAGGAAATACAAAACTAATTTGCCGTCTGTGATATCAAACACGGTAGCCTATAAACTGCTGCGTTGGCGGCGACAATGTCTCTTATCTCCTTTGATATATAACTTTTCTCACTGCTCCAACTTCCCCAGTGCCGGGTAGCCTATTGGCCTGAGCCTTCGATTAACCTCCATATATTTTCTTAACCTTCTTCCTCAACTACCTCTCTTTGCCGGAAATCGATCCCGCCTCCTCGAGCTTCACAGCTCGACACGTTACACTAGCTAAGTTATTGAACGACGGGTGTTTTCGCGCGGTAGCCAACGTCGAAACAAGTAAGAAATGTGACCGCAAGGTTGCGTCACTTACGCGAATGCTACGTGCCAGGTCGTCTTGGCCAGAGCGCCCGCTGTTTGTAGGTGGGCGACGAAGCACTTGACTGATACTGTTTTACAACGTGCGAATCCGCCGCGGGCTGCGTTGCACGCTTGCCAAAGGTCACGGACGTGTAGGTGGTGTAATGCTATAACGTGTCACGCCAAAGTGCTGGGAACGAGCGAGACTACCGCATATATACTTATCGAATGCGCGCAGGGTGGATACAGGCATTCAACCCTTCATTGTTTAGCCGCACACGCACGTGCCCAGCATACGGGAAGAAAAGAAAGAAAGGCAATTTTTCTTTTGTCTGCGTCGCGCCGTGTCTGCTCGATAGTATATAACGAAGTGCTTAACAGACGCACAAACGCACAGCTGCGGTGGTATAGTGGTGAAGCTGCTCGACAATCGACCCGAAGGTCGCGTGTTCGACTCCTGGCAATGAAGGCCGTAGTTGGATGCAGAAATGCTTCTTGCGGCCCGTAGATTCATGTGAACCCCCAGCTGGTCGAAACTACGGGAGGCCTTCCCTGTATACGGCGTCTTTCACAATCGTATCGTGGTTTTCGGACGTTAAACCCCAACAGTGATTCCAGAGTCTGTAACTATTGGCAGTGAGACAAACTTTGGCTAAAGGCGGCTCTTGGTTACGTATGCGAAACCAGTTTAGCTTGTAAACTTTATTTCTTCCTTCATCTCGGCTCGTATACATCAAGCGCTGACAATGTGTGCGCCCGATCCGCTAACAAAAGAATGCTCTTTGCAGCGATCGGTGGGCCGCAGTTGGAACAAAGGGCCCGAAGTTTGCTTTCCCAGGCTTCTCGAGGCAATTCGGGTGTCTTTTAGTGGGGTACCATGGCCACCAAGTACAAAGCAATCGAAGCCGCCGATCGCTAGAAAGCACCAGAACGATAACAATAACAACAACAACAACAAAACAAGATACGCGAAATCTTGAGATGGGTAAAAGAGAGCCGCCGCGATCGACTCGTGATAAACGAAACGACGGCACTACAGCTTAAGCACGCGTTCCGATGGGATTAGGCACGGCGCAGCGCCCCCGTCCTAAAGCACGCGGGATCAGCGTAAACAATCCGTGCACTAACCGATTAGCCCGAGAATTAGTCGCGCGCACAAACCTCCGGTTCACGCATGCAATTAGGAAGATACGG
The DNA here is from genome assembly GCF_043290135.1 of Rhipicephalus microplus. Lineage (NCBI taxonomy): Eukaryota > Metazoa > Arthropoda > Arachnida > Ixodida > Ixodidae > Rhipicephalus > Rhipicephalus microplus. The sequence goes on along the minus strand of NC_134702.1, from coordinate 47,234,861 downwards.
TAGCCATTACGCCAATTACGTGCCTCATTTGTTCTGGCCCCTTTTGTTCTTGCCGTTCGTGTGTTCCTTCTTGGCTTTCTTGCGTTCAACCCCCTTCTATTTGTGCTTACCGAAACGGCTAGAGGTCATTGTAACCACGCTCTTCGAGAGGAGACCGAAAAAAAAAAGGCAGATCGGTACTGTTGATACCAAAACCCGGTGTCACGCTCCGAGGCAATAAAGAAGGGCTCGTAGAAACAAGGCGTTCCAAGCCGTGGTCAAGAACGAAAATTCGTGCAGCTAGATGCCCGCACAAGGACCGCAAAGACAAAAGAAAATGTTGTAACAGTGGGCGCACAGTAGAGGAAGAAGTCGTGTGCACAACAAGAAGTGCACGCCCGAGTCGTTTACGTCACAAGGAGCAATCGTGAAAAACGAGCGTACACGTAAGAGAGGGAAAATGTAGTCTCGTCTGCAATAGGTATGCGCTTCACTTGTTCATTGCTGGGAGCAGGGTGAAATGCTTGAGAAGCGCAGCTTGGTTCCCCGTGTTCAACCTTGTGTAAGTAGCTGGTACGATGTTACACTTCGTTAGGCTTAGGAACGTACGCAGCGTACAGCTTACACAATTGGCAGCGTTGCAGTGCGAAGGAAGCGTGGGAACATTCTCTTTTTCTTACTCCCTCTCCAACCGGTAGGTTTTCTTTACAATGCGCTCATTAATCGTCGTCTCCCGCTCTTCTCTATTTCTTTGCAGTCGAAGTGAGAGATGACCTTTCTCTCTTTCCCTGACGGCGCCAAGCCAAAGGGGCAGTCGGTCTATCTAATGGTCTGCTTTTCGCATAGGGTGCGGCCCGTAGCAAGTACACACGCTTCTGCACTTGTGGGAAAACGTTAACTTCGCCAGTGCCATCACTCTTGGAGGGAGATGTTTTCGACGACTTCGCGCTCGAAGCGATAAAGTCGAGCTTTAAGTCTAACGAACGGAAGCTAAGCACAAAAACAAAATAAAATCTTGAATGAAGAATGGTGGATCTTTCGTGAATGATCAACAGCGATGGAGGAAGAGATGTCAGGGCAGTGAGCGTTTTGATTCGAGGGGACCTGTTTCTTTCGTGATGGTAGACTTCCTTGTGGAATCATTAGTTCCAGTATTGTGCAACACTGTTGCGACGAATGTTTATCGCTTTGTCTCCAAGCTTTCTGTGGATTTACCTTATGCGGGAGAAAGTTACATCTCGACTTGCACAACGGAACATAGAAAGAAAAAAACATTCGGCAGATCTCGCGTACCATGGGAATTGTTGTGACGGAAACCATGAAGACGGAAGGTAACTGTGCTGTAATTTTTTTTTTCAGGAACGAGGCGTTACAAAATGACGCTAAAGATATGTCCGAGTGTTGTATGCACAATCATACGTTGAACAGTCGCATATGCTTTATATATAACTAGTGGTTTATAGTTGCGTAATGATGCCAACCGAAACATGGGTATTACCAACACCAGAAGCTGATCAATAGCGTTTGTGCTCGTGAGGATGGTAGCCATTGTAGTGCTACGTAGACCAACTTTAGTGAACGGCGCTTGAGTATGCGATCGACATTATCCCGACCTGACGCCTGTATTATGACAGTACATACGTAATGTTTATCAAATCATATAGGCAGTACTGTAACCACAATTGACTTTTCACCGACATTACGCCTGCACAAGGTCTTTCTCCAGAGCCGTTTTGAAACCTGCCATGGCTCTGGGGCAGAATACTTGAGTGCCACGCAGAATGCTTTTTCGATTCCTGTTGGGACCTTGATATTAATTCTTCGTACTTCTCGTGTGAACGCCGCGGATGTCAGTTTTTCTTAGCGCTCTCGTATTTAAATGGCCAATGTCTGTTCTTGCCATTTCAGGGTATATATAATCTGTCAATCACCTGCGGCGCATGCCAGAACACCGCGGTCAGTGGTATGCGGGTACGTGCCACACAAGTCTGGAGGAAATGAGTCTGACGAAGTATTACTCAACAAGATTTTCACGTTATTCATGTCATGACCGCCCAGGCTCATTCATTGAACCCTCTTACCCTCCCATACTATATATTGGTCTACCGAGTTGACTGGCGGAACATATATGGGAGAGGCCTTTGCCCGGCAGTGGACGTAGTTAGGCTGATGATGATGATGATGATAATGATGATGATGACTATATATTGGTCTACCCCTAAACTCGAAGAGTTCATCAAATTGCTTAATTAAGCAATAGCTTGGTCCCATTAACCATAGATATTTTAGTTGTGTATACAATTGCGCTGAGCATCAATTGAGGCAATTCATATATAACTTGCTCTATTATGTTCTTGTATGCCCTTTCTTGCAGTATTTCAGGCCTAAATGCAATCAGAGATCATAGCAGACCACCGGACTCCAACTAAGATTTAGCGGTGCTCCGCACATTCTGCGAGATCTCACCTCTAAAGCACGCCATAGCAGCGGGATGGCCAAAGAGTGCACATTCACAAAAGCAATTGCACACTGTTCATTAATAATGTAACATCGAAATCACTGGATTCTTACGTTAGGGCCCTCTGAAGTGCTGCATTAAATTGGGAAAACACGTGTTGCCATAATTTGTTTTACAGCAGCGTTTAATTTCTGAGAGAGGAAATGGAAACACACTAGCATGGGAATGACACATGCGTTATTGGCGAATTACTCAGCTCGGGGTGGCAAAAAGTGAATGAATGCCATGTGAAGCGGAAGGCGATCAATGCATGTAGTATTACCTATTAAGCTCTATATGCGACTGTGATAACTGCATTTCTAAGAGCATAGTAACTATCAGAAAAGTACATGCACATGGAGCTGCACGTTAAACTGAAGCCTGCGCATGTATGGATAATCTGGCCTACTTTGGCTTCCACTAAGTGGTTGTTGTTGTGGTTGCCATGAAATACATTGTAGTAATACTGCAAGGTTCCTATTTGTGAGCTCGACATTCTTCAGTCTAGTCACTATTACCGAAAACAAGGATGATGTAGGTCGCAAGTTTGCATGCCATGGATGTTGAAACCTATACTGCTCTTGAGGGGTGCTTAATGAAATGCTGCACAACTAAAAAAACTGTGTAGGATTTTGCCTGTTTTTTTTTCTTTATAGATTTAATATTTAATTAAAGTTTTGTTTGGGTGTTTCAGAACGTTCCGTAGAATGTTAACGTACTACACCACTTATAACCTATTGTAAATAGCGCACGAGCTACCTTGATACTTCACGAGGGGTTGTCCCTAAACAGGCTACACTACATCGCTCGTGTCACACATTTAGATAAACAAAGGAATGACTCTGTTGTACAATACCTGACTGCGACGCACAGGGCTGGTGTGCTAATCATGCTAGAATCGATGATAATTCTTAGTGTTTATTTGTTCGCGTCATTGATTCTAGTCAGCAGCGGCCTCATTTCAGTGGAAGCAAGATGCTAGACGCCCGCGTGCTCATTAAAGAACCCCGCGTGGCCAAAAATTTCGGAGCCCTCCACTGCGCCATCTGTCATGGAAATCGTGGTTCTGGAACGTAGAACTTCAACAGGTACAGTTAGTAATATTATAGTTGCCCATTTTCAATAACACACAGAGCCAAAGCGGAAAATGTTTTCAGTGAAATTCACTCGCATATAGAAGCACGTACGCGAAGAGGTTAAACTTGCGGATAAAACGATGGTGCGATGACGACACCTGGAAAATGGAGTTTAGGAAGGATGTATGGACGGGGGCGCAATAAAACTCACTCAAGGTTTGAAACGTCGTATAGCAGTTAAATATCAAATTCATCTTGGCCGACGCCACCAAAGCGTTAGCACTAAACGATTATATAGCGTGATCCAAAAAAAGTTTTGGATTGCGCTACTATAAAAAAAAACTATCGTGTCGAGAAACCTAAAATGAATGTTGCTGAGCCCAGCATCAGATATGTATTTTGTTCGTAAATGTAATCCATAGTGAAGGAGGAGCAGCGACAACATCAACGGAGCTTGAAGAAGGAGAAGAACGACGACCAAAACAGGCCTACACTCCCCGTTCAGCTCATTGTAAATGCACCTCTACTACCAAACCCGTAACAATATGTTACCGCTGTCTTCAAAAAGAAAGAATACCTTTGGTTTCGCTATCTAGGGGAGGGCGACTGCTCAGTGACGTGTCACAGCAGTGTGACGTCACGGGCAGGGAGCAGCTCATGACGTACAAGCGGGAAACCTGTCCGCTGGTGGTGCACGCAAACAACCGATCAGTGAATTGTCGTCCAGTGGACCCTGAAAGGGATTTCTGAAATTTGGACTGCCCGCTCGTTTGGATAACGTTCATCGCAATGGGGCTGGCTTGCATGCAGATGATCGGTGACGAGTACTTTAAAGCGGAAGTAGAGTGTTTTAGTCATGTTGTCTGACTCCGGTGCGTGGACAGCGTCAACGTCGCATAGCAAAAAAACGACACACGTCCCTTTCGCGATGTCTCCAAATCGTGCCAGTATCTCATTAATATAGGGAGCTCCAAAGTTTATTCTAGAAATGTTGGGGAGCTCTTCGAGACCACATTGTCTGGATATCCATCCATTGTCTGGATATTGAGCATTCATGTAATTCATGTAACCCAGTCTGCGAAAATCCCTAGTAGGTATTGCAGTATTCATAAATAAATAAATAAATAAATAAATAAATAAATAAATAAATAAATAAATTGTGGTCCTACGGGGTTCATCCGCACCGAGAAGGACCGGAAGAGTTCGAAACGAGCTCGAGAGAGAGTCGGAGCGTTCGACTGGTCCATCGCGTTGTCACGCCGGGCCGGCCGACCCACCGGAAAGATGGTCGAGCCCTTTCCTGCCGAGGAGCGCACTGGACATGCACGCTCTTCGCGTTATGCAAACGCGAAGTGCACCGCCTGGCGAGCAGCAGCACCCGGGGAGGAAACGCAATGTCAGAGTTGAGCGAGGATGACAGGCCACGCACACACGCTGGACTGTGTGCACCCAGTTGTAAATAACGAGGGCGAGACACCGCCTGGCTCAGGTGCCCTCGATTTTGTTTGCTTGTTTTACTGTCTAAGAGTGAATGTACTTTCTGTCTCTTCCTTTGTTTTATTTGGCGGGGAAGGGCAGTTCTTCAGTCTTCTTACTTTTTTGTGCTAATAATAATAATAATAATAATAATAATAATAATAATAATAATAATAATAATAATAATAATAATAATAATAATAATAATAATAATAATAATAATAATAATAATTCACGCCAATGATAAAACCACCATATGATAAGGAGAAACGCCGTATTGAAGGGTTCCGAAAATTTTGGCCACCTGTGGTATACATTAACCTGCACCTAAATATAAGTGCACGGGGCCCCCAGCATTATGCGCCTCTATCGAAATGCGAGGAAAATGCGATTACGTTACCTTGCCGTCAGCAGTCGAACACCACAAGCGCTGTACCATGCACCACGGCGTTATTTTGCCTCGTATTTAGTCGATGATGATATAAGCATGTTTGCGGTCCAATAACATAATACGTACCATTGTATAAAGCACGACTGGGTAAAGTCAGCGCAACTAAGCGAGATTCTTAGCGGCTGAAGTTCCTTACTTCCTCACTTTCAAAACGTCTACGCTATAGGCCGCTATTGCAGGTTTGTCGCTAAGAACGATGTCTGAGGCCGCATCTTCCCCCCCCCCCCCCTGTACCTATATCCCCCCTCCAAGGGAACCCTTCTCATACCTATGGTCACCGCAAAAGGCGCGAGGCTATCTCAGCACCTGAATTTTATACCAGTACCGAAAAGACGAATAAACCAGCCAAGGAGGATTGATTGAAAGGCTCTTTCTCACTGCGAATAATTGAAAGCCCAGCCTCATTGCGCTCTAACGAGGTTTCGGATAGGGGCTCTCTGTTGGGTGAGATATCGTTGCAACAATGGGCGCCTTGTGACACGAGCCATTATAAAGAAGTTTTCCGAGCAGGTATTGTGCCAAGTGAAGGACGGCGCACGGCCACCGCGTGCGTGGCCACCCCACCAAACTCCATCGACGAGACTAGAGTTATAACTGTAGTGGCGCATAATGGGAACGATTCACGCTCTTTCTCTGCCGTTGCCTATACATGCTCGTCTCCGCACCGAAGAAACGCTGGAAGCCAACGGCTACCGAACTAACGCTCCAATTAACCCCAAACGCGAGCTGCTGTAAAAAAAGCAACAGTCCCGCGCGTGTGTATATTTCGTGTGCCCGGGCAGCGCTCCTGGTCTGTGGAGAAGCGGGGTTCCGTGTCGCGTAAGCAACCCACCTCCCCTTTCGTGGGTTGCTGCCGAGCATATAGCCTGTATTAGGAGTCCCCGTTCTTTTGTTCTTCCTGGACGCGATGGTCGCGCGCATGCACGCGCAGCAGAATCGATGGGTGGCGCGAGCATGCATGGCCTGCCACTGCTCCAGCTCACGCACGCACAACCGCGGACAAGCAGCACCAGCGCTACCACCCGCGGGGCATGGTCAGCAGCCGCTCCCATTGTGTTCGGGGTGCGTCTCGGGGCGGCTCTCCCGATCAGAAGAAGAAGAAGAAGCCGAAGACGAAGTAGTAGGAAGGGGTCAGCCACGAGAGAGGAAGAGCCCTGCGCGCCGGGCCCATTTGGGATACACCCGAATAAATTAGGGCCTCCGCTGATAGATGGTGGCCAATTTCGTACAGTCCGTTCACTCGCTCGCGCGCCGACCGACCGACTTGCCAAGCGGAGAAGAAAAGAGAAGCGCCACTGCGTGCCGCTGCCACTTGCTCTGAAGGAAGGGACACGACGCCGGCCACAGGGCCGCACGAGGCGGCTTCCAAGCCAGAATGCGCCCTGCATAGTCAGGCCATGGGCGGTCCGGCGCTTTTTGCTTCGACTACCCCTTCAACTGCTGCCGTTTCGTCGACGGCGCTGTAAGCCGTTGTTGCATGCACGCATGCTTGCGTGCCTAAGCGCGAGCCCGAGGGCTGACAAAGCAAGCCGCTGGTGGCACTCCTGCGGACCCGAGACAGAGCAAACTCGGGAGGAGGGAAGTGCATTAGCGACGCGTTCGATTGTGTACCGGGGGCTGCATTCAGTACCGAGCATGCTATATGTGGTTGCTCTCTGAAGTGAGTGATAATCGGCGCGTGCGAAGAACGTTAACTATTTATATACGATTGATTTGTGTATAGTCGAGCAACCATAAACTTTACTCGACTCACACGTGACCACCGTCAAGCGCAAAACGCTCGTAGGAAAGGATCAAAAACACAGGCAGGTGCTCCGTGTTTTTTTTCTTTTTTTCCAAACTCTTTGCATTGATCAGCACCAGTGAAAACACCAGATGAGAACTATACGTACACAAGGCGTTCCTCTTCACCTGGTTCATCGTTTTCGCTCGCGCTGTTTTACTGCAAGTAGGAACCAACCAGCCCAAAAATACATCTTGCTCTTAACGGTGATCAAGTGCAGTGCCAACGCACATATTGTTAAGTTACATTGTTCAAAATATCGTGGAACGTCTTCCTGCTGAAGGCAAAGGCCGGGTTTCGTGTGTACGTCTTTCGGCTGCAAAGTGGTACTTTGAACAGATTCAAATAAACCACAGTATCGAGTACAAATGGTGAGATAAGTTTCACTGTGTTCTATTATTGGTTTAAAAGTGAAGCCGTCCCAATATACTAGACATCCCCGTGCCAAGTCGAAACTTCAAAACTACACACTTTTTCACCTCCGGTTATGCACAGCACGTCGACTTTAAAACACTCAACTGCATCAGTGACCCTGATCGGGCCGATTGGAAGAAGTTTCAGCGTATCAAATTAGTTGACGGATGCGCGCATAAGAGTCTTGAGGACACAGCAGTGGAAGGGACAAGCGAGTGAAGACCTACGCAGAAGAAATAAGCCGTAACGCTGATTGTTAGTGGGCCAGCTGATGGTCGAAAAGGCATTTGGTTGTGCACCAACTCACCACCTATACAACTGAGTGTTCCACTTAACGTTTCCTACACCGGGATTCACTTGCGTTACTTAAGCACCTTCACAGTCACATGGCACTCGCAAATCTTTGAACTTAACCCTTATTGACGTACAACGGTGCCTCATTCAATGTTTCTGAGCTGCAATAAGGTTAAATGCGGCAAGACCACGTGAGGTGATAATGGCCAAGGTTTATTTAGCAATCAAGCAAATTGATTGATTGATTTGTGGGATTTAACGTCCCGAAACCACCATATGATTATGAGAAACGCCGCGGTGGAGGGCTCCGGAAATTTCGACCACCTGGGGTTCTTTAACGTGCGCCCGAATCCGAGAACACGGGCCTACAATGTTTCCGCTTCCATCGGGAATGCAGCCGCCACAGCCGGGATTTGATCCCGCAACCTGCGGGTCAGCAGCCGAGTACCTTAGCCACTAGACCACCGTGGCGGGGCCAATCAAGCAAATTGAAATCTATGATCAGTTGATACCACAATTGCCTTCCACTTCAAGAAGGCATTATTCCAAAAGAAAAAGAAGAGAAATAAAATGGAAATAAAAAAAGCCAATCACACTAAGCTAACATAAGCTTGCAACAGCCTGAAATCGTTTCCGTGTCTTAGGGAGATGGCACTGTAATGGACGGTGTTTCAAAGGGAGGCGCGTGCTGTACTTAATAAACGGGGACAGATAACCAACACCGAGGTAAACCACACTCTAAGCTATATCACAGTATGTAACGCGCGCTGTTATAAGCCTAGCAGTCAGCGCCTGCTGTTAGGTTTACCGAGCGTATAGCAGTGGCTGTGAAAGGCGAAAAAAAAAAAGGATTCACGATCGCGACTCTCTGAATTCCGATGAGCTCACGACTTCCCTTCGCGCGGACCGCACACTCCAGGAAAGGAATGAGCGTTGATCATTGCGTCGGCGCGAGCACCACCCACCACCACGCGACGATGGATGGGATCGCAATTTTTGTGACCCGCGCCGTATAAAGACACGGCTCCTGTAGCTGCCGTGCACTCATGCATCCACCATTCTTTTTTTTTATTTAAGTATGTGAAAAGATATCCTTGTGTGCCTCCCCCCCCCCCCTTTTTTGCTCCCCTTCTTTAGGAAAGGGTGAGCTGTGAGCGATGGAGTTCTGAACAACCGTACGCACTCGTCTATATTGAGCGCTAGTTATCACTGACTTAGCTAAGAAGACTTAGGTAGGGTCAAGCAGAAATCCCCGCGGTCGAAAAGAGGCGTGACGACAAATAAAAACGGACGCCCAGCATCACAAACGTTCATCAATTCATTCCGAATGATCGTCAAATCAAAGACGTTTTGACGCCCACACAAGTGGCTTGTTCGCAACTGTGTTCCATGTGGAAGAAGTAACGTCTTTGATTTTATTAATATTCAGGTTCGGTGTCCATTTCGGTGTCCAGTGATGATAATCACTTCTTTTTGTTCGCGAAAAGATAGCTCTAGCGTCCACCATCTCCTTGGTCAAATTTCGGGTGCTTGTGCTTGCTTGGCAAATGTTGTATTGGCAAATGACTGTTGCATGAATGATATTAAATGTTGGCTAATCTGCTGTTTAGGTGTTGTCATCTGTTGACTAGGTTGTGGCTTTTGTTGGCTACATTATGGCAACGTTGGCTTGCCAGTGACAAATGATGGCTGCCGTGATCACCTGTTGCCCAAGTTGCACCTTTCGTTGGACAGATCATGGTAAGTGGCGGCCGCTAATGCAGGCCACCAATTTCTATAACGGCAGCACTGTCTTCATTCCATGTCAAACTATAGAATACTCTAAGCACTATAGTCAAACCCACGACAATGCCTCCAAGTTGCGCAGACAACAGCGAGTGCTCGTTCCGCCTGAATTATTTCGACGTGCCGGTATGGCCTGAGCTTCCTCCTGTCCAAACTCTTGCATGTCCAGCTAGACGCACGCGCGGCGAGGCACAATCAACTGACGCCTCTGCTTCGCTGCCTCTAGGCGTCGTTCGAAATCAGCCAGTGAGTGAGAGGGAGGCAAAGGTGATTACGCTGGGAGACAATTAATGCGGGTTTCCAGCACGGGCACGGAGGCTGCAGAGCGGTGGCGAAGGCCGTGAAAGAAGAAGAAAAAAAAGAAAAAAAAAGATAAAATAGAAGCGCGAGCGGTAGTTCATTCGCCGAGCTTCAGAGTTGAACGCATCTAACACAGCTATAGCAAGAGGAAGAGTTCGTCGTCTGGGTCAGGCAGCAGCGTGTGTACACCGTTTTGTAACGCCCACTGCACGAGGATCGCTGTATAGTGTGTGGGTTTTTCTGCCCCGCGCCACAGATACGCTCGGCTTAGAGTTTCCGTAAAAGGAGGAACCACTGGCATATAGTAAAGAAGTCGGGCCCGACGAACGACGTTGGTTGCCCATTCCGATATAACGTGGAAAGATTTCACGAAGGAAACTATACGTATAATGACGACACATCAGACAGCATCTAGAGGACAAGGAGAAGTGGTCTCGTTTAGGGAGGTTTTGGTTCGTGGAGAATACGAACTGCAGAAACGTCAAGATACAGACTGATTGGTGTAAGTTTTTGTTTTTTTTTACAGCCCGAGAAAGGATAAACAAAAAGAAAGAAGGTACAAAACATCACGCTAAACCGTCAAAGAGACGAATACATTCACAAGTTTAAGCCCGGGTCCTGGCCAATTTTTCCGTGAGCTTAAGTTTTTGGAATTTAAGAGTTACATTAGGTGTATGATATTGAAGCGCATGTTTACCGAAAACAAGGGTCGATAAATTGTCAGGATAATTAAAGGCAAGTAACTGAATGAGTTCATGGAATGAGCAGACGCTTTTCTTGTGCGCAGCTGAGGTCATTGCGGCACCTGGTCGAGCAGGTTTGAACCTATAGTTTATTTTTACGTACATCCTTTGAGATCCGCTTAGAACAGTGCGACGAAACGCGAGGTTATCAAATGAATACGCCAGTATACACACGAACACCGGCATGTGAGTGGCACTACTTAGGCACCTGAATGTAAGATTAAGGCCACCTTAAAATTTTTTATCAGCATAGTTATCGTCGGAAATGGTGATTGCGTGGTGGGACTAGAGCACGGGAAGCGAGCGCTCCTGCATGTTTGACTTGGTAAGTCAAAGCTAAGCAATCTGTTTCATTGAACGGGGAAAAAATGGCGTCCACATGTTCGTAGGAGGAAGCCACAATAATTAACATGCCGGTTTTTCTGAAAGAAAAGTGCGGAATTTTAGGAAAAAAAAGTCGGCTCACTCCTGGATGCAAACCCAGTGAGTACGTGCGGTTGCGACGCCTGAATGCAGATATTTCTGGACCTATAGCAGTTACCCAGCTGATACATCGTTTACCGTGGCCGAACACAGCCCAAATAAATACATTGCTACAAAACTTGCTAAATAATTCTTCGGTGGAGCGCTGCCTTTCCAATCAGTTCTTCCTGCACGGGTTGTAATGAGTCATATAAGTGTAACCTGTGTAGCTGCAACGCTATAACAGAATTTTCTCTATTCTAAAATCGGGGGCCCTTGTAGCTGTAGTATCTTTCGACAAAGGCTAACTGTCACTGTAAGAAGAGTATATGGTGTGTGCTAGTCCATCACTCACTCCCTCCCTCCCTCCCTCCCTCCCTCCCTCCCTCCCTCACTCACTCACTCACTCACTCACTCACTCACCCACTCACCTCAGAGACAGCTGTTTAGAGCACGTTCTACCAAACTAATGATTCTTGTATAGCCAAGGAATGAATCAAGGAACTCAACTCTCAAAAAGCAGCAGTTATATCAAAGCAGAAAAAAATACGTACTCAAACCTCCAGCACTCACCGTTTCTGCAGCGCAGCAGGAGAACCCGCAGGCGACGTCCGAGTCCTATTTCGCAAATCCTCACGGTGAGGAAATTGCGACACGGAGAGGACAAATGAGCTATGCCAATAGTTAATAACGCCATTACCGTTAGTCATAACCACCTTTTTTGTATTTGTATATTTAAATATAAGCAATGGTGACTGGAAGGTACGCCTTCTGAAGGGATTGAAGAAACAAAATAAGGACATCCTTTTTTTGTGGGGTTTCTCCCCCGAACGGCCATTGGCGTCGTTCGTTTTCACTCAGAATTTCCATAACTTCGCAGCTAGAACAGAGCTAATAACTCTTTCCCTTAATCTGGGCGCGGGTTTCGGTGACGCTTCGAGTAAGCGGGAGAGTGTGCCGGTGGGGCACCAGCTACACAACATTAAACGCGTTCCGCATCATGACCACGGTCCTAAAAACGAGGTAAACTAGCAGCGTTGGTTACGACCCCCGAGGCAAGTTTGTTTCCGGTAGGCGTTTGCATGCAACTACTCAAAACTACCTTTCTCCGACTGTCTAACGCGCATAACGCTTGAGATACTAAAAATACGGGCGGAGGTGTGGGAAATGGGCGACGCCTCACCTTCAACGGAAATACCACCATAAATGTCTGTTATGATGATGTTACGAAGAAACTAGCGTTCTCAAGGCTATAGCTTGCACAATTGTATACCTCCCGTGCTTGGAAATTAGTTTCCGTGTCTTTGACGGTAACTGCGTCTTAAGTCTGCATAGACCAAACTAGAAACATGCATATTCATGCAGCTTTGATGCCTGGCCTATGTACATGGCCCAACCAAGTCAGACCTCGTCAACCTATTTACTCTATACACCAGGTGGATCAAAATGACGAAAAAAAAATAAATGCCTGCGATATGCGACTCTAAAGCCCACCCTTCGTTTGGTGACTTTCCTATGGCACTGTAAAGGCGTACTGACACCATTTCTTGGAGATGTGTTTACACTGAATGTCATACCAATCTCCAGTGCACAGAGACGTCTCTGGGGGAGTGCGAAGCTCATCAAGTACTGCGAAGATGTCATATTTTCTTATTTAAGTCAATCTTCCCCTGACACTCCTGCCGACATCGACACAACTTTGCCGTCAGAGTACAGTACAATTCAAGTTACTTTACGCAGCAGTCTGGCTAAATGTGATGACGGCAGGCAATAAAATTTCAAAAATGGCCACTTGTGCGTAACCAAAAATTTTCAAGATATCACTTTCGCATCATCAGCGGAGCCACGGTGCGAAGCAGCTGTGGAAACGTCACGAAAACTTGCAGGAACACAGGACGAGAAAATCTTACCCTGTTGTGACGTCAGGGTGCTGTATGAATCGAAACTAGCTCTCAAAAACACACATTAATTACTTTTTCAAGGGTGTACTTACTTTTAACAGTAGATTTTTTTTACCCTAGAGGGTTTGGCCTTAGACGTTTGACCTAAAGAAACATCAACTGAAAATGGTCGTGTCTGTGCCCCTTGAAGGCTGGTGGCATGGGCGTACACACGGGGAAAGGGCGGGTTAAAAATTTCCATTCGAAAATTGCGCATTTTTCTTGCGTATATAAGAACATACATATGGCGCAACAAGTGCGTAGTTACAGTAAAATCCACGGTTAGCATAGCTTGCTCCGACTGACAGAGTATACTGCTTTATTAGGTAATGGCCGATGTCTCGTAACACGTCGGTTGACTATAATGATGGAGTGTTTTGTTCTCTCACAGCATGATGATGCCAGTGGTTTCCACTAGGGATCTTTATACGAGCATAACTGGCACCATACTTGACCATTACGTTTGCATGTTTACGCATACGTCAGCTAGCTATAACGTTATGTGAACCGTGCTATAGCGTGTTTCAACGTGTACGTTTCCCTTTTTTCGTGTATGCTTGCCACATTCGACGAGCATTTGCTATGTAATGTTTCTGTCTACTTTTGTTGTTTTTGTTTGCTTAAAGCTAGACTCTCGTAGCTATGCATTACTCGCTTAATAAGACATTAAGTCACACATACTCTGAATCTCCCCTACACACGCACTGAAAGAAAATATGTAGTGCTAGTTTTCTTTAGCCACAGATGTTTTTTTTTATTATTACCCATGCTTCTAGCTTTGCTGTTTCCTCCCTTTCTTTCTCGCTCACGAAACCCTGAACCATCCACACAAATGATTAAATCATATCGAAAGCTTACTTTAGTATACGAACCTTCGAACATATCTTCTTATCGCGACCACTCATTTTTTATTAGCTACCCTATACGCTAAATAAAGCGGGGTTGTTAGTTTCCGGAATAAAATTCAGGAGTGTTTTGTGTGTCGCGTTATTTTCGGTTCGCGAAAAGACTTTCCTATCGATACCTTCCTGATCGTTTCGTAATATGAAGCCCAATGTTGTATCAATTAGTAGACATTTTGAAAGACTATCACAGTCACGTTGCTTTTTTTTCTTCTTTTTTTTTTGGGGGGGGGGGGGGAGGGGGAAGCTGAGAATGGCTAGGTGACATCGAAACTATAGGCCGTTCCATGTAGGCAAAATCGTCTGACGCGTATATGTCACAGAAATACCGCAAGCGCCGCGCTACTTACCACAGTTCCTCTAAGGTTAACAAGAGCAGGCGTGATTGCGTAGTGAGCGCAAAATTAACGCAATTGAGCACTTCGAAGAGATGTTTACCGGGCGAAGCTAAAAAGTGTGGCCCCGGTGTGTCAACCGCGTAACAACTGTAAAAACCAGCGTCGACTATTGTGATTAACGATTTACTAATTACAACAGACAAACTCATTGCGCTTCTTCATCATGGTGGTCACGTGAGGCACGGTACGCGGCATGTGACATAAATATGTTTGCGATAAACCTGCAGCCAAACGTGTAACTAACTTCATTAGGAACGTGTGTGTAAACTCTTTGAGAAACACAGGTGTTAATGAACTGTCAGGATTAATTCAGTTATAAACACTGCGGCTGCACGCTTCAGCTTCACTGCGACAACCATTTGTAAGGAATGCTTTTTTTTTTTTAAAATCACACTACACAACTGAACGCGACTGCCAGAGGTTTTCGTTGATCTTCGAATGCGTAATTGTTTTCTAACGTCCTTGTGGTTTCCGCTAGATACCTAGCCAGATAACATTACAAGAAAAAAAGAGAGAAAAAAATAATCATAGCAGCATGCTATGGCTTTCGTCCGTGGCCACCAACCACTCCCATCGCTTCTTGAGGCCTTGGGGACCTGCTTAACCATTCCTAAACCACTGTCATTGCGTAACGTGTATGGCCCTCTATTGGTGCTCGCTCAAGGGTGTCAGAGTCTCAACGACCAAACTGAACAACATCTCGTTTTTTTCTCTCTTTTTATTTTGCACCTTCACTGAGTAACACGTGCCAACAGCAGTTAACGGAGTCCAATTTGCATGCGTTCTGCTCGCTCCGAGATGTCATTAAGTGCTTATGAATATACCAGTGAAGGCAATACAGCGAAGTCGACTTGCTGAGTGTGTACGGCATAAAGGCCACGACACTAGTAACAGCACCCGATTCCGAGAAGGCGTGGCTAGGTGACAACGTGCGACTGGCTGCCACGTTGCCAAAGCCAGCAGTCGCGCCAAAGCTACCAAATGCCAGCGTTGGCACGGAGGTCCACATCAAAACTCGGAAGAATTAATCGCACACTTTAAGCGAGCGTTTTATGGATTCTATCGTTTGTCATCCTTATCGGCGCTCGTGTATAGATTACGTGACTGCGCCAAGTCATAATTGTATAGGCACAAATTTTCCTAAATACCACCTGTTGTAGTTGTCACATAAAAATTCGCCATAATCTTTGATGGTCTATAGTTGAGAAAATTACACACACACACACACACACACACACACACACACACACACACACACACACACACACACACACACACACACACACACACACACACACACACACACACACACATATATATATATATATATATATATATATATACGCACCAATTAAGTGGCTGCTGTGATTTCTCCTCTATCAGTAGATGATGATGATATGTGAGGTTTAACGTCCCAAAGTCATCATACGATTATGAGCGACGCCGTAGCGGAGGGCTCCGGAAATTTCGACCACCTGGGGTTCTTTAACGTGCACCCAAATCTGAGCACACGGGCCTATACAACATTTCCGCCTCCATCGGAAATGCAGCCACCGCAGCCGGGATTCGATACCGCGACCTGCGGATCAGCAGTCGAGTACCTTAGCCACTAGACCACCGCTTCGGGGAATAGCATTTGTAGGGTAAATTCGAAAGGTAATAATAATACACAGCCACTGCTACCTTCCGTTACATCGCATAGATAGATAGATAGATAGATAGATAGATAGATAGATAGATAGATAGATAGATAGATAGATAGATAGATAGATAGATAGATAGATAGATAGATAGATAGATAGATAGATAGATAGATAGATCTCTTTCATGTGGCGTGTTCACACTTACAGTAAATAGATCAATACTGAACATAACAATCGGCTAGTAATGCTCGAAACCGGGTGAAAGTGAATGAAGAAGGTCTGATGTATTACTTACTCACAGAAATAGCCAAGTATTCATCTTTCTTTTCTTTTTTTTTGCTGCAGGAACTTCGTGATATGGAGAAGAGGCAATATGCACCTCAACCTCTCCACGGCAAAACAGTTAAAGCAGAACAGAACAGAACAGATAATACTTAACTAAATATTGCTGAAAATGTTTCTGAAATGTTCAGCTGATTCCGGGGTCGCACAGGGGAGGGCTCCACCGCTTCGCTGCCACTTCGCCGAGCCAGTGAATGCCCCTCCCCCGTATACGCTTAGCCGGCGCAGGGTCGCTTTATTTGATAGGGGAAACAACCCGGCGGAACTCTCTGCAGATGACGCGTATCCGAACTGCCATAACAAGCAGGAAGTGAATGGAGTGTGGAAAAAAGTAGCTAGCACACATGTCACATTTAGCGAATCTCTCAAAAAAGATTGTATTCATTGCTGGTGGAAGCCCCTGAATGCATATCCGAAAAATTGACGTGGTTGACGCTTTAGTAAACGGAGCAGTGAGAACTATACGAACTAAAATTACTGTGTGCCCGTGCTACGCTTAATGCTATCGATAACACTCCTTGGGTGAGGATTCTACACTTTTCCGCAAGTTTTTTCATCATAGCAGAGCTGCCATACTCCTTTTTCTTCTCCTCCACCTCACTTCACCCTACCCGGTCACCTTCGTTGTAATAATGTGTATCATAATGAGTGGTCGGAATATTTCCTTCGGTGCAGCTTCAACGCGAGAGGTACCCCGGAATAAGAACTTTAACACGAGAATGTTAACAAGGCAGTTGAACAGAAGTTAAAGGCTTTCAATGGGAGATGTCACAGGAACGTATGTTTCCCTGGGCGAGTCGGCTTGCTGCCTCCGTGAAGATAGCACCACTTGTCGAAACGTTTTCTTCAGTGACACCTATTGTGTATGGATTCTCAATCTCTTTTAATCCGAAAATATTTCTCACGCAGGAAAGCCGCGGTACCGCAGAATCGGGTCAAACATAACAAGTGCCAAAGGTCAGACGAGTGACGAAATACCGCCTTTTACGCCTATAGAGTCTTCTACCTGCTGCAGTGGTCTAGTGGCTACGTTACTCGACTGCGGACGCGTAGGTCGCGGGATCGAATCTCGGCAGCGGCGGCTGAATTTCCGATAGAGGCGTAAATGTTGTAGGCCCATGTGCTCAAATTTGGGTGCACGTTCAAGAAGTGGTCGAAATATTCGGAGCCCTCCTCTGCGGCGTCTCATTATGATATGGTAGTTTTGGGACAATAAACCCGACATATCAATCAACGCATAGGGTCTTGTTTTATTATATCTTGTGCTCTCAGCTTGTTTTCACAGAAGTGTTCATAAGCTGCAACTGACTGCAAGAGCAGATGCCAGCCAACTGGGGCACCTGATAAACAACTATATATAGCATGAACGGCCCTTGGCCCGGGGCTAACGGCTGCTATTAAAGTGCTTCACCGAGTCGGCACATCATATTTGCAGGTGAGTCTGGCTCTGAACCTCGTGCACATATACTTACGACAACGAGAGATTAGTCTCGATTGTCATGATGAAATGCAATAACGACTGCGACGATGCCATCATCACCATCAACAGGATGAACAAACGCTGCTTACTAAAGCCAAAGTAACAATGGTTCAAAGGGGTCTCGAGGAACCTTTCAAGACAGTTAGTTGAGATATGTGGGCACAGTGCGGCTTCTATTCGCACTATATACAAAGCAAAAGAACTCTTCAGGCACATTACACCAACTAAACCAACAAAAAGTTCTTTTAATTTCATCCAGTAACTATGCCTCTTTTCTCCCTGACTGCATCAGTCTTGTGAAAGGAATAAAGCCGAACTTCAATTTAATGTCACGGAACTTGTGTACTCTAGCGGAAACGTCACTGCTATTCAAAGGATGATTGGAACTTGTCACTCGACAGTTGTTTGGGTCAGCTTGACCTATACACGGAAATTCCAACAGTCGTCAGAATCCCTTTTCCGCACACTTCGAGGAAACCTGAACACCACGCTAAAGTGCTTGGCTAATATTTACGTCCAAACATATAATATACTTCAGTCATCGAGTAAAGCGCTTCGGCTGCGCGCTTACGCAACGACGGCCTAATTGCCCGTGGGAAAAAAGAAGACCCGTATACCACGTGTAAATCGCGCATGTGCGCACTTATGCGTATACTGGCAGCGCTCGTAGATCGGGGCTATGTTTTATGCATGTCCAGGAAAGGAACATCAACGGCACTGTGTGTTTGTTCAGCCGTACCTGACCACGCACACATATACTTTTGCCGCGTGGAAGCTGAGCAGCGTGAGTGTGCACACGCGCCCCGGCAATGTGCGCGTGTTAACGATGGCCCCACGATCCGGTCGGTGTACATGGTGCTCGCAGGTGGCGGTTGTGCCTGGCGCTGGTAGCGGCAGAATAGACACGAGCCAGAAGTGGCAAGTGGAGGCGAATGACGCCTAGGCTGGCAGAGAGCGGAGAGATGATGCATTAAACACGCACTAACGAAAAAAAATGGAGAAAAAAAAACAGAAAGGTAGGTTTGGAATGTTGCAGGTAGCTGGAGGAAAGTTTCCAGGGGCAGAGGTGCTCGGGAGGTTATGAAGGAAGGGGGAGGGAGTTGCAACAATTTGCGGCTTCGTGAGTTCGGCTACTGTTCAAGCGGCAGCAGCAGCAGCAGAAACGGCTGGCGCGGTGATGAGCCTTCTTCTTCGAGAAAAAGAGGGGAGGCTTTGGCGCGGTCACGACGTTGACACCGGGGGGTCAAGGTGAGGCTACCCGAGCCGGTCGCCTTAAATGGCCGGAGCGTGACGCAGAGGTCAGGGCAGAGAAGCTTGGCCCCTGGTTCTCCTCTCATTTCATCCCCCTCCCCCTGCCTTCTTTCACACACCGCTGCCGGCGTTTCAGCGGTGTCTACCGCACTTCGCACGCTGGTCGATTGCGCGGTCACTTGCGGGCTGTGTACCTGGACAGTTTGAGAAGCTGTACACAGGTACACGCCGCTACCGTTCAATAAGCTCCCTTGGAATTGCCTGTTGTTTATCTGCTCCACGAAAAGCTAAGTGCGGGAGTGGTGTCATTGAGAATGCGTCATTCCTGAATTGGGGGGGGGGGGGGAGGGATTTTAAATGAAAAGAAAAGTGAGCCCCGTAACTGTCTCTCAGGGGGAGGACACATCAACAGTAGCTCACGAGGGATGGGGGTAGAGAAGAGATTAAAAGGATAGAATTAAAAGGTAGAGAGATAGAGAGAGAGGAAGGAGAAAGTGAAGCGCAGGGACAGCGAGCGACAGAAGTAAGGAGAAGACAGGAAAGATGGACACGGTTACAGGAGTCCGAGGATGGGATACCACTGGCGAGAGCCCTTGTCGGCGTAAGGAGATGACGTTGGGCAAGTCCAGTAAGCCAGAGCTACGCTGCTGTCGAAGATCAGCGTCAAGAGTTGGCGCAGGACCAGCCCAGTCGGCCAGAGCTACGCTGACGTCAAAGATCACGAGGGCACAACCGGTCGGCACGAATTCCAGTGAGCGAGTGGTTCCTGAATTCTGCAGATGTATACTGTGCGCTTCTTTCCCTGCATCCTGACCACGAGAAGCGTGTCACAAAGCAATCATGGCTTCAACATGAAGAGCGTCCATCATGGGGTGTGCGATTTCTTGTCTTTCTGAAGTGGCAAGGGAAGTGTAAGAGAAGGTCGAACGAAACAAAACACACTGCACGTGAGCGGAACTGGAATATCATGCAAAAGCAAGAGGTTATTGTTTTTGGATTTATATTTACGGGGTATGTTTTCCGTTCTTGGTTTTCTTCTGTAAAAGCAGCGATATTCGTAACTTCGGCGCGTTTAAGGTTTCTAGTTATATGCGCGAAATACTGAAAGTATTGCAGCAGAAGGTTTAGTGCGAAATACCATTGTATTAGCATGAAAAACAATGACCTTGCATTAGGACCGGAATAATCCTGGTTCACTGAGAATAGGAGATTAATTTCGCGCAGCAGGACCGCTTCAGTCATCACTCGAACATTCGGCTGATAACACAAGCGCACCCTGTGTGACAACGTCTCTCTCTCCTCTCTCTCTTTTTTCGTGCTTTTATCGTTTTACAACGACAAGGAGCAGCCGATTGTTTCAATAATAGAAGGAAAACTAAAACACACCGTTTATATAGCCATTACGCCATATGGTTATCACGAATGTATAACAAAATCGTTAAAACGTCAGCCCCCCGCCCCCGCCCCCGCCCGCCCTCCTTTTTCTTCGTATAGCACTGAATGACTTTGTGACTAATATAAAAGTATACGCTATTTCAAGGAACTGCACGAGAAGAAAACATCAAACAGGTTTCATAGCGAGGATGTTCTCTTTCAACACCATCGGTTGAACCCTTAAAACTGGTATTTCTTAAGTGATTCTAGTTATTGACTAACTGCGTTGGGAAATTATGTGCCGGCATCAGCACTAACCAAACCTTGCTCAGTTAAAACACAATCATCACTATCTCGTTTTCTCACACTTGGGGGCAAAGCTCTTTCTGCTTTCGTAGGACGCTGAAACTTTAAAGTGTAACTCATATATTTCGTCAACCGGGCCTCATAAAGTGTGAGGCCCATGGAACGACTTTATGCTCTCTCATAGTAGAGTACCTAATACTTTAAATCATTACCCAGTTTTTATAAACACAGGTAGCATCATGAAATGTGAGGCCCATGGGACGGCATTGCGCTATCTCATAGTAGAGTACTAAGTACTCTAAATCGCTAACAATGTTTTATGAACATGTGGGGCCTCATCAAGTTCGAGGCTCACGGGATGGATTTTCGCTCTCTTTTAGTAGATAGAATACGACGTACTCTAAATCAATAGCCAATTTTTCAAAACACATTGTTAGTTTTTGGCTCCTTGGCAGTATATGTGTCGTTCTTCTCTTTGGTAGACACCGCGCGGCTCAGTAGCCGCAATTTTCGTCAACGCGGCCTCATCAAGTGTGAGGCCAACGGGTAGGCTTTATGCTCTTCCATAGTAGAGTACCAAGTGCTATAAATCGCTAACCACTTCTAAACACACCAGCTCGGGGCTTTTTCGAAATACTGCAACGTCACCTTGTGTCTGTTTGTGAGACTTGCTCTCCCATAATACAGAGTACATCGTACAGTAAATCGTTAAACACTTTTTTCTAAACACACAATGTTAGTTTAGCAACGGCTATGGCTGAAACTAATGCCCGTGCCACACGGGCTGCGAAAATGGCTCTTACCTAATAATGCCTTCAGATTGAATGCCATTCGCGTGGTGACACATGGATGAACGAAATGGCATTCGCCCAAATGCCTTTAGTCACCTAATTCCATCGTCAGAACTCATTCGACTGACAAATGCGTACTCTCAATGGCACAGCTGATGAAGAAATTATATAAATCAACGTTTGATTTGACTGGAAGGAAACTTCTTGCGTATTTTATTCACACTAATTACCTAAAAAAGTGCTTGAAACTTATCTTCAGCTGGTAGACACTGTGAAATAAGTGCGACAGGCGCCATTTTCTTTTTACGCTGCGGATCTGACTAGCTTTGGCTTAAGTTGCTACACGGTCGGTTGCAGCGTCATGAAACAAAGCAACGAACGA
This sequence comes from Rhipicephalus microplus, assembly GCF_043290135.1. Lineage (NCBI taxonomy): Eukaryota > Metazoa > Arthropoda > Arachnida > Ixodida > Ixodidae > Rhipicephalus > Rhipicephalus microplus. Next base: position 47,212,792 of record NC_134702.1, on the reverse strand, counting down.
AATCTAAAGGCAGCGTAATACGCTTATTAATACATTTATTTATTATCTGTTGTGTGTGGAGCTTGTAAACGATTGTTTATTGTTTTATTGTTACTCACTCAATGCTCTTGGGGAAGGTGCTGCGATCGACATCATCAAGCCAAATGTCATTCGCTTTGGACATGTAGCAGCGCCGCAAAAAAAAAAAAAAGTCATTCGGGAACTGAATGTCTTCGCTACCGAATGTAATTTTCTATGCCCGTGTGACACGGGTATGAGACACCTGACTGCTGTCCCATAGTAGAGTATATTGGGCGCTGAATCGTCGAACATTTGTTCTAAAATCCGTGAATCGCTAAAAAGTATCTGCGACTGCGGTGCCGGATTTAAGCTTCGTAATGTAAGAATTTATGCGCTTTAAACATGCAGGTCACCGTGTATATTAGTAAGTTCACTACCTTAATATCACGAACTCATGATGTTAGATTGACATCACAAGTTTCATTTTATTAATTTTTTGTTAATTTCATTTTTGTAAATTTGGACCATTTGTGTGCAGAAAAGTCTTCCAGGAGAATGAGCAGGCAACTTTATTACGCCAACTTGGTTTAGTGAACCACTGCTATAAGGCAATGTCATGGAGCCACCTCTTTCCGGAGCTGATACCGCCTAACCATTTCATCTTTTCGAAATCGATGTAGTTTTGTATTTACTTTTAGGCAACAGGATAACATGTGCCTTAGGATGATTGAGGTCGAAAATAACTTTCTACCACCATGCCACCAGTTTCCCTCCGTACTGCAACTTATTTCATACGGGCTAGACAGCACACGGGCTGCGATATACGGTAAACATCACAGAAGTGAGAACAGTGTGAGTTCATCACAGTGCGCTTGCAGAAGAGAACTATACATTCGGCTAGTTCACGTTACACAGCCCCGCCGCGACGGTATAGTGCCTAAGATACTCGGCTGCTGACTTGCAGGTCGCAGGATCGTATCTCGACTGCGGCGGCTGCATTTCCGATGGAGGCGGAAATGTTGTAAGCCCCGTGTACTATGATTTGGGTGCACGTCAAAGAGCCTCAGGTGGTCGAAATTTCCGGAGCCCTCCCCTACGGCGTCTCATAATAATATGGTGGTTTGGGACGTTTAACTCCACATATCAATCAGTTCGTGTTACGCAGTTTGAAGTGAACGGCCTCATGTACAAGGACGAAGAAAGAATGAGAATGCATCGCTTATGTTGTCGTTCTCGTCCGCGTTGCATGCACTGTCGTTCACTTTGAGATGTAAACGTTTGTGTCGTGTGCTCGCTTCGGAAGCCGCACACAGGTTCGCAGCCGATACTTCTGTGGAAGCTTTGGCGTAGTCACCTTGTAATCGCTTGTAAAACACGCTCCTTCATATTAAGCGGATTGAGTTGGACAACCGTTTATTACGGTTCATGGTTTCGGCGCAATCGCGCGCGAAGCGAGTGCCACGAGAAAGCTATAGGGACGTATATATTGAACTTTCCTAATCCCCCATAATCTCCTTTGCAGAGGGAGGCCAGGGAACTTGGAAACAATGTAAAAAGGAAGCACCAAAGAATAAAAGTACAGAACACGCGATGAAAAGAGGCACTCGGGCAGCGTGTTGTTAACACTTCGGATAGCGAAGCATATACAGTGTGCTATTTGATGAGGCTTAAGCTTAGGTTCCGCTTTCTCGCGAACTCTCGAACTTGGTAACCCGCTCGAATGTGAGTGTCAACAGATGCCTTAGGTGCCTGCATGGCACTGTAATTGAGATGCCTCGGGGCTTTGGGTGCACGTTAAAGAACCCCAGGTGGTCGAAATTTTCGGAGCCCTCCACTACGGCGTCTCTCATAATCATTGTATCAATAACAGACCCTTTGTTATTCAAGACTGCAATTTCTCAGCAATGCTTGTAACTATACGCAGTTTTCATTATCTATCTTTGTCTTGTATGTTCTTGAATTCTTATACATTTTTAGTTGACTTATGTTGCCTTCCTGATTTGCGCATCTGATACTTGTTTCTTTATTTTGTTTTTTTTCTTGTGTGTTATATATGTTGTACCCACCCCCTCTGTAATGCCCTACGGGCCCTGAGGGTATTCTAATAAATAAATAAATATGGTGGTTTTGGGACGTTAAACCCCACATATCAATCGAGATGCCTCGGGGCGTGGATTATATACAAGCTGCCTTCGTCAGCGCGTGTTTGAGCGAGCAACCGTTTCGTTCGAATGCGGTGTGACGTGTCTTGCCGAGGCCAGATTTTGTTTTCACAACAGACATCTAAAATTCCAAATATGGCTCTCACACATGATGCCTTGAAAAGGGGGGGGGGGGGGGGCGGGCTGGTGCTTCGTAGAACTGTTAGCGTAATGCCGTGTTCGCTGTTATGTGCTTCAAGATATAACGCATCGCATTGGTTTCATAGTCCTGCTAAGGGTACAAGAGTAAAGGCTTAGTAAGTAAATTTTGTCAGCGTTTTCATTCGCTTACCCTTCGTGTCATCGTGAAATCAGTGGTATATGCATATTCAGTGCGAGTGCTACACGCAATTTGTTTGCCATAAAGTATGGACATGTAACGGTGTTAAATGAATGATGATAGTGTCGGAGTGCGTGTCCTTGTATTTTCTTCTTCTTTCATCATGTTTTATTTTTCATTGAAAGGCAAGGATGCGGCAAAATCAAGGGGCCTGGAGAATGAAGCCATACATATAGCTCTTAAAGATCTCACACTTTCTACGGTGACACGGTGACACAGGCTACGGTGACACATTTTTTTAAAAATTGATATGCTGAGCCTCCCGAATGTGAAGCATCGTATTTCAGTGTCAGACACACTAATATATAACTGGTGCGTCACTTTTTCTATTCTTAAAGCAATATACGGTGTTACACTCACTTCGTCGCTAGATGACACGTCGAGCTTTGCTGTAGTGTGACTAGTCACGAGTATTTTGTTTTTGGTGGTGGTTGTGGTGCCTAAAGCGGGGTTAGCCTGGTAGACCTGACCGCCAAATGTTCCACCTGAGCAACTCTTAGTATTTATTTCCGCTCACCATACATCACTTCATACTGTCTCTCGTAGAAAATGTAAGAGTATATAGGTTAGTCACTTGCTTTCGCATCAGGCGCACACCTGCCGGAAACAATGTATTCACAGAATCCGTGGGTACACGACAACATAGTGCTGAATATCGGCGACTTCATTGCATTCAGAGCACTGTTGAGAGAGAGCGCCCCTGACTTTAATAAGCCGCGCTGGAGTGCATGCCGCGCTGGAGTGCATGCCGATCCCATTCTTATATATGTATATCAGAGTTGATTCGGCTTGACAAAGGCCTCACGTGACACAAGGCTGGTGGGGCGAATTCCATAGAGAGCGGAAATTACATCGAATCGTTTGTTTTGGTTGCTGTTGGTTCACAGGAGTTCTGGCTGTGGGTCGTCTTGAAATCGCTTGGTTGGCCTGGCCATCTGCTCTTTCGTTGCCGCTGATACCATCATGTGAATGCATATAAGATATCCACTGAAAAGTTATGCCTTTTTCTGGTCGCGTTTTTCAGTGATACTAGGGACTGGCGGCAGAACTTGTTTGCGGGAGTCCATCGAGAAAGTTGTATTGCCGACTTATAGTCCGAGAGAATTACAGTTTGTTGGGCTGGTTCATTTTTCAGTTTGTGAACTCAACAGCAATAGGTGCGCTCTCTTCAAATGTTGAAAGAGACTAGGTTGACCAAGCGGCCAGACTATACAGTGAGTCGCCGCACCGCTGTTATATTGTCAATACTGAACCGAACCGTTCGTGTATGCGTGAAGACAGTTGGAATACTTTCTGTCCAAATGCTCGAGTACGAAGCAGCGCGCTCCCGTGTTGTTCACTGGATTCTAGCCCCATATACTGAGGTCAGAAATAACATCTTGAACTGTCCAAGACGGCTCACTTTGTGGCATTCTTTCGGGACTTTTAACATCCAGGATATCTAAGGTATTAAGTGCCACATAGAGAAGAGATTGGTGCCTCGTTCCGAGTTTTCTGATGTGTGCTTTTCCACTGAAGGACTCAATCAGTGATAGGAGTTGCATCAGTAAATTGGGATGCCAGAAGAGGCATTGGGAAGGACCGGGCTTCGTGCACTACTTTTATGTTTGTCGCTCAATCACTTGACCTCAATTGCTTGGCCTTTCGTTGTCACGCAAGACAGAGAAAAGATGATTTCTCAGCAGATATTGACAAACAGAGTGTTGACACGTAGTTCTGAACGGATGATATCGCTCCTTAAGCTATCCGCTCTAGCCGCTTGTGGCTGTATTCCGAGACCCAGATTCACAAGTCGTCGGCTCAGATTGACATTTTCAGTAGTACACGCCGACAGCAAACTGCGCCTGGAAGACCTGCCAGATCAATATTGAATACTGGAAAAGATAGGACTCCACCCTGCGGTACACCACAAGAAATGCTATCCTCAGTAAGAGTGTCTCCAAGGCGAACACGAGTACTTCGGTTGCTGAGGAAGGCATTTATGCAACGTAGAGTATCCTCTGTAATTCCTACGAATCGCAGTTGTGTGATAATAGGCCCCTGTGAAACATATATTCACAAGCCTTCAAGATGTCCATGAATAGAGCTAGGGTTGAGAGGGTGTTTTTGTCTTTCTTTTGATATCGCTTTTTATATAGGCTCAAGAGGGAGTCGGTCAACACGCAAGAAACAGAAAAAAGGTCAGCAACGCGTGCCGACAGCAGTGAGCAAGCCGTAAAAGCGAAACATCTAGCATATGGACGCAATGTTCTGTTTTCCTGATTTTGTTTTGTCGTTGTTTTGTTGCCCCGCGCATAGTACGAAGACATTGGTAGCCCTACTGCGTGCATCGCACATGTTGTAGGGACGAAAGACAGTGGAGGGGGCCAGCGGGGGACCACCTGCGAGGTATCTCGCATTACCCATTCGACGCAGCGATGCCGCAGACGACACCTGAACTTCCGCAGACAGGCCCCCGCACGAAAAGTCCACACAGTCGGCGGCATTGCTATGCGCTAATCGGAATGCGGCGCGCCACTGCAGGCGTCTCAACTTGCGGTTTCGCCATCGCCTTCGACAGTGCGACTCGACATGGCGCGACGTGCGGCACCGACCGACCCTGGGAATCGCCTCAGTGGTGGTCCCTTCTTTGACTCTGGCACGGTTGTCCCGGCTCAAAGGATGGCGTGCAAGACGAGCCACGTCGTCCCGGTTGAGGCTGTGTTAGACTTGGTCCTCCCGAACTGGCACCTCGCGAGCTCGAGGCGTCGACGATCGAATTGCGATCCTGTCTATTGTGAGAAAGCGGAGCCAGTCGACTGGGCCTGGCTGTTCTTTTGACCTCGCGTCTCGCCCGCACCCCCGTGAGCTGCTCGCGCTCATCGTTTGGCGTGTGGTTTTGTATGACATGTGCTCGCAGCTTAGTAAGAAAACGCATTCTTTTATTCGACTGAGCAAAAAAAAACGCACAAATAAAAATTTTCACTCATTTCTTTTGGGTGAACTATTTTAGTAGACCAGATACGAAATTGTAGGAGACACAAGCCTAGTGCTAAAAGAGTATAGTTTGATTGCATCATTACAATAGCCGATAGTCAACGTCAAGCGATTCAAACCCGCACTAGCCAATCATTTGCCCATGTTAGCCAGTGCTATCATTATGCACGTTCAAATGGTTGGCTTGCTGAGAAGAAATTGATGTTTATATTCCCTCGGCTAGTCTCTGTTGCGCAAAAGAAAAAAAAGAAGATTACTCCAGAACAAAATGAGAAAGTGTAACTATTTATTGCCCTGCTGGGTATTCCGTCTCATTCATACTTTTGCAATATAGTTTCTATGTTCTGATTTGCATCACCAAAGACATTTCTGCTACTTTCGTCGTGGAAAGCAGCATCAGGAATTAAGAGTTTCCTTCAGATGCACCAGAAGAAGTGACAACTGGCGCCCTGATCTGACCTCTGTATCTGTTAAACACTAAGCGTATGGATTGACTAACTTGTAACATGCTATAGGCTCGCAAGAGGAAAGGTTTTGTCTACTATTGCAAACTAGCTTTCACTACAGTGCCACAATCACCTGGGACTGTTTTATAGATAATATCAAATACCACAAAACGCTGCTTTAGTCACAGCCATGACAGAAATTGAGTGTTTACGTGTATAAGACATAAACATTATGCCATGTGGCAAGTCTTCGTCGCGTTACATGACATAAAGTTCACGGAATTACCGCACGTACACGTTAGTTTGTGAAGATGTTCGAGTGCGTCAACACTATCGTTGGAGTGCAGCTTCAGGAAGTTTTTCTCGATAGCTTCGGCGTAAAGAGTTGTATGTGTAGTAAAATAAGCAACATGAAATTCACACTTTGGAGGAATGAACCACGCCTTTAGAGCAAGCAGCCATTTTTACGTTGTGATTTGAGCCAAGCCGGTGAGGTTTTGGGACCGCAGCTAGCATTGTCAAACATCGCAGCACCCCCCCCCCCCCCCCCCACCCAACCGGAGAATCTTGCAAGCGTCTAGTTCCAAATATTTTCGCTGCAATTAATGATGCAAGTCACAAAGAGTACAAGTCATTCACGAAAGCAAACCCCTTTCTACACTGACTTTCCTCCGGCTTTCCTTAGCTTCCCTTTGGTAGTTTTCTCACTGAGGAAAAGGGCAGTTTACAATTTTGCTATCTGTATGTTAGGTCTCCAGGTAACCGTAAAACCTAGTATTCACGAGGGATCTGAATGTATGTCGTTCTTCTCTTCTTCAATTTCAGCTTCAGTTTACTGTGGTGGTTAAATGACAAAAGAATCTGTCACCACCCAATTTTTCCGGCGATCTAGCCTCAACAGGATGGGGTGCGACCAAGCTGTCACCACCCAATTTATCCGCGAGTGGATACAGGGATGCTGAGGGTGACCTCTCTGCTTATCGCGCAAGTCATTCTATCGTGCAGTACATGATTCACACGGATTCCTCTCTTCTCTCCGACCCTCTTTCCTTGATTCTCTGAAAGAGCAACAGAACGACTCAAGCTTGCCGACGGAGGCTTGCCACGGAACTCTGCAACTTCTCATCGCAAACCCCACGAAGATAACCGCCCACCGGAGTCCCCGACTATCTTTCGCTTTTCGTTTCCCGCCTGGAAGGTAGCGACGTCTTCTTCGTCGTCTTTCTCGCGGGTCCTTTCCGCCTCAGGAATGCCGTCGTTCACGACGAGAGCAAGACGCCGTGAGCACGACCTGTCACGTTCTTCCCAAGTGCACCCCGAGAGAGACAGCATGCACCAGAGGTCACGGGGGTCAAATGGGACCTTTTTATGTCCTGCGCTCCTCTCAGCGTCGCCACCGGCGGTTTCGGCCGTCTGTTGCGACTGCAAGCCGCCGCCGACGGCGGGAAGAACGAAAAACAGCGGCCACAGTCGTACGTACGGCCGAGATGTCGCCGTGGGAATGGCAGTGAGATGGCATCGCTCCGAAAAAGTCAGCCCGGCGGCGCGCGGGAGGTCAGAGGTCGCGCAGGGGTGCGTGGCTTTTTCCTGATAAGGTCAGCCACCTGCCCTCTCGCTGCCGTCGGCTCGCTCGGACGATCGACTCTTCCTCTCCTTCCTACACCACTTTGATCTTTCTCGTTTTTTTTCGGGGATCGATCGAAGAAGCTGAGGGACAGCCGTGGCAGAGAGGCATGCGACGGCAAAGAGACTCGGGTTCACGACCCGTTTTTATCAGATGTCACCGTGACTTACGTCGCCTTAAGAAGGCCCAGCCGCAGCATGCCGGACCTGGGGGACCCGCTCGTTCTCGGGGGTTCCCCGAAACGCACCAGTCGTGCTCGCTCGCGGGCAGGCAGCGGTCGTTCTTGAGGTAAGTAATGAGGCTCGCAGGCCTTGACCGCTTCATGGCGGCGTCCCCTCTAATCCTCCGACAAGACCCCGCGGGAGGGACACATATCGCCGAATACGAGGGTTCCAGCCAGCTTCCGCGGTTTCTTGTCCTGCTCCTCTTGCTTGTTTGTTTTTTTCTGTGACCGGCAGCGACGCTCGCGTGCTCAGTTGTCAGTTTCGGCACGTCGCATTATAGAAAAATGCGCTTACTTTTTGTTGGCCTCGATGCTTTCGTGATATTGCTGGTGCGATCGCAGGGTTGCGTCAGTCGCTGCGTGGCTTACCATTCGGTTTGGCTCAACGTCGAATGCATCTATACCCGGCATTCTTGGCAGCCTCGGGCAGTTGGTTTATTGAAATGGATTCACTGATGATGCCGCAGGACTTCCGTTCCCGTCTTTGAAACAGAGGGTGGTTGGTCGAATAAACCGGGTGGATGCAGGCAGATTACGAGAATAAAGAAGTAAAGAAAAGCGCATCGCAGCAGAACTCATTTAAAAGCAGTATCAGAGTGATGTAAACCTCAACCTTTTTTTTTTTTTCAGGAAGGCAGCTAGCGCAAAACAGAACATGCAAGAGGGAAAGAAGCTTCAGAGCAATGGAGCACGTGAAGGTGACATTCAGCAGCCCAGTCGTTTGGGCAGCCCAGCCTTTTTTGTGAGCGTCAACTGATTATAGAAGGCAGTCAGTCATCACCAGATATTCAAACGTAAGTAGTAGTTGATGAATGCGGGCATCGAATTCTCATGACTCGTGAACGGCTCGAAACTGCATCTAAAAAGCATTTCTTAAAAGGAATTCAGCGTAAGCCATCTGCTTGTTCATGTGGTCATGATGTCGAGAATGTGTATCACCTGTTGCTCGAATGTCCCAGCCACAGATTACAACAAAAGAAACAACATTTTGAATGGGAGCAGCACTAAAAATGAATAACGAACAACGAAATTGTTTCAGCTCATTTTTTAAAGACGTGGAGACTCACGATGAGTATTGTGCTAACTACGTCTTAAGTGTACATCGTACCTGAATGTCCCAAATATTGGCGGGATGTGTCTGAACAAGAACTTTTTTTGCTCCGCCAACGCCAGAATAGCTTTTCTCGTTAAACCCTACATATAAACCAGAATAGCTTTTCTTTTCTTAACTTTAACTTGTATAGTAATCAAACGAAAAAATAAATTGGCATATCCCGCGTACCTGCGAATCGACGTTCTGCGAAGCATGCGGAGGGTGACCATGTTCCAATTTTTTTATTGAGCGACACGTCGCGGAATGACGCTAAATATATGTACAGATGTTGCACGCACAGACATATGTTGAAGAGTTGCAGATCTTTATATAGCCAGTTGTTTGCACTTGCGCAATGATGTCAAATCGTATGTGCGTGTTAGCAGCGCCAGAAGCTGATATGAAGCCCCGATGCTCGCGATGATGCTTGCCCCGCCAGTAATACATCAATCAACTTCATCGCATGGCAACTGGCCGCAGTTGACTTTAGCACGACGTGACGGCTGTATCAAAGGAGTACATATGTAATGTTTATAAAATTGGGTAGGCAGCACTCCAACCACTATCACGTTTCACGAAGATTACCGTCTCTTTGAAAAGTGCTTGCGAGACCTGGCGTATCTCTGCCGTAAAATACTTCGTTTCCACGTAGAATGCTTGGGTTCGATTCCAGCTGGGACGCTGACATTTATTCTTTGCCTTCGTCGGGTCAACGCTACCGATGTCGGGTATTTCTTAACGCTCACGTGTTAAAATTGCCCATGTGTGTTCTCGTTGTTCCTGGGTAGATACTAAGTGTCAATCACCTGTGGCACATGCCCGCATACCAGTACCACATACCCGCCCGTCGGTATGGGCCACTGTCTGGCCGGAAGTGTTTGATGACGTACGCGATAGGATTGTGACATAGTCCATGCCTTGACCAGCGCGTCATATTCTTCAAACCATCATACCCTCCCATGCTGATTTTGGTCCATGCCAAGTTAAGGGGGTGATTACGAGAGCACCCAAACCTAAGTGGCTAGATAGATAGATAGATAGATAGATAGATAGATAGATAGATAGATAGATAGATAGATAGATAGATAGATAGATAGATAGATAGATAGATAGATAGATAGATAGATAGATAGATAGATAGATAGATAGATAGATAGATAGATAGATACGCTCAATGTCACCGAAGTTCGCCACGAAATGCTTCGCATATAAAATGATGCTGTTGAAAATAAATTGCGGTAACAGCTTTATTTTTATTTCAATATAAAAAAAGTAGACACATTGAGCCTTGAAAGATATGCGGACGATCGTTCCACAGAAAAGCCTCTTTTCAGAAAAAAATTTGGGAAAATTTCTCACCGTTCGAAAGTACACCCAAGACGGGTGAAGAAGTGAAGCTCTATAGCATGGCAAAACAGTAAGAAAGCCTGCAATATGTGTGCCATCCAGCGCACGGTACCACACTGGTCTATACATGGACTTAGCCACATGTCCTGATACAACTCTGCCAATCATTAACAATAATAGGCTATGTTCATAATACAGAATTTCGAGGCCCCACCGCGGTGGTCAAGTGGCTAAGGTACTCGGCTGCTGACCCGCAGGTCGCGGGAATGAATCCCGGCTGTGGCGGGTGCATTTCCGATGGAGGCGGAAATGTTGTAGGCCCGTGTAATCAGATTCGGGTGCACGTTAAAGAACCCCAGGAGGTCGAAATTTCCGGAGCCCTCCACCACTACGGTGTCTCTCATAATCATATGGTGGTTTTGGGACGTTAAACCTCACATATTAATCAATCAGAAATTCGAGAGCGCACGAGGACCTTTCTTCCTGAATACACATTATGCACGCGTGTTACTATGTGACTGACCATGGTGGGTAGAGGGCCTGCAGCGCAATGTTCGTAGCGCTTGCCGTGAGGAACTCTTTTCTGGCGTCCTTTATTTTTTTATTTTTGCGCTTTCAGAAGCTGTTCGAGCAGAGGACAGATAGATGCACTCATTGCACAAAGCACACGGTATCACCAAGCAAATAAAAAGAAAACACTAAAGTACCAGACGGAACTTCGTGACAAAACTACCTTTTCTTCTTCTTTCTCTTTCCTTACTCTGTCTTAAGCGCCATTATTCGCACATCCCATCAAAAAAAAGTTAGCGCAGCTTAAATTAACTCGCAAAGGCTGGGTCATAACAGAGCTGGTGGGCACCTATAGCTTGTCCTGGATTGGCTAGGCTTTTAACCTCATCCCCACTCTCCTTCCCACTCCTTGGTATACTACAGTTACCGTGTACTAGAAGAGGACAGTGCGCTCACTTGGAAATGGACTCGATTGGATCACAAATGCCGAATGAAAGAAAGGTTCATAATAATCGCATAACGAGTAAGGAGCCTCTTCAATGTGAAGTGAAATCTCTGTTTTAAAACGAGAGCGCATGCTGCAGCTCGCGGAGGCGAAGACGAACACTCCGTATGGTATCGAAGACCGCTACCAAATGTTAAGAGCGGGGTGAAATGGTTCGCGCACAGAAACGCCAACTTTCGACAACATCGACAACGACAAGCGCGACAGCTGTCGTTCAGTCAGTCAGTCACAGTCAGTCAGTCACAGTCAGTCAGTCAGTCAGTCAGTCAGTCAGTCAGTCAGTCAGTCAGTCAGTCAGTGACAGTCAAAACTTTCGAAGGTAATTTCGTAACTTCATAGCCTGGTGGTATTTATAGTTCAGGTCAAGCAACAAAAAAAATTCTGAAAGAACTTGCCCATCACTTTTGTATCCTGCATATGCTGGTGAACATATGGGTGCATTTGCACCGCATAGATGCCGCAAGGGCATAGCCGGTGATAGGTACATTGAGAACCTACCCAGCCTCCCCTCCTTTCTGTGCTCACTCCCCTTTTACTCCGATCCTAGAATACAAAGCATCTCTCAGCAATATAGCGAGAATTCGGACCTGTTCGCTGATTACTGTCGGCTACTTCGACAGTATTTCTGTCGTTGATTACTGTCATCTACTTCGACACTGCAATTAGTTTCAATGCTTGAAGCGTGACGAAAGTCCCGTTCGCCCGTTCTCCACCTTTATTTCGCTTCAGCTGTAAAAAAAATAAAGTTTACCTAATCAACAGATCTCATCACTTTTTTTACTAATTAATTTTTTCCCAGTTTTTTTTACTTTTACCGTAAGTCAGCATCTCAAGCGGAAGGGTTGTGCAAGAAGCGAGAGCGTCGCTCAAATCTCGCGCCGCAAAAATTGAGCGAATATCGGAGTTCGATAGTATCCACTGTGGAAGAAATGGAAACTTGAGCTTCGATGATTGCTGGTGACGGTAGTCGACCTCAAGGGAAAGACTATCCAACCAACAGACGCAGTCGCCACCTGCGCTTTGACACTAAAACCCGAGTCATTCAATGCTCTGGTAAAACTAACAACTTGCCTCAGTATAACTTACACATATGTTAGACACAATGAAAAAGAGGAGGAAGAAAGAGGACGGACAGGGAAGTTACAGAGCGTTAGAGAAGTTAGTGAGGTTAGGGAGGACATGAAGGTTGGGTAGGTTAGAGAATGCAGTAATGCATTCTGCAGTAGAAAACAACTGTACAACCGGAAGTGTGTTAACTGAAACATACCTCAAGAAAGTGTAAGTGGTGAACTGGTGGGAGGCTGGAGAAACTTGTGTGTTACTGAGCACTCAATTGATGGAAATAATAGTCTTTTTCCACATGAAATCTGAAAAAAAAATCGGTGCATCTCCATGAAGTGAGTCATGATGAGTGGGTGAAGCATTGGGAGGACAATCACCCACCTCCTCGCGCACGTGAATGAGCGACAACACGCATGTGCAGTACATACAATGTTTAGTTGGTAATAACTCGTATGTTGTTCCGTTTCACCGTCATTCCGTTTCGCCATCAATTACTGCTTTGTGTTCCGTGAAATCTAGAGCCAATAGTTCTTCGATGGGATCTAGCCTGAATTCAGCAAAAACGAGGTCTATGCACGTTTTCTTTAAATTCGCGTATTTGTAAAGGCGTGATTCTCCTGGTAGTTCAACTACGCGTGAATGTTTCGTTTCCTGACTTGGTCGGGCTTGTACAGGGGCTTGCTAATCAGCTTTCACTTTGTGTCCGACGATGCCTGTGCAGTCCGATATGCTCCTAGAAAGGCACTGCACTGTTTTTTTTTATTTTTTAAAGACGATAGTCTTTCTTGGGGACCTTCAACGCAAAAATTTTGGTCTGCCTGTCTGTCTGTACATTTGTCTGTTTGTCTGCTCTTACCGGCATCGGGTACTTGAAACGGCTGACCCCATCCGCAGCGACCACCAATGTTGTTCAAGGTTGAGCGTTCATGCTTGTGCAATTGTCAATTAAAAATCAATTATTGCGCATGTCTGGGGCACCATAACAACACGCATATATTCTGCATATTCATCTCTTACTAGAAAACGCATACATAAGTAATTTAAGGACCGTAGCGCTTATTACGCTGCGCTTACAATGCAACGCTTGCACGGAACGGGGAGTGTTTCCAACGCTTTGCTAAGACGAGATGGTGGTGGCACCTACCCGTCGCCTCGCGTTCTACACCTTATCACCTCTGAGACGGGCGCGCACGGCCACGCACTTTGTTTTCCGAAAGAAACTGCCAGATGGCGCTCATGTCTCACGTGTGACGCGACTTGACGCGCTCGTTCGCCTCCGCTGCACGCTCGAGGCCCTCTGACGCAGCGCCTCCGGAATACCATTCACCGATATTCTTGCGCACAACATCAAATAAACGTTTTGTTCACTCTCTCCAGACGCAAGACTATCGTCTTTCGACGACATTTGCAGTATAGATACGGGGCCTTTTTGTATTGTTCCATTGAATTGGGTCCACGTGTTTCAAGTCTCTTCGTCTTCTATAGGTGTTATTTTTCCACATACGTTTTCCTTAGTCTCACAGTACTCCACTGTGTTTAGATCAACAAGCGAACGATTAAAACAGTGAAGTTTGTTGCATACCAGTCACAGCAATTCAGGTGAGTACATAGGTGAGTATACAAGGACGTTGGGTAAGTACAATAGCACCGGGTACTTAAAAAAAATGTTCAACGATTCAGAGTACGATGTACTCTACTATGGGAAAGTACAAGCCTCGACTTATGTTAAGAAAAGGTTGCTAACGATACAGAGTACTCGGTGCTTTACTATGGGAAAGCATAAAGCCGTCCCGGACGTGATTGCCAGTCTCTATCAGTGACATGTGTTTGGAAAAAATGTTTAACGCTTTCGAGTAGTTCGTACTCAACTATATGAGAGCACTGAGCCTATTCTGTGTTTAGAAAAAAAGTGGGTAACAATTTAGAGTACTAGAGGTACTCCACTATTCTAGCCACTGTAATTACGGCAAGTTTAATGGTGCTTAATGCATGTAACACGGCGCTCTCCATTCGAAGCAGTAACTAAAAGCTGAAAAATCAAACTGCGCAGGCTCTGCCATCTGTGAAAAACATTTGTGAGCATTTATAGAAAAAGTTAACTACAAAAGTATACATGCCAGGTTTTTTACCCAAATCACGAAACCTTTAGTGCATTTCGCCTCATAAAAACTGGCTCGAAGTTCGACAAAGTATTCACCTACAAAGACAGCGAACCACTGTCCATTAATGCGCATGCTGGTAGTGGAGCAATTAAAACTGGTATGGTTGTGCTGGTGGCATCGTTGTTATTGTTGCTGCTTCAAGGTGTATTATAAAATTTCGCGGAAACCATCGGTGCATGTTTTTACCAGAAAATGTGCGCCGTCAGAGTTGATGGTGTAAGTATCCATGTGCAAACTAAACATGTGTGTTGCACTCGGATGTGGTTGAAAGCTGGCTCGATTACACTTTGTCAGTCATGCGATGGTGTTTCGGAATGCGTTGCTTTGCACGAACGAAATACTTGGGAAACGCGCCAAGCATTTGAAGGTGCTTGCTTTCTCGCATAGCACTCGTGAAAGTGTTCTGTAGCCCTTGACAAGATTTTGGGATTCAGTACAGGAGCTTTGTAGTTCAAAGACAGCGTTCGGCACATATTTACCAATGCTTAGGCGGTGCAGTGCACCGCGGTGGTGTAGCGGTTAAGCTGTATTCGTGTTTCAACCCCGGGGACGACGTACAACGTCACCGTATACGCTGACGTACTGGTGACGATGCAGTGACTAACGGGTGACGTGTACGTATACGTCACCTGTTCCTGCGTGCTCGCTTCGGTCCGTGCGGAGCGATTTGTGAAACGACGGAAGCCCAAATGAAAGTTGGGATCCTCGGGAAGAAATGACTAAATCCTCGCTTGTAGCGTGAATTCTCTCCTGTCCTGTGAATACTGGATGCTCAACAATGTGACACGAATCCCGTCACATGTTATGTGACTAATCCGTCCATGATCACGTCCGTCGTGTGAATACAGCTTTAGATGCTCGGCTGCCGACACAAAAGTCGCGTGTTTGATTCTGGCCATGGTCGTCACTTTCCGATGGAAAACGAAATGGTAGAAGCCCGTGTAGTGTGTGATGTCAGGTCACGTTAAGGTAAAACATGTGGTCGAAACCTCTGGAGTCCTCCACCACGGCGTGCCTCGTAGTCGCATCGAGGTTTCGGCACGTAAAACGTCAGGTATTATTATTATTTATTTTATTTATTTACAAATACTGCTGGCCAGAGGCCAAAGCAGGAGGGGCAAGATAATACAGTTGTCATACACTTTTCAAAACAACATCAACAATAAAGAGAGTAAAAAGTGGAAAGCGTACATATTTATACAAAAGCAACAAAAGGAAAGAGTGGGGGGGGGGGGGGGAAAGAGGAAATAGTTGGAATAGTTAGAAAAATAACCTCAAATTTCAGCGTAAATAAGATCGGGAGAGTGTAAACTGCTTGCAGGCAAATCGTTCCACTCTTCAATGGTACGAGGAAAGAAGGAAAATTTGAACAAGTTAGTACGAGCAAAATATGGTGTTAAAGAAAGTGCGTGTGAATGCCGAGTCTGGCGTGTTCTTAGTTATTATTATTATTATTATTATTATTATTATTATTATTATTATTATTATTATTATTATTATTATTATTATTATTATTATTATTATTATTATTATTATTTGTAGGTATACAAAACGCCGGCTTGACGTGGGTGAGCGCACGCATGTGTGTACCGGTGGACGGTCGGTGTAACTGGCTGGTAGGTAACTTGAAAAAAAAAAAAAGAAAAATCACAACATATCTCAGAGGTGAATGGTGACAACTGGGGCGAAGCGTCCGTTCGCCCCACTCATCATCATTCACTCCATGGATGTGCTGCGGCACAATTATTTATTGACATACAATGCAATGCAACTGGCTAGTACGACGACTACGACGACACGGGATATACGACCCACGGCGTAAGGGGCTTCGCTCCTAAAACATGTTTTGCACGTGTAATAATAGGGAAGACATACCACAACGCGGATACGGATCCACCCTGCAGCAGAGGAGAAAATAATGCTAAAGTCTGTAAAATCAACTTGTTGAAAGCCAACATCGCGAAAAGTGTGTTCTAAATATAGTAAAAAAGCAAAAATTCCGTGCCATTTTCAGTTTTCATGGGGCATTCATCTTATTTAAAAATGAAGACGGAACTATACCAACGCTCAATAAAGACCAAGATGTCCAAGTCAAGTCTGTAGTCCGAGCTGCTAAAGCGCGAGATCTTTTTCATGTAAAGATAGATAGATAGGTAGGTAGATAGATAGATAGATAGATAGATAGATAGATAGATAGATAGATAGATAGATAGATAGATAGATAGATAGATAGATAGATAGATAGATAGATAGATAGATAGATAGATAGATAGATAGATAGATAAAATAATAACAATGAAGTAATAGAAATTGTCTGGGGGGGGGGGGGCTGGGGGGGGTAGTCCTTATTTTAGGGCTCGTTTGTCTCGACCATCCTTTTCGCCTTGCCTGACAAAGACGTTTGGAAGACTTGTATTGGGATGGATGGCTGTAACATTATCTCCTCATTCCTCACATCCTCCTTGCACCTGTCGCAGCTGTGACTTACCCTTGTCGATTGGTGTTGTGTGTCACTGCATGTTGTGTGTATGAAAGTTGGTTGCGCACTACTTGACATGTCGAGCTGCGGAACAACGTCGGCCTTAACTATACACCAATCTATAAAAGGAAATGAAATAATAATTCAAAACCTTACTCCACCCAGATATTCAAATTTCGTACGCTTCATATAATCATTTCCAGTTCAACTCACAAGTTTTAGTATTCAAACACGCTCAAGTAATAATCAAAGCCACGATGTTTTCAAAACATATTCATCAACGAGATCGCGGTACTGGAAGTCGCAACAAGTGTCTCAAAAGGCACTTGGGGATGCTGCGCCATCTCTTAGCGCATTTAAAAACAGCGTGAAGTTTTGTTGCTTTTAGGGTTTGCCAGGTGGCGACACAAATGCGGTAGACATAGGGTGCCTGAATGGTTTCCCTCGCCCGCCGCTCCGTACAGGGTGGGGACAACCGCGTCGTCTGCTAGAGCGTCCGCCATTACATATCTCACCCCAACGAAACACACTGCCTGCGCGCGCGTATGAGGAGAGTTTGAGAAGAGTTTAGTGCGAGAAATGGTATTTCGCGCTATAAAAAAGCAGTCTGAATATGTGCGTCTGTCATTGGAGACTGTTTGCAGGATAAATCTACATTAATTCATGAAGCGCACGCCTTTTCCTGTTACCTAAACTCACCGCACTCCTCAGTGGCTGTGCAGCGTGCCAGCCACTCAGTAGTGCTCGCATTGTACGCGTTGAACTTACTTCATCCTGCTTTTTCCCCCGCCTTGCGTGCCCTCGCAGCTCTGAATAATCTTGCGGGAATGAGATTCAGATTTGTTACACAGCTATTTTTCTGTTATAGCTGGTTGAGATAGTGAAACAGCGTAAACATCAATTGAATCTCTCGTTTTTATGTGACCACTGAGAAAAAAATCTTACTAAGTTATTGGAAAATACAAGATGAAATGCAGTAATAACGATTTTGATGCCCTATACCTGTTCAGTTTTTCTACTTTCCATAGATATATGTAAGCGAGCAATCTAATTATCCGAGAAGTATCACTCTCGTATTCTGCCTCTGTGACGCTGTGTCGGTATTGCTTCGACCGCAATAATATTAACTTACCATAAACATTCTCCAAAGATCACAACCTTAGTCAGCTTAAAGATCACAACGCTGTTTTTATCTAAGAATGTGATATTGTATAACAAATAAGAAAAATGTCTATGAACTTAAGGAGGAGGATGAAGAAAGGACAGGGAGGTTAGCCAGTTCACAATGAACTCAAAATATTTTAATCAAACAATAAGTGTTCTGAAAGAAAAAATAATAAAATTTATAAGTGACTGGTCCAGTTCGGCTGGTCACGGAAGGCTTACCCCAGCGCACGTCTTGCTTCCGTGTTCATTGACGCCGTTTGAACTAACGTGGCGCAAATGCACGCGAAGCCTCAGTCTTGCATAATTCGCAATAAGGAGTTTTGCTACGGCGTCACTGTGCTCGGAGCAAGTCTTTACGCAAGGGCGCACCATCTCGTTCAAATAATCGGTCACGGCCTTCAACGGGGACCTTAAGCGCAGCAAGCCCTCACTCCAACTTATGATGCCCCTGAAATGCTCTTCACACGACTTGAGTGTCAGCAAAACATCCTTGCTGGGATATGTGAGGTTGCCACCTTCACTCCTGTACTCCTTCAGAATAGTCAGAGTTGCGTGCTCGCTTTCAGTTGAGCCTAACAAGGCAGAATTACAATGCCCGCATCCCGCTACAACACTCAGCATACCTTTTAAAAGGAAGCCGCCGATGTAGAAAAGGATGTTGCATTCGTTTTCTTGAAGTTCTTCAATGAACAAAATTTCCGAGTCATCAATGACATCAGCTTCCACCTCCCCGTGCTCTTGTTTGCCTTTTGCAAGCATGTCGGCGAGGTACTTAGCATCGTCGACTTCGTAGCTTGACGTTCCGGGTGCATGAAGGAACTGACTCACGCACACAAGCTTCAGGGCACACTTTAAGTCATATGCGTTAGGAACAGGCTTCCTGATGCGCACCACCGAAAACAAATTTTCGAGGCAGTCTTGCAAGATTCTGCTCGTGAGGAAGAATTCGTATCCTTCACTGCGCAAGAGAATGTCTTGGAGACGAAGAACGACTTTTGTTGTTATTAGTAAACCTGCTTGCGAAGGCTTCCACTGTGCCTTGCTTCCCATCTTCATTCCTTGAAAAACTTCGAGGGCCGAGTTCAGTAGCTCAATTGATTCGTGGTACCTCCGCATGTCTCGAAGGCTGAGAGCAACTGATGGGTGGCGGGAAGACATTAGCGTGTACCAGTTGAATACTAATTCTAGAAACCAAGCTGTTGTCTCTGCCTCCGGCTCTATCGCGTCCTCTTTAATTAGGTACCGAATCGCTGCAGGAGCTTCCCTGAAGAAGCGGACAGCAACTCCCACTTTCATTTTTGTGAAATGGCCTCGCGAAATGTGTAACTCTGAGAGCCTCGGGGCGACTTTCAGCTCTCGTTCAGCATCATACTTAATTACACTGCGCACATGGTCCACGTTCACTTCTTTTGATGGCAGATTGTGCTGGCATACTGTTGCATCACTCAGAAAGAATACTTCCGATGAAAGCAACTGTGACTTGACATTCTTCAGCACGTGTGCAGCATCTGCTGTGAAAAACAATTCTTTGTCTTCCAGACAGGGGTGAGGCACTGAACATACAGTAATGGAATTCCTGTGGCTGGAGAATCCGAGCTCGCGCCACATAGCCCGATTAGAAGCCCCCATGTCGCAAGTGACGACACGGATTCTTAAAGAGATTTCCGCGCAGAGCTGCACTATCTTCATGACGTAGTCCTTGAGGATACTACCCTCTACATGACTTCCGGTGAAGTGGTAGGCAATCACTTGCTTCCATCTCGTATTCAGGCCTCCTACCATGAACACTAGTGCGTGATGTGCAGGTTCGTCTGGATTTTCTGGCATAGTTTGCCCCCCCAACACCACATCCTCAGCGCGATCGAGCTCGTACCCGCGAGCAATCTCCATTTCATCCAAGAACAAAGCACAGTCTTTTTCAATGTCTTGCATGTTCTCTGCTTTGATTTTGAGAACATCGATGACTTCCGTCAAAATTCCGGGAAGAAACTTGAGGCCCTGAAGGCGACGTGCAAGGGTTTTTCCGGATGGCAAGGGGTAGCCCAGATTTCTTAGTGTCTGGTAACCAGTTTTTCCACAGGAAAACTTAATCTGAAGCGCCTGCTTGATTGTTTCTGCAGACCAAGTGCTTCCCTTATTACTCTGGCGCCCAAGAGCCTGCAGCTGGTCATCATTGAGGAATTTCAAACGCTGTCCGAATAATTCCATTTTGGTTTCCAATTTTTTCACCTGTTTTTTTAGTGCTTGAATGGTTGAGGTGGCTTTCCGATGGACTTGATGTAGCTGAGTGTATTTTCTGCCCATATCGGAGAGCTGCTTATTTAACTGCTTGTTTTCACGTGCCCCGTCAGGTGCATCGGCCGAGATCACAACTTCTTCCCTTTCCATAATGTGCGGTACTGAATCAGGCGTCTGAGAATTGCAGCTTTGCGGTTGCTGTGCGCCAAGACTGTCTGTGCGTGAATTTAAATTCGCCTGTGCACTTGTGAGTGGCGTACAATTAATGGCCGTAGAGTTGTCACCGCGTGTTTCTTGGCATGCATCAGGCAACACAGCAGGTCCTGCCCTGTCCTTTGGCGCCTTCCTTTGTGGAGGCAAGCCTGCAGTGCAAAAAAGGACAGTCACAAGCTGCAAGTATTACAAGGTAGCCAGCTCTAATCACAGGCCTGTACTGGATTTTAGCAGTATTATAGGTTGCAGACATATGCCTTTTCTCAGGTCGCAGGCACGTACCCCGACTTTCTTAATATCCTCAAACGAGGAATTCCACGGATCATCCTAATTTTTGAAACTAAATCATTTTAGCCTTGTACTGTTGCCACCTGTTAGGTTCATACAGAATCTTTGACGCACAGTGAAACAGTAACTTACCCCTGAAAGGGAACACCGTTGGCACAGCGTTCGGCTTCAGTTTTATCCACTGGTCAGCTCGGTGCTGCTCGAAATGGCTTGCTTCAAAATGTGCCTGTAAGTCCGTTATGAACCATGAATTTTAGCTTAGCTTAGCCTAGACAGAATTACTAGAAAGACACAGTATACCACACAACTTTTATTGAATTTCGTGATTTGCAATAAACGAATGAAAAACACTTTTCTGTAAATACGCAATTTAATAACAAGCAGCCTATTTTGTTTATACATATAGTGACTAAAAACTGGTACAAACTTCAAATACTGCGGCTGCGCCACACGTTTCCATAGCTGCACTTTTAGAGATCGCAAAAAAAGAGAGAAAAACTGCAACTTAGACGTGAAGCGTTTACAGCACCGACAAAGTGACCCACAGACACGTATACACATTTAAAAAAACAAGTTTCAAAGTTCTCGACGAGAAAAGAACACATGTCGGGATACTCACACTGCATACACACGAGGACTTCGTAGGCTGCCACTTGTCTCGCTTAATCTTCACCATCCATAGCAGCCTTCTTTTGGGCTCTGTCGGAAAATGGTAGAGTTTCCAACCATTTCTGGAGTTGTTCGTGCACATGGGCACGCAGCACCCAGTCATTTCCCTAAAAAAGTATATGACAGAGCGGCCACAGCTCCTTCTTTGCTCCCGTCGCTATGCGAAGTGAGATCTGCAATGGCGGCGGCCGTCAGGAAAAACCGGTCGCGGCGGCGAGCACCCCGTCAAACAATGTCCCCACCCTGCAAGGAGCGGCGGGCGAGGGAAACCATTCAGGCATTCTAGGTAGACAAACGTTATTCGAACAAGACTTGGTTCGTGAAAGGTAGCTTGAAATGAAGACAGGGAACATTTAATGAAATAGGCAAAAAAGAAACTAAACGGAGTTACTTATACAGAGGTCATTCACTGCTTAAGATTGCCTGTTTATTCATTCAGGTGGGGCGGGATTTTCTTTGTTACTATAATACGACGGCGTCTTTCGTGTTTTTTTTTCTTCTTATGATGCGTTTTGCGAAATGTTGGTGATTCGAAGATTCTATGGTAAGGGAGGTGGTGTTTAAGAAATGGTTGATGAATGAAGAAACAAAAAAAAAAAAAACATGTTTGGAGATAAGGCAGGAATAAAAACATTTCGACGTCTAGTACTACTGATAATCTTGTCAAACTGTAACTATGATGAAATAAATTATGGAACAATGATCAATACTCAAAGTTACTTTGTTTCTGCAAGGTTCACCGTACTTATTAGCATAACATAAGCACCCACTAATTTGGCTGGCGCTGTTTAACCCAGGCGAAGCTAGACATATTTCAGGAAGGTGGGAAAAGGGGGGGGGGGGGGTGAAGAAACCGCACCTTTGGCTATGCCACTGCTCTTTGTGTTTGCTATCTTTTGACTAACTATTGCCCAACGCTTCGCTTGCACAAAAACACTGAAACTAGGGGAAGACGTTTGCTATACGTGCCTTTAGCGTTTCAGCAAAATAATAATAGACGACTACTATGCATGTATTCACATTGCCTCACTCGTCATAATGCTTCGTGCTTTAAGGTTGGACATAAAAAAAAAAAAGGAATATTCGCGTCATTTCTTTTCCTTAAGTTAACTCTGCGCGCTCTAGCCTCTTATTTTATTCTAATTGAAGTTGTGAATAGGAGAGGATGACACGCTTTTTTGTTTCTAGACCAACCTTTCACCCTTTTATTAACAAAGCATGTCTCTTTCTTCTCTCCGAGCAAATGAAACAAAAGATACAAAAAATACAAAAGAGAGAGAAACAATTTACAAACGGTGGCACGCAGTAGCACACAAGATGCGTAACAATACAACGTGACAACCTGTGAAACTTAGTTTGTGCATACTTAGTTTCGTGCATAAGCTTTTCTAATTGAAGTTGTGAATAGGGGAGGATGACACGCTTTTTTGTTTCTAGACCAACCTTTCACCCTTTTATTAACAAAGCATGTCTCTTTCTTCTCTCCGAGAAAATGAAACAAAAGATACAAAAAATACAAAAGAGAGAGAAACATTTTACAAACGGTGGCACGCAGTAAGATACAAGATGCGTAACAATACAACGTGACAACCTGTGAAACCTAGTTTGTGCATACTTAGTTTCGTGCATAAGCTCACATTGTACGAAGCCAAATGTTTTGAAGGCCCTATAACGCAACGAGTAAAAATCCGTCAGCAGGGGTTGTGTTCGCGAGCTGGTGTCCATATGACGTCACTAATCACCAAAATTGGTAGCGTGAGCATGACGTCAAATGATGACGTCTTCACATGAGAACTTCGCTTGGTTAGATGTGAACCGATCACGGAGGCTCTTTGCAAAACCACGTGAAGTGTACAAAACTCGTAGTACTTCCGATCCTACAGTCAGCGAAAAACCACGTCAGATGCAGAGAACTATGTATAGGACGGCGGAGCATCGATTTATCGACAAAAAAAAAACGAACAAACAAATGAACAAACATACAAAGAAGCTCCGGAACGCTTATCCATCTATCTATCTATCTATCTATCTATCTATCTATCTATCTATCTATCTATCTATCTATCTATCTATCTATCTATCTATCTATCTATCTATCTATCTATCTATCTATCTATCTATCTATCTATCTATCTATCTATCTATCTATCTATCTATCTATCTATCTATCTATCTATCGCACCGCGCAATTGTGCAGGCTCCTAATGTACCCGTATCCCCGAAACGCAGTTTTCCGGCCGAATCAGCATGGCGTCTTTCAGGTTCTTTCCAGCGTCGGAGAGCCTCTATCAAATAAATAAATAAATAAATAAATAAATAAATAAATAAATAAATAAATAAATAAATAAATAAATAAATAAATAAACGGCTAACGAAAGGACCATCACGTGATTATGTTTACGTTGGTTAGAATTTTCTCAAAACCGGCATGTTCCTGACATGGGAATTCCTAATCTCGGCCCTTACGCGTTGCCCAGTAGATTACGTGTAG
The DNA here is from genome assembly GCF_043290135.1 of Rhipicephalus microplus. Classification (NCBI taxonomy): domain Eukaryota; kingdom Metazoa; phylum Arthropoda; class Arachnida; order Ixodida; family Ixodidae; genus Rhipicephalus; species Rhipicephalus microplus. Next base: position 47,188,758 of record NC_134702.1, on the reverse strand, counting down.
ACTGTGCAGAACCAACACGAAATATTTCAATACAGTGCCCATAGTAAGTGGAATTCTTTGCAATGTTTTAAAGACCATAGTCTTTCTTGTGGACCTTCGACGCAAAAATTTTGGTCTGTCTGTCTGTCTGTCTGTACATTTGTTTGTTACTCTTACTCTTACTTTTACCGGCATCGGGTACTTGAAACGGCCGACCCCATTCGCAGTGACCACTAAAACTTCTCAAGGTTGAGCGTTCATGCTTGTGCAATTGTCAATTAAAAAGCAATTATTGCGCATGTCTGGGGCACCATAACCACACGCATATATTCTGCATATGCATCTCTTACTTGAAAACGCATACATAAGTAATTTTAAAGACCGTAGCGCTTATCACGCTGCGCTTACCATGCAACGCTTGCACGGAACGGAGAGTGTTTCCAACGCCTTGCTAAAACGAGATGGTGGTGGCACCTACCCGTCGCCTCGCGTTCTACACCTTATCACCTCTGAGACGGGCACGCAAGGCCACGCACTTTGTTTTCCGAAAGAAACTGCCAGATGGCGCTCATGTCTCACGTGTGACGCGACTTGACGCGCTCGTTCGCCTCCGCTGCACGCTCGAGGCACTCTAACGCAGCGCCTCCGGAATACCATTCACCGATTTTCTTGCGCAGAACATCAAATAAATGTTTTCTTCACTCTCTCCACACTTTTCGACGACATTTGCAGATTGCATGCAGATACGGGGTCAATTTTTTCTTTTTCATTCCTTTGTTTTTCATCGTTGTTAGAATGCATATATGCTTCAGTTCAGTTCACATTGGGAAAATATGGGCGCATGTGCTAGAGGTCAAGTCACTTGTTTTCAGACTGGGTTGACCCGGATTTACACTTCAGCCGTGGAAAGTGAAGTCCTGTAGTGCTCATACTAAACCAATTCGCAGATTAAAAATGATGGCGCGTCTGTAAAGTGTCGCACATGCCTGCGCGACTGCACACTGTGCTGACGTTGTTAGCTCATAATGATGGTTATTTACACGTGAGCATTTTATAATGGATAGGCCTTTAAAGGGCCCCTAAGCTAGGCAGTGGCCAAAATTTTGTTTTGGTGGTGCATTTGTTTACTTAGAAGTACTTGATGCTAAGTTAGTTGGTACATCACGATGAGGGAAAATTCTAGACGCCTACACACCATAAAAATGACGAATACAAGAAGGAAGTGTACTTTTAAGGGCTCGTTCTCTTCGCTAGACACAATACTAATGAGATCGAAAAGACTGTTTGTTAGAACTCATTAGTATAGTGTCCAAGAAAAACGAAGCACACGGAAATAGCATGAATTGCAGCTGATTTACTTCTAGCAGAACTGCAAAAAGGATATACGCCATACCCCACATGCGCAACTAGCACTGTGTGTAAACAGTATAGAAGTCGCTTGGAAGACGCGTTGATTAGCGTCCGGTGAGGTGGTTTTAAGGGTTCGCGCCGCCTTACGCAGAACATGTGAACGCAGTTAAAGCGCTACATTTAAATTGAGTCACATCGCCTTCACTGAGCGTTCTTCGAAAAGCGATGTGCTGCCGTCAGTTTTATGCAAACAATGCTGTACATGTAGTACACGGTATTCTAAGACGTCTTCATTTTTTTTTGAGCGCATGCGTGTGTTTTAATGATATTATCTGTAGACCAGAGCACGCCTATCTCGCTCCCGGTGGCATACCCTCACACCCAGACGCCATTTTGTTCTGAACTGCCAAGCGAGTATTCATTATGCCAAAGATATTGGCAAGCAGCACTTCCGGGTCATTAAAATGTAAGAAAGCGCCTGTCCACGCCGTGGTTCTGCTTACAAGAAGTCGTCTGGGCACCTCTGCGCGTTCTATGGGTACGAAAGTAATCAGCGCAAGAAAAAGATATTGCTATTGTCTTGTCTGTGAAGATCACAACACAGCGCGGCAAATCGTTCCTTGCGATGTTTTCAGGCTGCACATATTTCCATCCGCTACGAAAGACACCGATATCCTCTGTTAGTAGATAATTACAATCAGCAACAAACACTGCCAGCCAAGAAGCGTACCAGTGAGCACACTTACTGCGTGTATTCAAGTGAAGCCAGCTATTTCGCTTTACAGCAAGAATCTGCGGGCATTGTGCCCGTATATCATAATAATCATCATTCTGACTACGCCCACTGCAGGGCCAAGGCTTCTGTCATGATCCGCCAATCAACCCGGTCTTGCGCTTTCCGTTGCCACGTTATAGCTGCGAACTTTTCAAAATCTCATCGGCCCACCTAACTTTTTGTCTGTTACCCTTAATGACCAGCAGTTATCCTGCCTACATGCTATGTGCCCGGCCCATGTCGATTTCTTCTTCTTGATTTCAACTATGATATCCTCAACCCGGCTCTGTTCCCTGACCAGCTCTCCTCTTTTCTTGTCTCTTAAGGTTACACCTATCATTTTCCTTTCCATCGTTCGCTGCGTCGTCCCTTATTTAAGCTGAACCCTTTTGTGTAAGCCTTGAAGTTTCTGCTCTGTGTGTAAGTACCGGCACGTGCAGCTGTTATATACCTTCCTCTTGGTAGTTAATGGCAAATTACCGTTTATGATTTGAAAATGCATGTCGAATGTGATCCACTCCACCCTTATTCTGCTAGTTATTTCACTCTCATGATTCGGCTCCATGGTCACTACTTGTCCTAAGTAGGCACATTCCTTCACCTATCAGGTATCTTCACCTATCGCAATGTGCTGTTTTTTTTTTCCCGAGACTGTTGCACATTACTTTACTTTTATGCATATTAATTTTCAGACCTACTCTTCTGCTTTCCTTGTCCATTTCAGTAATCATGAGCTATAATTAGCCCCTGAGTTGCTCATCAAGACAATGTCATCAGCGAATCGCAGGTTACTAAGACACTCTCCATTAACTCTTGTCCCTAACTCGTCTCAATCTAGGGCCTTAAAAACCTCCTGTAAACACACGGTGAATATTATTGGAGAGATCGTGCCTCTCTGCCTTACACCCTTCTTTATTGGGATTCTGTCGTTTTCTTTATGGAAAACTATGAATGCCGTGGATCCGCTGTATTTCTTCCAGTATGTCTATGTAGGGTTCGTCGATGCCCCGATTCCGTATAGTGCCCGCATCACTGCCGATGTTTCGACTGAGTCAAACTCGTTCTCGTAATCTGTGAAGGCTATGTATAGGAGTTGATTGTATTCCGCGCATGTTTCTATCACCTGATTTATAGTACGAATATGGTCTATTGTGGAGTAGCCTGTACCAAATCCTGCTTGGTCCTTTGGTTGATTCAACTGTGATGTCGCTCTAATTTTGTTAGCCATTACTTTTAATAGTTTGCACAGATCGATCAGTAAGCCAGTCGGCCCGTCCAGAGCAAGCCCCAGTTACTGCAACCGGCATCACGCTCAAGCGGAGACCGACGACTCATCATCGTGATGAGTCGGCCCGTAAATTTTTAAGTCCTCGACATCTTCTTTCTTATGGATTAAGATGATGTTATGCCCGTAGTATGCGGCACCAAATCATTGCCGTACTCTTGCCTGACGCCAAAATGATATCACGAGACTTTAGTGCACGCACACACTGCGCACGCTCAGTACAAATCACGGGGTAGTATTGCGATTCAAAGCAGCGTGAACAGGGGAAATCTTGCCTTTAGACTTAGTCGAACTGCGACATATGCTTTGGCTGTTGCTAGGCGATTCTGTGCTTTCCAGCCGGCGTCACCGTAGCACTATAATAATTGGGATCTTGCTCAGGCTGGCAATTTGGAACCGCTTGTGCGTACGGAGTGCCAGACTAGAATGGCAAATAATAAGCTCATGCAGTGCATGAGCGCAAGCCGGAGCAGAATTTCGGCGCTTCGGTGACGCCGGCTGAAAGCACAAATTTTGCCTAGCCGCAGTCAAGGCATGCCGCATTTCGACTGAGTCAAAACGCCCCAATTTCCGCTGTTTTGCATTTCTTTCCACCGCAATAGTACGAACCTGTAAAGTATAGCATCCGCAGTCGGCAAGGCATGCACGTGGTGCAGACATTCCACACTGTTTAGGAACGCGTTCTCGACGTTTCAAAAGAAAACAGCTCAGGTTCCCAGGAGAGGAAAAACTCGAAACATGCTTACGGCCGAGCCCGGGGTGGGAAGTTTCACGTTTGATTTGCGGGTCGTCTTCTAGAATGGCAGTTCAAAGTGTTGCTTCGCCGTGCTTGCGACCGATGGCGCAACGCGCTGCCTAAATATGACAGCACACACCAAATTCGCTGTGTCCGATGCCTCATGAAACAAGAAAAGTGACTGTCAGCACGTGCGATCAAATATGTCCCGTTATCACAGTTGAAATCAACTGCGACATCTCAATGACGTCACAGATCACCAAATCTTGTGAAGTCATCCCGACGCCCGTCTCACCGGTCACTGCGTAATCATGGAACGCGAAAAATTCCCTGAAACATTTCGATTTTAATTTGCAGTACACCTGTGGTACGCATGAATTCACGCTCTAACACACGATGCAAGCAGTGGCAGGTGAGCAAGATAGCGATTATACGCCAGCTAACAAGTGAAGCCCTATCAGCCAAACCTGTGCGTTTCGGTGGTTTGTGTTCGCCCGTTGGAGTGGGTCACGCATGCACCGCGAGTTGACGCGGGTTGATACTTCAATTCAATTCAATTCAATTCAATTTTATTTCATCCCAAGGATGAGGGCAGGCTCGGGAGAAAAGTGACGTTTTGTCACTTGAGGAGAACCCGAGCCTCCCTAATACATGGCAAGCAACGTGGACATGGGTGAAGAAACATAGGCCATGAACATATAGGCAACGAACATAAGCCATGAGATGTTTAGCGCAGTACAAGTCGGAAGATGCACGTACAGTAATGCTATATACAGAGACTAATATGCGTAAGTAGTTCGGCACAATTGGAATTTGGAACCGCTTTCAACCGTGGTCAACTTCATTGCGTGATAACAAAGAACAAAGCGGTAACGGCCTATAACATGTAGGCAGTTGAGCACAAAATTGTGGTGCGCCTAAGCCGCAGCGAACTGCGTACATCAATCTGAACAGCTCCTTTTCGTAAGCTGTAATGCTTCTCCACCATGACACTTGACGTACCAGTTTTAACAACTATCAAACCCCATCTCAATATACAAATCTTACTCGAATGATGAGAAGAAGGCTTGATTCGATGATATGTGGGGTTTACCATCCTAAAACAGCCATATGATTATGAGAGACGGCGTAGTGGAGGGCTCCGGAAATTTCTACCACCTGGGGTTCTTTAACGTGCACCCAAATCTGAGCACACGGATACAACATTTCCGCCTCCATCAGAAGCGCAGCCGCCGCAGCCGGGATTCGATTCCGCGACCTGCGGGTCAGCAGCCGAGTACCTTAGCCACTAGACCACCGCCGCAGGGCAGAAGGCTTGATTCCCTTGCTATAATTAACGACATTTTCGTTTATTATGTGGAGGCCTAATCATCCATTCTGGCCGCTTGTCAGTTCCTCTGGGTATTGTCACGTGATGCTGCCTCATAGCTTGTTTTTTTTTTTCCCTAAACGGGCCCATCTCTCCGAATCCTTTATTACGACTGCGCCGATGCATGCACCGCATTCCGAAACCAAACCACGTCCAAATATGAGTTTGACTTTCAAACATTCGAACAGTTTGACTTTCGTCTAGTTTGAACTGTACTTCGTATAACAATTGTGAAGGTCTTGCGTCCCAAAACCATGGTATGATTATGAGAGCCGCCACAGGGGAGAGTTCCGGAAATTTCGGCCACCTGGTGTTGTTCAATGCACACTTTAGTCTATGTACAAGGACGTCGAGTATTTTCGCCTCCATCAAAAGCGCAACCACCACGGCCGGGACTCGATCGCATGGTTTTCGGGTCCACGGTCGAACACGTTAACCACTATAGACCACTGTCAGTGCACGGAATTGCATTAACGCTTGTGATAGATATGGTTGGTGCATTATCCATTTCAATGCGCCTGATAAGGACTCGGTCCTGTTGTTGGACTTGTGTAGTGCGATTCGTGGCTATAACTTATTATTGACGTTCTGAAGATATATGCTGTACGTGAATGTCGCGTTATACGCCTTTTCGGTCGGTGTTGTCAACATAGCAATAGTAGCAGCACGTGTTGCTTCCCAAGAAACTTCCTGTTACTTCAATTATCCCTCTAACGCAGAAGCAGAAGACTTGTTTCTTTTAGTTGTGGCAGAATAAAGAAAACTGTTTTCCCGCTTTCTGGTAGAAGGAAGGCGCTCAAAGCTAATGACTAACTCATAAATGTGGTGTGTAGATAGAAGAAAGTGTATTTGAATTGTTTGGCCAGACAAATGCAAGAAAAGTGTTGAACCTGAGCGGGATACTCGCTAAAGCATCCATTCCCCGCCAATGCTTCTGCGCTGGTGCACAAGACAGGAAGCCGTCCAGCAACTAACTCGGTTCCATACCGGGGGCGTAACGTCCTCGGTTTTAGCAAGCGACGACGCATTGCTCTCCCATAGTTGAGTACAAAGTACTCGAAATCAATAAACACTTTTTCTAAATATATGTTTGCAAACAGCGAAAGCGTATATAGACTGTTTCAAGATTGCAAGCGTTCTGCCCCAAGCAAACTTCCGGTCACCTCATATGCCAGCCCGAAACGTTAAAACTGAAAAAACGTTTTCACGTTTTTTCAGGGGTAAGGAAAGCCTCTTATTAGTTTTTCAGATAAAGAGAACGTGCGTTATGTTCAAAGCGATCCCGTGTAACTTTCATGCAGCTAAACATAACATTTATTTTAATACATTTTGCCAAATGTTGGAAGGAAAGTGTAGAAAATCAGCGGGATATTTACTAACGCTGTTCTTGCCCACCTAAGCTATTCCGGCACATCGGTGGACAGAATCGGAAGTCATCAAAGTTCTGTGAACGGGTCCACAACTTTCTGCCTTATGATTTACCAGGAGCTACCCGAACTGCTTCTATTACGGCGCATACTGCGAAGATCGTCGGCCACTTCAGTGTGATAAGTATTTCTCCTGATTCTGCGGCTCAAAAAAAAAAAAAACGTTGTTATCTGACATGGTAAAAGTCACAAGGCTATGCTTGCACTTGCCTAGGACGATTCGATGGCGAAGGCAAGCATGCTATGCCAATCTCCGTATTTTGATATACGGCCAAGACGCAACTTGAAATCTACAAGTGATCTTTATCCCGCAAGTAGATACGTTTGTAGGGTTCTACGCGTGAAAACCACGGTGCCATTGTGTTGAACGATTGAAGTCGGGAGCTTGCTGCTCTCTTATGGTAGGGTGCGAATGACACCATGAATTATTAACAATTCGTTTTGAACACACAGGTCAGAAGGACTCCTCGTAATCTGAATTCTGCAGGAATTTATCCCTAGACTGGCACATCGTGAACTTGTTCACGGCGTGATTTTTGTCAACGTGGCCTCATCAAGTGTGAGGCTTCCGGCATGGCTTTATCTCTCCATAGTAGAGTACCAAGTACTGTAAATCATTAACGATTTTGCTAAACACTCACCGCTCTCCCACAGTTGAGTGCGAAGTACTCGGAATCGCGAAACACTTTTTTTTAAACGATAGCAGTCAAGTAGTTACGTATCCGGGACAGCTGAGTGTTCTTCCATAGTAATGTGCATATAGACGGTTACAAGATTGCAAGCGTTGTGCCCAAAAGAACTACCGGTCACCTCATTCACCAGCTCGTAACGTCGAAACTAAAAGGATGTTTTCACGCCTTTTCAAGGATAGGTAAAGTGTCATATTAGTTTTAAATCCGAAGCATTTCTTAGCGAACTTCGGTGACTTTGGGCGTATCTATCTATCTATCTATCTATCTATCTATCTATCTATCTATCTATCTATCTATCTATCTATCTATCTATCTATCTATCTATCTATCTATCTATCTATCTATCTATCTATCTATCTATCTATCTATCTATCTATCTATCTATCTATCTATCTATCTATCTATCTATCTATCTATCTATCTATCTATCTATCTATCTATCTATCTATCTATCTATCTATCTATCTATCTATCTATCTATCTATCTATCTATCTGCCTGTCTGTCTGTCTGTCTGTCTGTCTAGTAATTATGCCTGCATGTTTGTTTTTTCGTTTTTTTGTCTGTTCACTCTACACTTTACATATGTACTCCTTTGATATAAACTTTACATATGTACTATAAACTTTACATATGTACTCCTTTGATATAGCCGTCACGTCGGGTTAACGTCAACTGTGGTTAATTGCCATGCGCTGAAGTTGACTTATGTAGCAGTGTCCAGGGCCAACATGCTCACGATCATTAGCGCCTCATATCGGCTTCTGGTGTTGCTAATACGCATGCTCTAATAGGCATCGTTGCGCAAGTGCAAACAAGTGGTTATATAAACATCTGCAACTTCTCAACATATGTCTGTGCGTGCAACATTTGTACATATATTTAGCGTCATTTCAACACGTGTCGCTCAATAAAAAAATTGCAACACAGTCGCCTTCCCTCGGCATGTTTCACGCAACGTCGACTTCCAGGTACGTGGAATCTGCCGAATTTTTTTTTCAGATAAAAAGAACTTGCGTGTAGCTCAAAAGAACAATTATTTGAATATATTTCGCCAAATCAGGGAAGAGAAGAGTAAAAAAATGGCAGCATATCCAAGTGAATGATAAAGAGTGGGGCGAAGAATTCGTCCGTCCATTCGTTCTTGCTTCCGTCCGTCCATGCGTCCGTCAGTGTGACCGTCCATGCGTTCATCAGCCCGTCCACGCGCGCGTCTGTTCGTGCGTCCGTCCCTGCGTCTGTTCATGCGTCCATCCATGCATCTGTCTATGTGTCCATTCGTCCATCTATTCAACGCTCCAAGTACCACCATCTCGCATCTTTTCATCATATATTCCCCACATAGAAGCACCGCCATCCAGCGGACATTCCAAGGACTAAACGAGAGGTGGCACACGCACTTTCTTACGGCTTGCGCTTCGGGTCCACTTCCCACTTTTAACCACCTCGAGTTCATGGTATATACTAGTTCACTGTATTCATGGCACTGCGGCCGAACGCTCGCTAAACCTTTCGAAAACCGAGGAGGTTACGCCCAGCGAGTATGACGTAGCAAACTTTTCCTGTCAGATAGTGCTCAATGTACATGTCAATGGCTGCTAATGGGAAATGAGAGGCGGAGAATTCGGCTTTTACTTTCTTATGGCTTGCGCTTCGTATCTACTTCCCATTTTTAACCACCTCGAGTGAATTCCCACTCGTGAAACTGCGGTCATTTTTTTCTAAACAAAGACACTGGGTTGCGTTAACAGCCAGTATATGTGGTCAGGCTCCGTCAAGGCCTAACCACATATAACCATTGCAGCAAGTCAGCGCTTGGTTTTTCGACGTGGCTCCGTGCCCTCTCTACATGGAGACAAGGCACGTGGCCACGTGATGGTTCGTGCCTCTCTCTCTCTATAGAGAAATGGTGTGGCGCCACGTCAACAAAGCCACTCGCTGACGCGTTGCAACGGGTACAGGGGGGGGGGGGGGGTCAGGCCTTTATACACCGACGTTCACGGCGCACGCGCGTGCCAGCGTTCGTTTCGCTGCGTCACGACATTGATGCTACACCAGACGGGAATGTTCCAACGTGACGTGGCCCGACGCAACGAACATAGCCAAAGCATCGCATGCGCAGTGATGAGCAAAGGGTTTGCACGTTGTTTTGTCGGAGTTGCAACGGCTGAAGAGTAAGAAAAAAATGGCAGCATACCCACGGGGTGAATCATGGAGAGTGGAGTGAAGCATCCCTCCGTCCGTAGCGATGCTTCACCCCACTCTCCATGATTCTTCGTTCGCGTCCGTTCATGCGTCCGTCTGTGTGACCGTCCATCCGCCCGGCCGTGCGTGCGCCTGTTCGTGCGTCCGCACGTTCATCCATGTGTCCTTCCCTGCGTTCGTCCGTGCATCCTCCCCTGCATCCGTCCATCCGCGCAGCCATCCGTGCGTCCGTCCATGCATCTGTCTGTATGTCCGTTCGTCTATCTCGTCGACACTCCAAGTACCGTCATCTCGCATCTTTTCATCATATATTCCGCATATAGAAGCACCGCCATCCAGCGGACATTCCAAGGACTAAACGAGAGGTGGCACACGCACACTTTCTTACGGTATGCGCTTTGTGTCTACTTCCCACCTTTAACCATCCCGAGTTTATGGTATATACTAGTTCACTGTATTCATGGCACTGTGGCCCAACGTTCGCTAAACCTTTCTAAAACGAAGGAGGTTTGCCCAGAGAGTATAACGTAGCAACCCTTTCTTGTCAGATAGTGCTCATTGTACATGCCAATGGCTTCTAATGGGGAATGAGAGACAGAAGAATTGGGTATTTAGTTAACGCGCACGCTGCGAATTTTTTATTGTTTAACAACGCACAGGAGAAATCTCCCACCGGCACCACTTCGCAGGTCAAAACGTAACACTGGTTACGCACTACGACTAGGGACGAATGGGTGCCGTGGGGTGCCGCTATAAGGAACGTTTTTTTGGAGTTCGGAACGGGAATATTGAACTTCCTTTACTGCCGTTTTAACTCGGGGAAGAAAATTACTTCTCGTAGCACGTAATATGTGAATCTGTTCCATTTTACTGCTTTTTTGCGTTTTTTTTCTCTTTGTTTTCTTGAGTGATTCGTGATCTGTGAGCATATTGGAAGTGCTGTGTGTTACATCCTGCCTATGTTCTCTTGTTTGTACACGCCACGGAAGTGATTTCGTTACACCAGACAGTTGTACTCACCTGAAATGTTGTTGCCGGTTTGCAATAAACTTCCCTGTTTCGCCCCTAAAAGGGCGCTCAATGCGGACGTGTTCAGCGCACCCAGCGCGAAATGCAGCAGGAGCTGTTCGGAGCAAACCGATGCCTGAAGGCGTTAAGGCCTGACCACACGTAGCTGCTGCAGGGCGTCAACGCCTATTTTATTGACTCGGCACCATAGTGTGCGCGTGGCCACGCGAAGCTGCACACTTTCTCTTTCCGTATGGGAGAGGGCTTGGCGCCGCGTCAAAAGACACTCGCTAACGCGCTGCAACGGGTATTCATGTGGTCAGGCCTTAAGGAGTGAGGAGGTACACAGCTTTGCGTAGCCACGCACATTCTCTCACTGCAGGGATAGGATGCAGCGCCACGATATAAAGTCACGCGCTGAAGCGCTGAAACGGCTACGTGTGGTCAGGCTTTTGAGGGCCGTTGCCTCCGTGGGCAGTCAGCCGCCACTGTGTTTTGCCAACGTTCAGCCGCCACATTGTTTTGCCAACGTGACGTCGCCGTGACACGCACGCGTGCGCTACGCTGGAGTATATCGGCCTTTTTAGTATGGTTGAAGCAGCGCGCGTTGCCAGTGGAGGTAAGAACACACAGCGCGGTTGCGAGAATAGCGCTCGTGCTGTGTGTTCTTGTATCAACTAGCCAACTTTCCGCAATTGTGCCACAACTTGCGAAGAATAGTACCAACTAGCCCAACTCTTCATCTTGTCTAGGTATAAGTGCACGAGTGTTCTCGCATTTCGACCCCATGATTATTCGATTATTGTCATCGGGGTTTAAACCCGTGTCTTCAAGACTAGGAATTACAGCATTATGATTGTTAATAACATAAGCCGGGTCCCTGAGTTACCGTCCTCGTTTTTGGATCTACGGTTTTCAAGTAAAAATAGATGGGTAGTTTGCATGAGATCTCGAAAGACGTACATAGGTGCATTTTTACTCACCGTATCAGCTGGCTGTTGATCCATCGTCGAAGTTAGAGTAACAAGAAACACACAGTATTTAAAGCCTACGTAAACATACTCTGCGCATGCGCATAAGAATTTTGCAGTGTATGATATAATAAGGGCATATATGGGCGTAAGTCATGTATACCTACTCGACAGTCAACACCTTTGTCAGAGCATATGCTGTAGAATACTCGTGCGCATGTGCTAACGCACTTTCATGAATGCTTAAAATGCTGTACGCTTTCCGTCGCTCTGTCGTTCAGAAAAAGCCCGGATGCCCATTCTGAAAGCCAGAGAGAAATATTTGCTTAAACGTACGTACTCACGCTTTCTTGATCATTTACCGCCTCCCTCATAGGTTGGCGACGAAACTTCCTTACGTTGCTAGACAATTAAAGACGCTTCAAATCACTGGACCTTGATTCCGGAAAAGAATAATTATATGAAAATATTGCGAAGTATTCAAATGACGAGCGAAGTCCTCTAGTTTACCATATGATAATGCATACATGCTACGCATACTTGCACTGTACTACTAACAGAGCGTCTTCAGCATGCGCTTCTTTGTACAGGTTGCATTATCGTGATAGCAACATTTCATCCCAGCTTTTTCTTTTATTGTCCACAGACTAATCCCCTCGCATCATTTGGCGTCCCCCGTACCGGATGAGCGGAGCTAAGGAGTCATTTGAAGAGGTGGATCAGCCCTGGCTCATGCTGCTACAGTTCCTAAGGCTACCGATTGAACCAGTGTCTCTGCCGTCAGCCATGGAACTGCTGCTTTGTGCGTGACAATCGTGGCCTTTCTCTTCTCCTAAATTTTCTTTCGCTTCCTTCTTTCCTACGTCTTTTTTTTTATCTATGGCCATGCATAATCTGCACTGTAGGTAACGATAGCGTTTGTACGGTTGCTCAACTCAACCGGTCACTGCAACCGCGCGTATTTCGCGCTACGGCTGCGGTTTGACTACGCGAAAACTTATATACATATTACCAAGCGTGTCGACCTGTGTCGTATTGCCGGCAAACCACTGATTCCATAACAAGTTCTATTGTCTGCGTTGTACATGCGACAAAGTGTAGTCTTCAAAGCATACAAGGTGTTTCACTCAACTTGCGCCGACTGTTAAAAAAATAAGCGCATGCGCCAATTGCGCCGAACTCACCCAGCATTGTTCCCATCCATACGACGCAAACCATTATATTGTTACACGACATCTGCAACGAAAAAGCGTCATAGACGATGAAGACGATGAAAGCGACCGTGCTCGTGTTGTTGTTGCTGATGTTCTTCCATATTGGCTTCAGCTGCCTCTGACTCTCCCTGTATATTTTGTAAATATATTTATTGCATTAATTCTCTCACCCCCGTGATATTTGGTGGTGGTGCGGGGTACAACACAATATAACGGAGCTCCGCAGTGGCCGACGCTTGGATTTTTCCACCATGGCAAACCAGGGACCGGCTGCCGCCGAGGCGACTACAACGACAACTGTTGTCCTTCCGCAGCTAAAAGATCCCGGCACGTTCTGTGGCACAGATGATGTCGACCTCGAAGAATGGTTGCCGTTGTACGAACGTACGAGTAAGAATTACCGCTGGGACGAAACTCTTATGTTAGTCAATATCCTGTTCTACTTGAATTGAACGGCAAAAGTGTGGTTCGAGAACCACGAAGATGAAATTGGAAGCTGGGATGCGTGCAAAGAAAAGATGCGCGCCCTTTTCGGCAAGCCTGTGGGCAGAAAGGCAGCGGCCTAGAAGGAGTTGGTATCTCGTGCGCAAACGTCATCAGAGTCCTACGTGACTTACATACAGGACGTGCTTGCCCTTTGCCGAAAAGCAGACAACGGTATGGAAGAAACCGAAAAAGTAGCTCACATATTGAAAGGCATTGCAGATGATGCATTCAACCTTCTCATATGCAAGGACTGCAACACGGTCGAGGCCATCATCAGGCAGTGCCAGCGTTTTGAGGCCGCAAAAAGTCGACGTATCGCCCATAATTTCACTCGACTACCAAACACAGCAGCAACCATGTCTGCGAAGACAGGCCTGTACTAAAGACGCCGTTAACTGCAGAGCACGTGACCAAGATCATCAGACGTGAACTTGTAGCTCTGTCTCCTGCGTCCACGTGCTCCCATGCCTGTGACTCTAGCCCTCAGATGGTGCCACTGGTACATGCCATTGTGCGACAAGAGCTTTCCAATGCTGGACTGGCCTCCGAGTGCACTACAGCTCCCTCTCAGCCGATCAGCCCTCGTCGACCCCCTGTTTCGTATGCCCAAAGCCAAAACCTTCCGGCGCGCCCTCGCAATCCAGCCGAGTGGAGGGACTGCTGACGATCGCCCGATTTGTTTCAACTGCCACCGTATCGGACACGTGGCCCGCCATTGTAACACCCGGTGGTATTGGCATCAGGCATCCTACGGGTACAACCATCGGCCAGAGAGGTATCATGGACGCTTTCAAACTTACTGGGAGTCACCTCAGGCCACCAGTGAAGACGTTCCTTCTATGCCGCCATATCGTCGTCGCTCTCCATCTCCGCATGCTCACCAGTCCCGTTCACCGCTCTCCCGTCGCCCGTCGTCTCGCTCGCCCCAATTTTGCCGACCAACGTCGCCGACTGACCACCTGCCGCGGGAAAACTAGATGATGCAGCTCCCGGAGGTGATGCTGCATCGACCACTTGCCCGCCAAATTCTCTGACCATGCTGCCGACTCGACGCAACCTTATTGACGTTGAAGTAGATGACACACCCGTTGTTGCACTTGTGCACACAGGGGCTCACATATCAGTGATGAATTCAGAACTTCGTTGCCGCCTTAGGAAAGTTTTAACGCCACCCACAGTGCCACTCATCTAGGTCGCCGACGGCGGCACGTTTCCCGTGCTTGGAATGTGCTCCGCGCGTATAAGTGTGGCTGATCGCTCCACGACAGTGCTATTTGCTGTGTTCGAGAAATGTTCCCATGAACTTATCCTCAGCATGGACTTTTTATCCGCCCACTCTGCCCTTATTGATTGTGGAACCGGCATGCTTCAACTTGATTTACCGTGCTACCATGACGAACCAACACCAGCTCAACCCCGTCTGTGTTCTGCAGATCACGTTCGCCTAGCACCTCAAGCCGTTACTTACGTGAACCTGAGATCTTTCCCTCCTGTTCCCGATGGTGACTACATGCTGACACCTATTGCTGACGTTCTGCTGGCCAAAAATGTTGCCATGCCTCACACACTTTTGGCAGTCACGGGAAATACATCATTTCTTCCGATCCTAAACTTCAGCTAGTGCGCTCAAGTTATCCCATATGGTATGACTTTGGCAAAAGTTTCTTCTATAGATGCTGCCATTTCGGCGTTCTTTGCCGATTCTTCTTCGTCCTCTGTTCTGTTCTCATCCTCGAAGAGCGCAGCGGATGCCACCATCGACAAGATGATCGCTCCGGACCTTCTTACAGCACAGACAGCTGACATCCGGCACCTGATGAAATCCTACTAACACATCTTTGATTTTGATGACCGCCCTTTGGGTCAGACATCCTTTGTAACTCATAGAATTAACAGTGGAGACGCCAGCCCCATCTGACGACGTTCTTATCGCGTGTCTAATGCTGAGCGACAAGTTATCCAGCGCGAAGTTGAAGAAATGCTCACAAAAGACGTCATCGAACCTTCCTGCAGTACATGGGCATCGCCGGTCTTGCTAGTCAAGAAGAAGAATGGCAGCTGGCGCTTCTGCGTAGACTACCGTCACTTAAACAAAGTAACACGTAAGGACGTGTATCCACTGCCGCGGATTGACGATGCTCTCGACTGCCTACATGGGTCTGCCTACTTTTCATCTATCGACTTGCGATCAGGATACTGGCAGATTTCTGTCGATCATCGAGACCGTGAGAAAACCACATTCATCACACCAGATGGACTTTTACAGTTCAAGGTTATGCCATTCGGATTGTGTAATGCGCAAGCTACATTTGAAAGGATGATGGACTCTCTCCTGCGCGGATACAAATGGACCACGTGCCTTTGCTATCTCGATGACGTCATCGTATTTTAACCTACATTCGAAAGCCACCTTAGCCGCCTAACGGCTGTTCTTGAGGTTTTCCGGAAAGCAGGACTTCAGCTCAACTCTTCCAAATGTCGCTTTGGCCGTCGGGAAATCACTGTGCTGGGCCACCTTGTCACTGCTCGAGGCGTGCAACCTGATCCTGACAAAATTCGAGTTGTCAAAGATTTTCCCATACCACGTTTCGCAAAAGATGTACGGAGTTTTATCGGCCTTTGTTCTTACTTTCGACGTTTCGTGAAGAATTTTGCTGACATTGCCCAACCACTTACGGAGCTACTGAAGAAGGACATGCCTTTTTGTTGGGGTAATGACCAAGCAACAGCCTTCAGCACCCTTACAACATTACTTACTTCCCCACCCATCTTGGCCCATTTCGACCCGTCAGCCCATATTGAAGTTCGTACCGATGCCAGCGGACATGAAATTGGTGCTGTTCTCGCCCAGCGGCAACGAGGACAGGATCGCGTCATTGCTTATGCCAGTCGCCTCTTTGCTCCTTCGGAGAGCAAGTTTTTCATTACAGAGCGTGAGTGCCTCGCACTAATCTGGGCAGTCGGAAAATTTCAACCATACTTGTTTGGCCGCACCTTTTCAGTAATTAGAGATCGCCATGCCTTGTGCTGGCAGTCGTCCCTTAAAGATCCAACTGGACGACTTGGCCGTTGGGCCTTGAAACTACAAGAATACAGCTTCGACGTGGCATACAAATCTGGCCAAATGCACCAAGATGCCGACTGTCTATTCCGTCACTCCGTGGACCCACCTGACCTTTCAGCACATGATTATGACACTTGTGTCTTCGCCATGTCGACTTTCACCGACATACGCAAGGAACAGCTCAGCGATGTCCACTTGTGGTCTATCATGCAGAGTCTACGTTTGCCCCACGTAGACCCGTCGCTACACTTGTTCGTTCTACGCGATGGCATTCTTTACCGACGCTAATAGCTCTGGTCCAGCACCGAGGGATCAGAGCTACTACTCGTAGTTCCTGCGACACTCCGTTCTGCTGTAGTTGAACAGCTTCACCTCGCCCTAACCGCGGGACATCTCGGGGTCACGCGCACGTACGATCGCGTGCTGCGTAGATTCTTCTGGCCAGGCCTTTACCGTTCTGTGCGCCGATACGTTGCTGTATGTGAGTCCTGCCAGCGCTCCAAACATTCCACCTTGCCACCAACTGGTGCGCTCCAACCAATAGACATACCCACCGTTCCCTTCTACCGTGTCGGTCTTGAACTCGTTGGACCATTCCCTACTTCTCTCACTGGAAACAAGTGGATAGCCGTAGCGACTGATAACGCCACAAGATACGCTATCACACGAGTGCTACCGACAAGCTGTACCACTGACGTCGCGGACTTCTTGCTTCATGACGTAATTCTTCACCATGGCGCTCCTCGACAGCTGCTGACTGATCGTGGTCGCTCATTTCTTTCAAAAGTAGTAAGTGACATCCTTCGCTCGTGTTCTACGCGTCACAAGCTCACTACGGCCTATCACCCACAAACAGGTGGTCTTACCCAGTGCCTAAATCGAACATTGACTACAATGCTCTCCATGTACGTTTCAAAGATCACCTTGATTGGGATAGTACTTTGCCTTATGTGACATTCGCGTACAATTCGTCATGCCACGACACCGCTGGCTTCTCCCTCTTCTATCTATTGTTCGGCCGCCATCCAGCATTACCCTTCGAGACTCTTCTCCCATCAACTACGCAAACGGTTATCGAGTACGCCCGGGATACCACTGCTCGGGCTCAAGTGGCCCGCCAAATCGCACGGGAACGTCTTCTTGGTTCGCAGCTCTCTCAGAAGGCCCGCTACGATAGCCATCACAGAGTAGTTTCCTACTCTCCAGGTTCATTGGTCCTCCTCTGGACACGATGCCGCCACGTTGGCCTCTCTTCGAAGCTCCTGTCTCACTACTCGGGGCCTTACAAGGTTTTACGCCGGCTTACCGATGTCACATACGAGATTGCTCCGTTGGACAGTCAGTCATCGTCGTCCGCAACCGCTACTGACGTCGTACACGTGACCCGCCTCAAACCGTACATAACCGCATATGACCCTACTCTCCTTTAGGCGCCGAGACGGTGCTGCCAGCAGCGGGGGGTTATATGTTACACTACATCGGCAACGAAAGAGCATCATAGACGACGAAGACGATGAAAGCGACCGTGCTCGTGTTGTTGTTGCTGCTGTTCTTCCATCTTGGCTGCAGCTGCCTCTGACTCTCCCTGTATATTTTGTAAATATATTTATTGCATTCATTCTCTCACCCCCGTGAGAATATTTTTTTTTACAGCGAAAGCTGTTATGAGACCACAACACGGTTCACGTGTGGCGTCGTATTTTGTCCGCCATCGCTACCACCGGTGTCCGTAAGCACTATCGCACGAAAGAAAAAAAAACTTTCTAAATAAAATAAACACCAAGGACACAGGAGAATCGGAGCCCAGTCCCCTGCGTCCCAGCCCAGTATCCTACCACTCAGTCACACGAGTACTTGGAGCTCTTTTTAGAAAAGGGGAAATTAAGATGTGCACTTTACGCTAGTTAGCCGAAACATCCTGTATACTTACTAGGTATATGTTTTCTGTTGTGTTGCCCCAATTATATTATGCACGAACCGTTTTCTCCTCGTACGCCAAACCCCCGATGTGATGGTGCAAGCTTGGAGCCATGCATAAATCTTCTATGCAGAGAAAGCGTACTTGGTAGATGGTAATTGTTTCGTATCGTTCAAAACAATGATGACACATATTGCTCACAGCACGGTGAAATCCCTGCCACGGAAAGACAGTTAGGGTTTTGAATAAAGTAATATCGTGGAAGTAAAAGGAACGCATTTTGAGAACGCCACCTCAAGCCCTCTTTGCAACTACCAAATATTTCATTTTTCCAACATTTCATTTGAGATACATTCAGATATACATTTTTTCCGCGCACAACTACGGAATGAAATCATCTAACCATTGATGTTGCAACCACGAACTCTAACGCTGCCTTCTACGCCATGTTATTATGATGTGCGTCTATGTTGCCATCAGGACTATGGAGATAATGTCCAATGCTTGTATATTCTACTTTATTACTGTATCTTATACCTGCAAATATGTCTTTACCTCTCATGTACTGTGTAACCGCCCCTCTAAAATGCCGTATGGCACTGAGGGTACTGTAATAAATAAATAAATAAATAAATAAATAAATAAATAAATAAATAAATAAATAAATAAATAAATAAATAAATAAATAGAAGATGAGGGCGCGTTTCAGTCGGAAAGGTCAGGCAGCTACGCACCAGCTCTGCACATCATGGGCTTACTTAGACAAACTCGACTGCTTATTTCCGACATGTCACTTCTTTAAAATTGCGCTTTAAAACCCAGTGTATACATGGAAGCAGAGACCAGCCCTCTCTAAACAGTGACCTGTTGCCACTACTGAATCCTTCATAACGCTGCAAAAAGCTAAAATAAATTATCTGGAGGGCCACGTTAGATAACTACGTCATTACATGCGTTAGTTTCTTACACTCGATAACTTCAGTTTTCTAATATATTTTTGGCTTTCAATAAACCTTCATTTGTAAGTAATTTTATCGTGTTGTGCCCTTCTTCTGTGTCGCCTTGTTTTCTACGCTATTTTCACTATGCTCAACCAACTCGCCCAGCAATCCATTCTTTTGGGCTATAGTACTAAATCCTTCAAGAAAATCAATGTAAAGGAGTGAAGAAGAGCGAGAGCAGGAAAAGTAAGAGAGTCGCGTCCAGCTGGGTAAATATTTATTGTGGACAGTACATAAAGGTCAGCCCGCGTAAAGAAGAAACAGTTGCCGGTTAGGCCAACAGGATTCTCAGAATCGGTGAATAAATATGTCTTTTTTTTATTTTCAATCGAAAATCTCGGTATCTCTTCGTGCCAGGCCAGAAACGTAAACTATGCCCCTTTGCTGGTCACTTCTCTCGTCTCAGGAAGAGGTAATACGGGCCCCGAGTTGATTTTGTTTTCCTTTCATTCGAGAACCCGTGCGCGGGCAGACACGCCTAAATGCTGATATATCAGCAGGAGCGGAACAAGGTGAACGAAAATACTGTCTGGCACGGTCGAATTAGTTCGAATTCTTTAGACGCATGATCACGTGCTATTCGCGTAAAAATATGAAAGGATAACCCACAGTTAGAGACGGAAGTTCTTACTTAACAAGGAAAGTCTCACTAGGCGAAACCTGAGTGCATCAGACCACGAATGCGAACACGAATATCCAGAAGGTGACTGCGTATCTGACTCTTCGTACTGAATTTCTGCATAGTCCGTGTCACACTCGAAGAACAGTGCATGAGGATGTTGAGGAACACTGTAGTCATTCTAGGTGAAGCTCTGTTTTGCCCATGTTACAAAATACCCACGTGCTCACGCTGCATAATAGACATGCCCAATGATTAAATAAAAGATGAACAGGAGAGTTCAGCAAATTTATTGGCTGATTTACTGTGACAGTAGCTTTCCCCCTCGTTGAAAACCACCTTTCCATTAAGTAAGGAATAATTTAGGGGAGTGGGCTGTCGTATGTTGCCATCACTTGGCGTAACGCAGACACAGCCATGTATGTCGAAGCAATCTGTAGCGTATTGAGCGCACTCGCACAAAGGAGAAATTCTCCTCTTGTTCTTCGAGCACCTCGATGATGATATTGAGTGTGGAGCACTCGGGCTGGCGTATGCTGTCGTCGATTGGCGTTAGCCAAACAAAACCATGCATAAGTATACGAAAAACAGATAGAAAATGAGAGATAGATATATAGAGAGAAGTAAATAAAATAGGAATAAAAAGAGACATAAACAGAAATAAATAGAGAAACGAAGAAAAAAATCTGGGAAAAAGAAAAAGAAAGAAAAGGAAAGAAAAAGGAACAAATAAGGTTGTTCAGCTGTGTACTTAAAGCTTGGCAGCCCTAGTGCGAGGTTCCTGTACTTTTCTTTTTTTTGTTTCTCCGAGCTTATCTGTTTAAAGGGAAAGCCTTAAATGCTTCATCAAGCGCGAAAATAGATCGTCGGTGGCATCAGCACAAGTGTTGCAAAAAATTATCTTCACGTGACGACGTCGCCATCAGATGGCCAACATTCGTCATACCTATGACGTCATCGGAAGATAACGTCGCTCGGTCAAAGGTGAGTCAATCACGCTGGAGTAGCAAAACAAGGTAAGGTGCAGAGGCAATGCCACTGATCCTAAAGGCGTTGCAAAACCACGTACGCCAGGTGCTTAAAGCTTTCGAAAGGTGGGTGGGAGAATTTAATACATCGACGGAGACGAAATAAAAAAAAGACCATCTCCCACTAAAGGGAACCATTTAGGGGTGCGAAGTAGCGCTGATGATCACTTGTGCTTACATTTGTATGTTTTCGTGTGTGTTTCATTTGTGTGTGCAGTTGTGTATATGTTATGTAACGTTTATGTTACCACCCCTACCATTTGTATGTATTACCATGTGTGCCGCAAAGTGAACATCGAGCGCTGCTAGGAGAATGCGTCGAGGCGAGCGCACGCAGTATCGTATACGAGCGAACAGCCGTGGCGGATAAATAAACGGGAGAGGAGAAACGAAATGAAGGCAGTGCCCTGCCACCTCCTCCACCACACCTTACGCGAGGAGTGGGCCCTCGGTGACCTTCCGCTCCCACCCTGTGAATGTGCAAACTCTACCCCCCTCTACTCGCCTGAGCGTGAAGAGAGGATCCTCCCACCTCTTCGCGCAAATGCGAGGAGAGGGGAAAGTTCACGCATGCGCAGTCAGGGTGGTCACGCCGCACCTTGGATTGAGCTCCAGCACAAGCTGCTTCTCATTTAAAAGAAGATGACTCTCAACTTCAAGTTGCCTTAACCAAATAATTAAATGACCCTGCGAGTTTTATGAATTTATATTTGTTGCTTGCAGCTTTATCAAGTTAATACGCTCACCCACGTCGAGTGAAGTAAGGTCACGCTGGCTCAACAACGTGGCCACGAGGGTGGCCACATTCGCGATAATATGGGTCACCATTTGATAGGCCTTGGTCATTGCCCACATGTACATACGTTAGCTATCGTACGTGAGCATAGTTATTTTGAAAATCCTTCTTATCTCTTTTATCTGCTTTGTTTGTTATTTCAAAATTTATTTCTTGGTCACATGATAGCTCGCTTTAACGCACCCTTCTCTCAATCTTTTTTTACATTCACACAAAACAAACAAATACCCAAAAACACAAGGAGAATGCAACTGGTAACTGATAAATGTGTCATATATTACGCTCTGAGTGTGTTCCTGCTCCTTATGGAGGTGCTACCATAAGCTCCTCCCTCCCCCCTTTCTTTCTTAAGTAGACAGTTTCAGTTGAGCGTTTGGAACAGCTCTACGGACGCAGTCCGCCATTGAGATTGCTGGGCAGCCTGCATACACCGAACTGTTGAGGATGCCATTCTAAAGCTGCCAAATGTCTTCAACAAGACACTCTGAAAACTGCAGTCGTTGCCGGTGGTTTCGAAAGATAAAGAGAAAACTACTTTGTTAAAAATGCGTGCAGAGTCTCTAAAACTCCCTCCACACATGGAGGACGAGCTTTCATTGATATGCGGCCGTTACGTCAGTCTCGTGCGTGTTGCTTCTGGAGGTCCTGCTCTCTCGCTACTTCCATGGATCCGAGAGGGCTATCCCCCAGTCTTCCTTGAGGTGCTGCTTCTCTCTCTTAGTTTCGCACGGTCATTTCGACAACGTTAGCTTTAACGCGACAGAGTTAAAGAGCTCGCTTGGAAGAATATTTAATTGATTGACTTTCTACCTGGCCCGCCTAACCTTTCCTCCAACCAGCGAGAAGCTGAACAGGAGGCGGGCGGCAGCCCTACGACAGCTGCAGACGCACACGTATCCCAACCCATCGCTGTTTAACAGACTATACCCCAATATATATCCGATGAATATATCCAAGATATGACATATTGAGGTTGTCACATCAAATCACATGCTCTGGGACTGCGCCAGATATCCGCAAGGTGCTAAATCCTGAACTCCTACGCCGCGGTTGGCCGCTGCCCTGTGCAACCCCAGCCTTGGTGACCAACTCTGGGCCGTCCAGCAGGCCCGTGAGGCGGCAGTCAGGCAAGGTCTTGACGTTCCCACGCGGGAGACCTAAGGCCCGGTCGGCGGAAGCTCTGCCGGACTATCAATAACGTTGTTACCAACCAACCATTTGATTGATTGATTGATTTGATGGACTGAAAAACTTTATTAAAATTAGGAGAGACAAGGAAGTGGCATGAGTGGGATCCTTGCCCAGGACTCCAGTGACCGATGCTGTATGCTGAGCCTGATCCAAGAGACCATTCTAGATACAAGAGACCATGTACTAGAGCGAAATTGACAGACAACAGCCTAGACAACATAATTCCCACATAATGTGAGAAAGAGGTGGCCACCCCCACACCATAGGCAATGACAAACGTACACCGTAATTCTGATGTCAGCTTCGACGTCGTTTGTTGTAGGCGAAAAAGAATCGTTGTCTGTGAGCGAAAATACGAGGTAAACGGAAATAAATAACGAATAAAGACTTGGTTTCAGTGTGAATCGAGCGCACGACTTCTGTATGGTAAGTAGATGTTCTATCCTAGAGGTATAAGTCATCGCTACAAAGGCCGTGTGTTCAGAACAAATGTTTGACAATTTAGAACATGCAGACCTTTAGTATGGGATAGCATTAAGCCACAGCCACTAAATAAAAAAAGGAAAGGTCCTGATTGGGCTGTCCCTGTACCGTGGTGACTTTTCAAATGGGCCACACGAGGGTACTGAAAAAAAGTCGACAGATCCCACGTACCTGAGAATTGACGTTATGCGAAGCATGTGGAGGGAAGGTGGTCATGTTACATTTATTTTTATTGAGCGACACGTCATGAAATGACGCTAAATATTTGTACAAGTATTGCATGCACAGACATACGTTGAGGAGTAGCAGATGAATATATAACCAGTAGGGCCGATGAAAGCTTGCACAGCGCCACTAAGTGATTCACCTAAGTGGACTCAAGTCAAGTTCCTTGAAGATGTGGCGCACACCCACGCGGAGTATTGGCCAAGAACCGGATAGTGTTCATGAAATACTTCTTTAATAACAGGTTACGATTGATCTATTTACTAGAAAGAAAAAAGAAAGACGCAACAGGATGAGTTTGATAGTGGAATGAAGGCAAAGTCCGTCTTTATTTTTGTCAACATAAACATGTATGATGCGTAGTTCACACGAGAAAATCCGCTATCTATAGCGAGCGGTATTCTCCTGTTGCTGAAACACAGTGTCGTTTGCACCGGACGCACCCCGCGCCGCCGAACAGCCAAAGTGCGCCGTGGGGCGAGCTCGGGACGGTAGCGTTTTCGCGGCTCGCAGACGCCCAAGTACGCTACGCCAGTACATATTGTAATCTGGTCGTATAGAATTTGATGTTTTTTTTTCGCCCACTTTCACGGCTTTAATTGACGACAGAGCAGGAAGAAGCAGTGCTGCTTACTTAGCTGGCAAGTCACTGTCGTGTGACGCATGAAGAGATGAAAAAAAAAAACGCTATCGACGACAATGGCGTTGGTGGGTTAGTCCATGCTTTGCAAGACCACGACAAGCTCAGTCAGACCAATTGATAATACCTCTTCCTCAAGATCGCGACCTGAAGTATTACACAGAGTGAGTTAAACTCAATTTGGTTACAACAATCAGTTACGCGCGCTGCGACATGACAAGCGAGTCGGACTTGGCCACCATTTTCAAAATTCTTCGACTAGCCCGACCCTATGGGGCGGCAGACGCCGCGAAATCGGCCCCAGAGCGGTCGACGCGGAGAGGGCTTTTCCGGTGGATCTCGCCACCGCCGAATTGGATTCCGCGCCTTTTCGGCAGCCTAAATGCTCAGGGTTAATGATCCCTTAGGGCTATAGCGTTAAAGAGCTCGTGCTGCAGGAATTACGGTGTCGACGTAGTTGCTTGTGATTGAAAAAAAAAAGCGTTTGTGAGCAATACTATGACATTCATGCCAATAAATGAATAAATAATAAAAATCTCCTGTTTGAGCAGGAGCAGAACCCGGGCTTTCTGCGTGTCAAGCAAGTGTTCCACCACAGAGCCACGACATTGATCAGACTTGCCCTCAAAAAAAAAAAGAAAAAAAGAATACGAACGTCGTGCAATACCAGTCTCCTTAGCGCATCCATTGTTGCCTGACAGAAGCGTAAAATCACGCCAGGCGTCAACACACGTGAATTACGCAACGAGCCCAGGAGTCCATTCATGCACCATTCAAGAAGTCCATTCATGGAACGAGCCAAGTCATGCACCTAAATCTAAGTACACGGGACACGACCGTTTTCGCCTAAATGTGGCGCCCGTGACTGGGACTCGAACCCGCAACCCACGGGTCAGCAGTTGAGCAACATGACTGCTATTCCTCATTGGCGGGTAAAGCATCAACACAGTGACGGGATCGCGCAATCCCTAGGTGTGAAGCGGTATTCGACATTTTATAACTCCAGGAGCTAACCATTGTTCGATGGAGAAGTGATAGCTCTAAATCAAAGGAAACAGTACTTTATGAAGTTGATCCACACAGAAAATATTTCATAGCGACAGATATCCCACGACACTTAGAGACATTCTTCCACAGACTTCGATTAGAAGTAGCATACACAAACAGCTTCCTGCACAAGATACTGCGATCCAACTCACCAGAATGCCATTGTGGTCATGTAGAAAAATATGTTCGCCATATTATTTTGGAGTACGTTAAATACGCGAATTAAAGAGAAAAATTAAGGAGCAAATTAGCAAATTTGGACAGACGGCCCCTCACATTAAAGAAATTACTCTGACCATGGGCTGAGATGCATCTTCAGAAAAAGGCGAACATCTTCCTGACAGACTTCTTAGTGGAGACCGGACTGAATAAGCGCCTGTGATAGACAGCCAGGGATGGATATATATGAAATGTGTTAGTGCATATACTGACAGTGGAAAAAGAAGGTGTACGTGAGAACAATTTATGACAGTGTGAACTGCTGCAAACAAACTGTGCATTGACATGATATTTCAACTGGTTTCAGTGTGCTCTTATGTGTTTTTTTTTCGTATTGTTCATTTTTGGGTACCGTTCCAAATTATTCTTTTTTTTTTTGCTGCAGAACTTCGTGATATGGAGTAGCCGAGGCAATATGGACCTTAACCTCTCCACAGCAAAACATTTAGAACAGAACAGAACAGCACACAACAGAACAGTGATGCTGCCGGGTAGGTTTGCGAGGTGCCTTGCGGATGCGTAAAGAAAACAGTACTTGTGGTGAGCATTGTAGGATAGTTTGAAATGGCTAATCGTTTGTGTACCAACGTTCACTTCCACACCGCACGGCTGAGTTGAGTTACCCGTCGAAAAGTATGGCGAGCATAACGTGAAGGTGATGCAAGGAAGGCCCGATTACGCCGTGGCGTTCTACTCCTGAGGCGAAGCTTAAGCATCGTACAACTTTTAGCAGCGAGGTTCTTCTAAGCCGAGCCTTAGATGTCCAGGAACTGTCGTGAACTGTGAATGGATGTGCGCCGAGGGAAGTGGTTAAATTTCACTACGGATATGTTCCACTCCTCCCACCACACCCACAATTAACCACTGGCCCAACTAGCTACTACGCCCTCTAATGCTCACGCCACCTGTCCCGATTCAGCCACCCACTTCATTCGACATGTCGAAATAATTGGCCAGTCGAAGGCTTCATTGTAAGCCACTGGCTTCGCTGTTTCATCAACGCCCACCAGGCGAAGCAGGCTGAATTTTTCAATAATCGGAACAAAAATTAACGTGGCACCCCGGCTCCGTCCCTTCATTTGCATATCTGACGCGTTATTACTTTTACTTGTTTTCATTGCGATACGTTAACACTTCCTCCATTTCACAGTTCGTTAATAAAATTATTTATATGTAACAAAAGTGACTGTTGAAAGTTTTCTTTGCTGCATAGCTGGAGTGTTTCACAGAAAAACTTAAAACTATTGCGCTGAAGCCCATTTATTTGTTTTGCGACAAAGACAATCATCAAATCCGATTATTCAAGCAGTAAACTGCTTCACATTCTCCCTGAAAATGTTTTCAAAGTGCTGTGCATCACCACCGTCGCAGTGCCAACTCATTAGGCAGTTCACTTTATTGCGTTAATTCACTGAGGCTCGACACAAAAACCACGCTTACCTCCTAAGCTAAACATGCATAAACGCCGGAAGATGTACTGAATGAGTACACGTCAAGATTATTGAGATCACTGACTCGTAACCGCCTACTGCGGGAGACCCCTAAACCCGCAGGTTTGCAGCTAACCTGTACTCTGCGGGGAGCACTCACGGTCTAAAGACCACCAAACTTTTAATTTCGAACTACCGAGTAGAGCTCGTCAATTGTCTGACGCCGTGATTGCTTTCTGAGAGGCTGTTTCATCTCCACTCAAGCGGGGCGCCACGAACAGTTTAATTTCAATCTCACCACGAAAGACTTCGCACACATTGTATTGCCCGAGATATGCCCTTTCTTCAGTCGTCGTCTCTGTAGCTAATCGCTTAGGCCTGTCACATATGTGCCGACGTTTCTTTCTCGCCTTATTACACCTCTTTTCATTGCATCGCGATCACACGTCGAACAGGCACTTCTGCCTTTTGTAGCCCCTGTCTCTGTCTTGACCTCCCCTCGCTATATTGCTTTGTTTTTTTTTTCAAAAACTCGCGCTAACTTACGTACGCTCGGTCTCCTCTTGCACAAACTTGGAGGCGGTGTAAGCGAGCCACTAGTGAGCGTGGATCGAAATTTAATTTCGGCCTTCCTAGCCTCTGCTCTCAAAAGCTATGTCGTCGTGCGTTGGTGGCCAAGCCACTCGCTTCCTCTGTTTCCCCGAAGCCCCGAGAGCCATTAAAGCTTGGCCAGCCATGAAGTGCATGGCTCTGGCAAGTGGTTATACACCCGCCTCCTGCGAAGCACTGCTACACGCGAGAACCCACCCCAAAAAAAAAAAAAATACAGGGAGGACTCGGGGCGAGCTCTCTCTATGAAGCTCTTTTAATTACAGGCCACATTAAACTCTTACTGTGAGCGATTACTACGCTGGCTCCAGTGAGAACTCGTAGACGCAAATTAGAGCGAGCTACAGCCATGCTTCAGGGAGGTATCTCTCTCTTCTCGGACACTGTGGAGCAGACGGCAGAGGCTTAACTATATGAGCTGGCGCTGGATGCAGCATCCCCCTCTCACTATCGAAGTAGGTTCTTGAAGTGCGTGTCTGGGCGTATGTTCATGCTACGATGCACCGCATGACTTCAGCTTTCTGCATGATTTAAAAGCCCTGAACGTTCTGCTTAGTGATTTGTTTTTGTTTTTTTTACAGCCACGCGTAGCAGGACTGTTTAAAGAGCTGTTTCGTACTCTTTTCTTTTTTAAACCTCTCTTTATTTCTGATTTTCCACTCGCTGTCTTCCCAGTCCTCTATGCTTTGGGAACAGCTCTCCCATCCTCTCATTTATACACTCCATCTCTCAAATCTTCACTTCACACTCAAGTAAGCCAGAAGTTCAATATGTTCGCTGGCCCTCACACCCCTGCTCTATTTCTCGAGGTTGTGGTGTTCCCTTGGGAACAATCTTGCTGGCCACTTCGCGCGATGAGCCATGAGTTGTTAGCACGAAGCCACACGCGCCGGCCCTCGTAAGGCTGTAAAACCGGGGATCGAGATGAAAGCATCTTTTGATTATATGGCTCGAAAGATCACCGTCTTTTCGCTGTTGTTTACGTATTAAGGATGCGCGACGTATTCGTGACCTTATGCGCATATTACATTTTCTTTTAGGTAACGCATTCGTGAAATGTATACCAGTAGGTTCTAATACACTGCATGAAACAAAATGAGCGTAAAAATATAAGGAAAGGTGGCCATTACGCGCGTGAAGTTTTGCAACATATTACCTTCACCGAGTACCCTGGCTTCACAGCATCCGTTTATAGAGAAGGTCCGGTGTGTGAAACCAAAAAGGTATTATGACATCAGCCCGTAACTGATGTCATCAAAAGAAAGAAAGAATAAAGAGAGAAAGATAGACAGAGAGAAATAGAAAGAAAGAAAGGAAGAAAGAAAGAAAGAAAGAAAGAAAGAAAGAAAGAAAGAAAGAAAGAAAGAAAGAAAGAAAGAAAGAAAGAAAGAAAGAAAGAAAGAAAGAAAGAAAGAAAGAGATTGCATCGAGGATTTCAATATACAAATGGAGGTTTGGCTAAATGTAACAAACTTACCGTGCCAGCACTTTGCGTGCTTTCTTCAGTATGATACATCACTGAGACATCAAGTGGTGACATCAATTGCAAGCACGTGTGTCTGCCGAGCATAAGAAAAACTAAAAATGGAGGAGCTTGGGAGACCGCGAAACGTAACTGAAGGAAGGTCAACACGCACGACGCATGATCGATTGGAACTTTGCTGCCGCTAACAAAGTGCGTTTAATGTAGTCAGCATGGAGCAAATCAGTGAAGAGATTATTTTATCAAAGTGCGCATGACATAAACTTCACGATAAACGAAAAAAATTACCTATAGTGCGGGGGAGCTAAACATAAATGGAAAGAAGCTTTTACCGTAGATACTAGTTTTGTGCATAACAGCTACTAAAAGCTGTCAAGGCACTGCTGCGATTTCTGAAAGCTACCGGTCTGATTGACCGTCTGTGACATCGTACACGGGACCGTTACTATGTCGGTGGCATCAACACTAGTCATTACTATTCTTCCTTCTTTTGAAGCAAAAGCCTGAGAAGCTTGACTGAATGCAAAATATGACCATCAGTGGCATCCAGACACAAGTGATGCCAAAAATCATTATCATTAATGACGTTACCATATGACGTCAGCGGACATGGAAATTCATGACGTCACTATGGCGCCATTTAGCGTGACGACATGTGATGGCTTAATCACAATATATCATCGCTTGGTGAATGGTGTTCCGATCACGAAGCGTTGAAAAAACCACGCGAGTCGGAGAAAGCTTGCGAGCCTGCGATCATGGATTCACAGTGCAAAATCATGCATGTTAGGTACGGATACTTGGTTTCGGGCACGAGTACCATGCTTTCGGGTGCAGTTACTGAGAAGAAAAAAAGGTGGCTTTCGCCGTCGAGTCATCTTAGCCAATTGCATAACGTATTCTGTGACATTTTTTTTAAACTACGTGATGGCGTTTGAGCTGAGGTGGAATATAAAATGATAATGCTTTAGCGCAGCTTGGTAAATATAATTTTATCGTGCACCAACTCGCTGAGTGAGCAGTACTAGGCATGAAAAGCATAATGTTTCGGTGTCGTGACGGTTCGGTCGCACTCAATAATAAAAGAATTCTATCCCACGGTCACCGCACAGTGCCAGCACTGTGGAGAGGAAGCGGACACCTACCACAGGGTGTGGAATTGTCAAAATAACAGAGCCCTTGCCCCTCCCCCAAACCCTACGTGAGAGAACTGGGAAACGGCTCTGCTCGGCAGTTCAGACCTTCAGGCCCAGTGGGCCTTGATATGGAGAGTCGGGGTGGCGGCTTTAACCAATAGGGTCTCGCAATAGAGACTTCACCTAGTCTGAACCTCTAGCGAGGTACCACATCTCTATTTTGTTATAGACTAACACCACACATTGTGAATTTAGGTCGTTGCTTGGTCGCCAGCCATAGTGGGTCTCGCAACCTCCGATGATCACCAGAAGGAATGAACCCCCGTAGATGCCGAGGTAGTCACACATCTCTTTTCACCATGCCAACGCTGACTGCATTCTAAGGAATAACAGCGTTTATTGTGTCAACTACTAGCTGCCTACATGTCTGGGACGCTTTGTTCGTCGGTACAATTGGGGCACCTCGTAGCACAACTTTGAATGCAATGTATTTTTCTTTTTTTTTTCGCTTTTCTTTCTAATACAACAACTCGCTTCTCACACGACAACAATGTCACAAAATCGGGCAACAAGGACAAAGACACATTGACGCATGGCCGTAAAAGTAACAAGCATACCCATAAAGCGAGGAGGCTCTTTGGAAAACAGCATCATGCAACTATAGTGTGGTTATCATACAGCACCGAGGACAGCGCCATCTACGCAGGTTAGATGAGCAGTCGAAGTATCTTTGTTCTAAAAGAAAGCAGATCTGTTAGTGCTGAGAAGTCTGCAAATTAAATTGTGGCGTATTTCAACAGAAAGCTACCTTAGAATTGAGCGGCTTCATCAAATTTTGTGGCATACAAAGGTGAGGCCAATGAGCGTTTTCTTCGACACTAATCAACATGGCCGATGATTACTTCAGGAGCTTCAAAAGGCACACTAAAGTGAAAGCTCTAAGATTTCAACTACAAAAAAATTTCGTCGCGTCAATTGGTTTGAAGCCGATTTACTTCCCCAGCGAAAAAAAAAAACACCACTTGTCGTAAGCCAACCAAGAGGCAACAATTTAAGAAAAGGCATGAGACAACCGACACTCATCTATGGGCGACGAAAATCAATGTCGAAGCTAGTGGTGCGACCAGGGATTTTCGTCCTTGGCGGGACGCAGCACCAAGAGTCACTGACTGGAAATTCTTAACTTTGAACGGGGCTTAAGTAAACCGGGGCATGCGGGAGTCCACGTCATAGGAGCTTCGCGATGCGATGAAATTTTGCGTTTCAGAAAAGCACAGCTCGTGACAAGCCCTAATTAAAGTAGTGACATAACAATCATGGCACGATACACTAGGCATGAGTCATGGCGTCAGATAGTAACTAAACTAGAGTCAAGACACGAATGACACACTCCAAGCAATGTTTCGACCACTATAGACCTTATGCACAATCGCTGCCATCTGTCGGCCGTCGTGTGCATACCGCCATATAAGGAGTTAGAGCGCGGCGCAGTATAAGTCTGCGTATGTTTGCGTATACGTATACGTAATACATATCGACGTGAGGCGTGTATTGACTGATAATCACAATGCCGACATATCGTCGGCTCCAGAGAGGAACTTGAAATGCTTAAGGAAAAGGGTAAGCCGTAAATGTTGCCAGGTGTTATTTTTTCAAGCTGATGACGTTCCCAACACGTGATCCGGCTGCTGCTCCCGAAACACGTGTTTCCGTTCTCCTTTACAAGTAAGTAAGACGTCCAATAGGATTTGTACTCGTGTTCCCTCAAATTGCTGCACGTCGAAGCAAGATCACTATCAGCCGTTTATCAAGTGAAGGCGACTCATACGCTTCATGAAGAAGCCGCGTTAACACAACGAGCTTTATCGCAGTTAATTGCACGTGCCTACGTTCAGTTGAACGTGCCGACCACTTCAAATGCTTCAAAAAAAAAAAACATTCCAGTAATGCGCAAGTCATCCAACTAAACGGCAGCTTGTCACACCCCAGAAGACGAAACAAAACAACATCAAACAAAGATGCTTTAGCGCCATGGCTCCCCTCTCAGAATAAACCAATGATGCGCACTTGCTAACTCAGAGTGGGCCGCTACCGAAAGGTAACAAACAAAACAACATATTCAATGAAATGTAAGCGTGCGCAATTACCTGTGATGAAGCTCATTGCCTGAACGAGGCTTCTGCTTGAAGCGTATGATTCGCCTTCACAATTGTTAAACGGCTGATAGCGAAAACATTGCTCCGGCGTGAAGCAATTTGAGAGAACGCGAGTACAAATGATAGTGCACGTCTTACTTGCTGGGATAGGTGAATGCAAACACGTGTTTTGGGAGCATAGCCGTAGCACATGCCTGAAACGTCATCAGCTCGGAAAAATAACAAGGCGCACAGTTTACAGCTTACCTTTTTTTTCCCCCTTCAGAACTTATAGTTGCTCCATGTGTGCAGCAAGGGACTCAGTAATACGTCGGCGTTGCAATTATCAGCATATTCACGCCTCTCGTCGATACGTATTGCGTATACGTATACGTAAACGCACGCGGACAGTGCGTACTGGGCTGCGCCGAGCCTCTAACATTGCGGTATGCACATGACGACCCACAGACGGCAGCAATTTTGCATAAGGTATGTATAGCATATGGCCGCGCATGCCGGGTTAATAGGCAATATTAAATCATGAAGACATAGAGAAAGAGAGACTCTTTATTGGGGAAAGAGAAATATTTGTCGGCGTCTAAAGCAAGCGTTGTTTCCTGTCGTCCTTTCACCCAGTGTGCGCTGCCACGCGCTACGACCAACTAGCCCAGAAGTGCAGACGGGTCCATTGTTAAAGGGAACACCTGCGTTAGCAGCATGTTTAGATTTCGCTATCTTACGGTATCATAGCAGCTTAGATATGCGTGAGACTACTGGTGGTTGAAAGTTACGACTCATCTTGACAGACTATTGACTTGCATGAAGAATGTTTCTTAATCCACTTGCTCTTAGAGGGCCAGGAATATCGATGATATGCATCAAAGTGTTCGCTTTAACAGTGGACCATACCGTACATTTCAAGTCATCTTGACGATGCCGCGCACAACGTTTGAGTAGACTGCGAAAGTTAACATTTTTGTTCGAACAAGGCGCTATTTTGACGCTAATATCGATAGTGACAACACTGCCCAAGGTCACAAGCTCATTTCAGTTATCGAAACATTTTGGGTATAGCTATCCTAACTGTCTGAAACTAGCGTGTGCGCCTACAATGGTAATAGGTATTGGAAGTTTCAGTTGCGGGACCCTAACAGAAAGGATACAGAGGAGTTAAGGCCAGGTTCCGTTTGTGATAACCTAATTTACAAGAACTAACAGTAGCGAAGAACGGCGAATATGCGCATTTGAGGATAAACATGTGCGTGGGCACACCTATGGCCAAGTTTTGTGATGCCACTCGCGAAATATGAAACAAATTCACAAGAAATTAGAAATTATCCCGAGAATCGTGACGTCATAAATTATCTCTACAGACCAGCATAGGGAGATATCTTATATTTAGCTTACTCCGCAATCAATAAAACTCGACTTAATAGCAAGTTAGAAATGAACAGAGAAGAATACGATTTCTTGTTGAGTTTAGCAATATTAGTACATCATTCACATGCGCAATCTTGTGTATAAATGCGTCTTTCCAACGTGAAAAAATGAACTAGTTGTTAGTGAGCGCTTGTGCTGTGTAATTCTTCCTTGCTTCGTGTATGTCACCCCCCTTCCCGCTTTTAATTCCCTGAACGATATTGTCGTTCCTTGCTTTTGTCGTGTTAATGTGTTCGCGCTGCTTAGAGACCTATTTTTCTTCGTTTCATTCCTTTTTTGCGTATTGACGTTATGCCATTCTTCACAACTGCTTTTCCGGGGGGACTCAAGATGTGGGAACTTGAAATAATAATGGGGGTAACGTTTCAGTCGACAGTGCAGACTACTAGACTACAAAGAGTACAACTAACCAAAAGGGCACAAATTCGTTGCTTTTGCGCAGTATATCGTATTCACACCCGAAGCATTGTGGAGCAGCAACGGCTTCTAAAAATGGAAGACGCTAATTGAAAGACGTTTATTGAAAGATGCTGCTGAAAGACACGTATAGAATGTTTTTTGACAGTTTACTCTGGCTGAGCATCACGTTTTTAACGCGAAGAAAAAACGGATGAATAGAAACACCGACACCGACACAGCATCGCGTTCCAACTTTTGGTTCTCTTCTGGGTATTTTCCATTGAAGTGAAACAACATAAATGCGCAGAAGCCGAGTAGAGAGAAGAAGCTTGACACACACACGCAACGCTCGTGTGTTTCAAGACCGTCCTCCGTCCTATAGTTCTGAACGCATTTACCCTCCACCATATCACACTAACAAGCCCACACTGGCACCTTTGTGATGAAAACCAACGTATTGTAAGTTACCGCGTTTTATGCGCCAGAACGACGATATGATTACAAAGCACGCTGTAGTCGGAGACTGAACTCATTTTGACGAACTGGGCTTTTTTAACGCGCACCTCAGTCAAAGAACACGTGTGTTTTTAGCGTTTCGTCCCAAACTAATCATAGCTCCTGTTGGCGGGATTCAAATTCACCCCTTCGGGCATAGCAGCTAAACACTTAAGCAAGTAGGCCATCACGGTGGGTGTGTGAAAACTCCAGTTTCAATAACCATTAGCCTTTTCTCTGCATAATGGGCCATATAGGGCGGCCATTCAAACAAATTTGCAAACAAAACGCGTCTCCTTGCAGAAGGACGAAAAATGCACGGTCGTCAGTAAGCTTAACACGAACGAAGCGACGCGAGACCTGGTCTACTTTGACTCATGCTAGCGGCAAAGCGCTGGGCGCTGTTGCCGAGATAATACCTCGATTTGGTTTGATAGTATGTCGGCATGCACGGGAAACCTCTGGATAACAGATCCCATACGCGGCACAAGCGTCCATCGACCAGTTTCAGGACACGCTGCGGAACGCTCATGTTAAGCTTTCTGACGACTGTACATCGCACTTCGCCACAGATAACACATCGAAGCAGCGGCGTGCGTTAGAGTACACAGACCCTCAGTATACAGGCACTGTACTAGACTATACGCGAGTGCGCTTACGTATGCAAGTCTAACTGGACGAAAACAACTACGTGGAAGCTGAAAACGGCGTGCGGCGATATGTCATCGACAACACATGTCCTCCTCCCATAAAATGAATCGCGTAACTGCGTAGTGTTTTTCTTAGACCAAAGCTTCGTGCGGTGGCGCTAAATTGTGCTGAATTTCACATTACCTGTTGAGGTTCCAGCCAGTGAATAATAGAGAAGTTGCTCGACGTTTGTCGATAGTCAAGCGAAAGCTCCACTCTGATGGACGTAAAGATAGTGAAGCAAAAAATAATGTTCTTGGTAAAGACGCTTGTCCTATGAATAAATTAGGCACGATGAATTATGATTTCCGAATCGAAACTAAAAGAAGAGACAACAAACTTTACGCGGCGTCTTCGGCTTGCCAATATCTTTTAGCTGTGCTTTACTTATTCGTTGGCTAGCAGTGTATGCGAGCTATAACCCAATTGCTTCCGTCACTGTATGATACATTAAAACAATAACACAGGACATAATTTAATGATTTTCAGTTAGTGTAAGTCTCCGTTCAGATAAGCTTTTTTTGTTCCTTCTCAGGCTTTCTATTGTTAATCAGTGCGTGCTGTTTTCATTGCTATATCAATTTTGTCGACTATGCTCGATGCGATACAGATAAATCACGAGCTTGGTATTAGTAGACATAGTATGTTAACAAGACACGCGCTGAAGTGTGCACATACATTACTTAGAAAGAGAGATGAACTTAATAAAATAACGAACGGATTGTTTTATCACTTAACACTGCCAGAACGCATTCAAAAGAATGATATTACATCACACCATATTCAGCATGAGACAATAAGTTCCTACTTTTTTTTCCCATTACGGTACTCATTAGGAAATTGCAGCTTCTTTTATTACCAGGAGTACTCGGAAAACAGTTTACACATTTAGTTGCCGTTCCTTACTTCGAGAGGCCTTCGCACAAAAAAAGAGTGTTCAGAAGCTGACATTTACACTCCACAGTCAAGTTCCACTCCCAACCCCATTGTGCTGCATGCTCCAAATACTTTCGTGGCACAGTTTTTTTTTTGCTAATGGTCTGCTTGAAGGAGTTAAAGAAATGTCAGAATAAAGACAGATATTGAGACAAACTCACTCTTTGAATAATTAGGTCGAGCATAGTAAGTGAGCATTACCCTGCACCTAGAAAATATTCCCTGAAGAATGCACGATGCTTCGGCAATGCCTGAGCTATACTCTCTTAACTGCGAAAAAGGATAAAACTTTAATAAAAAAGTTCTAGCGTAAAGGATTGGAGCGTGAACAAGACAGTATGTGAGTGTAGCTTCCACAAGGAATCGTTATAAAGCAAAAAAAGTAATAACAGCAAAATGATCATGTCTAGTTAAATCGCTCGTACTTGGGTATTCACCTTTATCAAACTTAAGAACTTAAGTGAAGTTTGGTGTCTTGCGTGAAAAAAAAAACAATGATCTGATTGCAATTTTTTTGTAGTGAAGACCCCACAGTAATTTTGACTACCTGTGCCTTTTCAAAGGAAACCCGGAGCCAAGTACAGGCGTGTTTTAGCATTTCTGTCATATATGAAAGTGGAAGACAAGGCATTAATTGGAACCGCAGCCTTGAGGCGAAGAACGCAGCGCCACGACCAATAAACTATTACTCCTGGAAATCTTTAGATAATTCCCAACTCTTTTATATGCAGGGTTCACCTTGGCTATGATCACTGATAGAATATGAGTATATCATATTAAGCTGCTATCTAAGTCTGAAAGCTTCTGACGCAGCAATCTGAAAGCTAACCGTAAAGAGAGAGAAAGAAAGAAAAGCTTAAAAACCAATGTAGTAGAATGCGCAGCTTTGAAACTGACCATTCTGTATCACAGTGAGAATACCAACATGTCCAGCACTAGGCAGACGATAATTATGGATCCGCTTGTATGCTCAAGCGTGCGAAAGCGAGATTTCGAAATGAGTGTAGTTTAAACCACCTCCATTTTAAGAGACACCGTGTGTAGTTTGTCTCTTGGATACAAAAAAATTGCAAACAATAATTTCCGTGACCCAGCTAAGAAAAAAAAAACACCACAATACAGACAAAAGGAGACATGCGAACAACAGTGCGTGGACCACGCTATAAAGAATGAAGGGTTAAGTAACTGAAACGGATGGATGCACTACACCAAGACTTCAACTGAGGCAGTGCTGGGAGGAGACAATGAGTCGGCAAAGATGTTTCGGCCCTAATATTTTGGTGAATGGGTTTTTCATTACCTCGTGTTTTGTCATTGCTCAACGCAGATGTTTTCGAATGTTCAACACTGCGAAGCTACTTCGACGAAAAAAGATAAATGATGAAATTAAAACTCTAAAGGCATACGTTCAGACCCACACGTTCAACCGGACATGGCTGAAAGTAAAAAGAGAGACAGTGAGCGAGAAACACCACCGACTCATAGGAGGAGCACATTTCAATGCAACCGCACGAAGCGAACCCTGAGAACTACATCACTGCGTCCCTGTGACTCAAACAGCGTATGGTGCACCAACAATCAAAGCCGGGAAGGACAACGAACAACCAGCAGATTACATAGAGGCGTATACGGTATCCAGAGTGACAGCATTTTAGGTGGGGATGACAACACCGAAATTGGCAGGGTTGCCTGCGTAAGTCGCGGCTTGCGCCAGACAGTGCGTGCCTGCGAGATTTTTTTTTCAGCATGTCCTCTTGGGACGCGCATAGATGACCTCTGGGAAGACAGTAGAGAGACACAGGTGGCGGCAGAGGTGGCGCAGAGGGGGCGCTGTTGTCGGTCGCCGCTCATGAACGCGGCAGCGCCCCCTTGCGTGCCATGGCGGCGACGTTGCGCTTTTCCTCGCCGCGGGGCCGGCAGCGCTTCGCGAGGCGCTTAGGCCTGGCCTGGGGCCACGGAGAAGTCGCCTCGGATACGTCTGCATGTGGATAAAAAAAGTCATCAAATCTATCTATCTATCTATCTATCTATCTATCTATCTATCTATCTATCTATCTATCTATCTATCTATCTATCTATCTATCTATCTATCTATCTATCTATCTATCTATCTATCTATCTATCTATCTGCCTGTCTGTCTGTCTGTCTGTCTGTCTGTCTGTCTGTCTGTCTGTCTGTCTGTCTGTCTGTCTGTCTGTTTGTCTGTCTGTCTGTCTGTCTGTCTGTCTGTCTGTCTGTCTGTCTGCCTGTCTGTCTGTCTGTCTGTCTGTCTGTCTGTCTGTCTAGTAATTATGCCTGCATGTTTGTTTTTTCGTTTTTTTGTCTGTTCACTCGCCAGGTATTCTTGGTCCATGCAATCAAGCTGTATAACACCGCTTATTGATTGAGTAATTGGTGCCGACAATCACATTAATTGCAAGATGAGTGTCAATATAATATGTTGAGCTGTGCTGGTCAGTATATAGCCACACGTAAAATTGCTTAATAATGGCTCATGCTGTCTAGAGTTGGCTGTATTTTGTAAAAAAAAATAAAATCAAATCACATCGAAGTATTTAACTGAGACGTTATTACAGGCAACACGTTTAAAATATTTGAACCAATAACCTTCCAGGCTAGTAGCTTATCTATAAGGTGTTCTGATTACCCTTGGACCTAACGTCAACAAGCGCTAAGTCTGGAGCGATGCATCTCTTAAATGTGGGTATAGAGAAATCGTAAGTTAGCACTGTAGACATTTCAATAAATTTCAGCTCCTTATAAATACCAATGCAGCCCGTTTCAGTTTCGCTGGTAGACAGTCTGTGCCGATTTCTTGGGTGGTGAGATTTTTATCTGGGAGGCCGAAGCTTTTTTTTCAGATAATTTTATAAGGTGACTTTACACTTCTCATGTGATTTTCAATCTCAGGAACTCCTATTTTGCAGAACAAGGTTGAAGCCTGGCCCTCAGCCTTAAAGGAAAGACTACACTGCACCTGTCAGGTATAATGTGGCAGCAGAAAGCACAGGACCCAGTGTATTAGCCGAACATGAGAGAGGCCTCTGTCCTGCAGGGAGCGTAGCCAGAGTTACGACCATGATGATGATGATGATGATGATGATGATGATGATGTCAAGCATCGGTAGCTTCTCACTCACTTCGACGTTAGGTGATGGTGACTAAAACGCTCATTAGCATGTTGTATGGTGCTGGACTTGAAAAGTAAGGGCCAAGGCAGGTCGTTAGCCAAATAATGGCAGCCGCCATGGCCTATCATATACGAACCTTTTTCTCCATGGTGGTCGATACGTCCCTTGACGACTTTGATCAACTGCTAATAAGTTCAGCATGCGTTATTATGTTTTATTGTGGTTCTATAAGC
This sequence comes from Rhipicephalus microplus, assembly GCF_043290135.1. NCBI lineage: Eukaryota > Metazoa > Arthropoda > Arachnida > Ixodida > Ixodidae > Rhipicephalus > Rhipicephalus microplus. The sequence continues at coordinate 47,148,913 of NC_134702.1, read as the reverse complement.
CGACCTCTTAGAATTCCTTAGGCGGTGCATATTTATTGATTATGGAAGCATTATTAACTGCCACGGCATAAAAGTTTAGCTTTTTTTCCAGATCAGCTTAAAGGTATGGCACAAGATGTTAGCGGTTTCTTCTCTCCTTGACCCTCGGCACTAACTGCATCTTTTCCGTGCTACCCATCCAACACTGATGCACCCTTGCGTGCTATAATCCAACGCATTGAATCACCATAATCCGAACGGTCCCATCGCTCATTAGTCCTTCACGATGGTCTACTATACCACCAAAATGTTTGCCCAGATGGACCAGCCCAGCTGCTTGAAATTCCGAAACACCTTCGCTCGGTGGTTCGAACTCAATTGATGACCTTCGAACTGTCGGTCACCTTGGTGTGTCACGCACTTACGACCGCATTCGCCGACGCTTCTTTTAGCCAGGGCTTGCTTGCACGCTCAGTTAGAAGATACGATGCGGCTTGTGTGAAATGTGAGTGCTGCAAAACAGAATCGATGCTTCCCGCCGGACACCTTCAACCGCTTGACATTTCGTCATAACCATTCTTCCGCGTTGGCTTAGGCCTACTCAGCCCTTTTTCCTTGTCTTCCTCTGGCAACAGGTCGATAGCACAGACTACGCCACGCGCTACGCTATCACATGAGCCCTTCCAACAAGCTGCGCCACAAATGTCGCAAACTTTCTCCTAGACGACGTGATTTTACAACATGGAGCTGCACGACAGCTGCGCACTGACCATGGCCGCACCTTTCTATCGAAGATGATAGCCGATATACTGCATTCATGTAAAACAAGGCACAAGCTCACTACGTTGTGGGCGGACGGAGCGTCTGAATGGAACACTTACAGACATGCTTACGAAATATGTTTATTCCATCTACTCTGGCTGGGACCTTGCTTTACCATACGTCACATATGCATATACAATTCCTTGCACCATGACACTACTGCTTACTCTGAATTTTTTCTGTTGTTCCGCCAAGAACCTACCTTACTTCTAGACGCAATCGTCCCGTCTACCGCTGCACCGACCAGTGAATATGTCCTTGACGCTATCACTCGAGCTGCCCATGCACGCGAAATCACCCGCACTCGCCTTCTCGCTTGTAAAGAGAGAACCAGCGGCGTTTGTACAATGAACGGCACCGAGACCTGCACTTTTCACCCGGCTCCTTGGTCCTGCTGTGGTCCCCGACCCGTCAAGTCGGCTTTTCGGAAAAACGCTACAAAGGCCCAGACCGAGTCTTTCGTGAGGTCAATCCTGTAACAATGAAATCGCTGCTGCCGCACCATCGCCTTCATCTGCCCCACAAGCCACCGACATCGTTCATGTGGTATGCTTGATGCCCTATACCACTTTTCCCGTGACATTGATATCTATATACGGCCGAGACGGCGCTTCTGCCGCTGGGTATTATGCTGCATGCACATTAACTTTTTCCGGAACGATGCGCATGTGTGCTTGATGAAGAGGACGAAGGGCTCTGTCTGATCTGTCGCTGGTTAACCGGTCACGCCGCTTCTGCTGGTTGTAATATATTTTGTCTGCAGCCTTGTCAATCCAGCATTTCTTTTCTCACGTAACAATATCAAACAAAGATTCAAGAAGGCTGATTTTGTTGTTTTTTTCCTCGCATTTAGGACCTAAGTTATGATCAATTCCTAAATTCGTAAGTATCCGTAACTTCAGAGCGAACGCGTAAGCGTGGCTGCATGAAAGCTACAGAGCAAATAGCATTTCGTATAACTACTCGCACAGGCGAAGAAAGTTCAAGAAGCCCTAAAGAAAGTGATCTTTATATCAAGGTGAACATGTGTCATAAAAATACTTTAATTATTATAAGATTCATAACCTAGATTTGAGGTTCCAAGCTTACTTGTATGCTGTTTGCTTATGCCATTTTGGCGAATAAATAAAGCACCTCAATCATAGGAAGTGCTTAGATTATCAAGGAACTCGCTGCAAGATATATCGAACAGTACCACAGTGTTTTTGTCAAATACCCGTATACAGGGACGATAGCTGTTATATTACTGTACAAAAATAAATCATATGATAAAGTCAATTTTACGACCTGCATTGTCATTCACAACATGACATGCGCATTAATGGAGGGTGACGCCCACAAAGCAACTAGCAAATGGTTTCTTTGGTATAAAGGTTGAGAAAGGGGAGTACAGTGTTCCTCGAAAATAGCAGCGTAACAATTCCACGCTTGCGATTCGCCAGCAGCAAAAAGACAAGATTCAAACCATTCAAAGGACAACGCTCACCTGCATTCATGAAGGGACGACGGTAGTTGAAAGGTGGAAGCCTGCCCGTTCTAGCCAGGTGTCCCAAGTTTCGTTTGACTTCCTCCAACGATGGCACCAGAAAGATATCGTCTGCTCCCTGCGACGTCAACGCGACTATAGTGAACACAACTGGAAGGTGCGACCGTCTTGAACTGCACATCGAACACTCTCGCCTGACCACATATCTTTACAGCCCATACTCGTCGGCTTTATTTACACTAATTCTCCTGCAATTAGTTTGAGGTCATACTCGCATCTCATCCTACATCTGAGGTCACGGGTTCACCAGAAAGCAACGGCAGTCACGTTTCCACCCGTGCCAAGTGCACGGAAAAGGTCTTGTTTATCGATTTACACGAGCAATAAAGATCCGATGCAGCAAAAGGTAAGCCACAGACGTTTGGTCGACCTGTCAAGCGTCCGCCTAATCGAAGCACGAAAAACGCACAAATGGGGCTAGCTGACTTTCTTGTTCTTCCAATTCACCTCTTAGCCGTGGCTCAAACACCATGTGATCTTTTGGCTAGTAATGCCTCATCATCACTCTCCTTCTCTGTTATCGCACATGTAAATGCGTCAGTGCGCGGACCGAAGCCAGAACCACTTACACCTCTCTTACATCGGTTTCCATGTCAACGTGGAACTGGTCACACTTACAACTAGGTGCTGCTAGTCCATAGTGTTTTATTTAAGGTATGCAAGCAGATGGGTACCGTCTTATATGGACATGCCAATGGTTGCAGTCGTAGCGCCCCCACCACCACCTATAAGTCGGCTCTCGCTAGTCAAACAGTCAGCTGTGATTTCTGGATACATGATACCATAAGGCTCTGTGTCAATTCATCGACGAACCCGGCTTGAAGGCACACGTCTAGTACACATATAGACATAAAGTACCATGAAATGAAAGAAAGTCTAAATCACAATAATAATAATAATAATAATAATAATAATAATAATAATAATAATAATAATAATAATAATAATAATAATAATAATAATAATAATAATAATAATATCAAAAGCGCGCAAACATTGTTCATACATACATTCATGATAGTGAAGCGCTACAGAGTGCGGAGACATTAGAACATAGGACAACGCGCAACTAAAAACTAAAAAAAAAAACATTTTGAAACAACTCCCCCATATATATAGAATAATTATACGTCATCATTAGAAATGCATAATTAACCACCTGATCATAAAAGAAACAAATAAAAGATAAAAAACCATCATGAACGCTCAACGAGAGGTCAGAAACGCTTTCCACACACTCTAGAAAGCTATTCTCAGATACAGTAAGCAAGACAGATGGATAGCTGAATTTGTGAAAACGAGATGGATGGTTGGCCAATCAACCTTTTTCAAAAGGAACCACCATTGGAGATTGCCTAAACCAAAATTGGTGGTCCGTGGTCTCCGACATCTTCCGCCATGCGCTGTGGACAGCTTGGGGACCTGGAATTATTTGGGGCAGTTAAGAAACCTACGACGTCAGGGCCTGCTCGGTTCGCTTCTATCGTAGGGAGTTCTCGATGGCAGCGTTCCTTTGTTGCTTCATACAGGGCTGATGGTGACAGTGCCCACTGCTTGACTCGGTATAGTGACTTGTTGGGCGAGTGGGTTCCTTGTTACGGAAGATTTTAGCGCGAAGTAAAGACGAGAGACGGACAAGCGGCAAACTATCAACTGATTTTATTCGAAAAGCACATGCGTATATGTACGTGAACAAAGTCACAGTCACGGGTCACATTAGAAGAAAAAATAAAAAATATATAATAAATTCTATTAGTGGCAGGCGCTCAAATAATCTAACTCAGTGGCATTCAACGTGATAGAGGGCTTCGCTTCGCATGTCTCGCCCGATCTGCTAATAAGATATTCTTCCTCGATTTCTCGTGCAACCTTAACATTTAATTTTGCGAGCGTCTTAATTACCCCCGTATTAGTAAACACTGCTTTACTTGAACTTGACTTGAAATTACCTTCAGTGCAGCGCGTTTGAAACGCGTCTGTGCGTTTGTGCTGTCTTGGCACCGCTTAAAGACAGCGCCTTCCAACGCATTTGTGCTGCATTGAAGTTGCCAGCAAGCCAAGTTCAAGCCAAGTTCAAGCCAAGCAGCGTTTCTGAATTCGGGGGGTCAGTTTCTGATAGCAAGGGTGTGCAGCCGCACTCCCTGCAATTTAAAGAAAGATTGGAACAAGGTTTCCTTCTCAATGAAGCCTTATGATCTGATAATCTATTGTTCAAATCCAATGTCCGTCTCTCGTCTTTATTTTGCGCTAAAATCTATCGTAATTATGCTTGACTTAGTCTGAGGCAACGTAACACAACAAGAAAGCACTACTATTTGCCCAGTATGGCCACGGCATGGCCAATGTGGGACACCATCCCGTGAGAACGAATGCTGGCATCGAGGAGCCCTACGACAGTATAGCGAACCGAGTGGCACCTGGTATCGTATTTTCATACAATAATACAGGAATCTAACTCTGCGATTGTGTACCCTCATGAGAATTATGGGAAGTACAGGCTTCGGAGTGGATCGCATTAGTCAGGGAACTATTTACGGATCTTTTCTTACAGTTTCAGTTTCGTTCTTCGCCTAGAGTTGCTAGTGGGGTGGGTGCGAAGGACTGAAGCTGCGCGTTTGTTGTTCAAAAAAAGCTAAAAACTGCTACGCCTCTGAATTTACTGTAACGCTGGAACTGTATAAGTCGTGTTTGACAGTTTAAGCGAAGCGTCGGCCACTCGCCGCTGCGAATAGATGTAGCATACCATGCCAGTGCAGGATATTACATAGAGTTCATGTTTTCTGTAAGTGCGTCTTTCCGAAACTCGTTAAAATCAACTGCAGAACGACGGCGACGCGAAGTTGGCGAACCGCCACGCTCTTCTGACTCGACTTCACAGCAAAACGAGAGGTGCGTTGGGGGCAGACCACTCGAACAGACGCACCTGGCATCGCAGCAGACGAAACGTCAAGTGTTCCTCACTTAATACTGTGCTGTTATTTCCACAAATAGATATTGCGTACTTTCGATGGCAAAACAGGAATGTTTCTTTTGAAATGTTGTGAAGAATAATTCATTACATCTTGATGCCAAATCTGAAACGCAATGGCAGAGGAATGCAAACCTTGGTGGTCAAATTTGTCCAGGTTTCACTTCTACCGCCTAGTCTCAAAAAACCTTTTTGCAATAAAGTTTGCGTACAAAAAAAATGACGCTGAGCCATAACTTAATATCACTTTGTCTTACATTCCGCAAACAAGCATCGCGAATTTCAAGAACGTAATCCATCCGAAGCAGATCCGAAGCCAGTACTTCCCATAATTCTCATGGAGGTACAAGCGGCGCTGAAGGAGCCCACGTAGACACTAGCACCAGGTTCCCCTCTAGGTAGTATTATATGAAACTCTATGGTCTCAAAATTGTCCCAAAAATACCAGGGCACCATACCAGGCCCCTTGCCTCGATGCCAGCGCATGGAACGCTGGCATCGAGGTGCCTTATCCTGTCGTAGGGCACTTCGATGGCAGCGTTTTTTCCTGGAATCGAGGTGCCTTATCCTGTCGTAGGACACCTCTATGGCAGCGTTCCTTCCTGGAATCGAGGTGCCTTATCCTGTCGTAGGACACCTCTATGGCAGCGTTTCTTCCTGGAATCGAGGTGCCTTATCCTGTGTTAGGGCACCTCGATGGCATCAAAGAGCCTTATCCTGTCGTGGGACACCTCCATGGCAGCGTTCCTTCATTCGCTGGCATCGAGGCGCCTCACCTTGTCGACAGAGTGCCTAATCAGTGTATTCCAGGCACTGTGCTGTCGTCACACTGTGATCACCCAAAGACATAGCGCGCGTATTGTCACGGCCACCGCCTATGCTCAGACTACCGTTGTGAAAAATATCCACCTTTTCTAAAGTACCCGTTCCTTGTAGCCTACTACCACAACGGTATCACCATTCAGACACCCTTACTTGTAGTCCATACCTCATAGTCATCGTCGGCGCATTCGGGTATATCGGAAGCCTCGTCATCCGGCGTAAACCCTTCTTCCTCTTCCGCGCTGGCCTCGTGGGCCTGAGAGCCCGAAAAGCGACGCAAAAACTCGGCCCTGGTTCCTCGCGCCTGTGATGGCACCGCTGCTGAGCTCGGAGGCAGCCAGCCGTTGCGCGCCAAGGCAGCCACATTGCGCTTGACTCGCCCCGTCGGCTGCGCTCCGAGTGGCTGTTGCTGCTGCGCTTCGCGTTGAGTGTCTTCGTGCTGTTGCTGCTGCTGCCGCTGCTGCCACTGACCTTGGCCGTTAGAGGCGTCTCTTCGCACACGCACAGACGGCCAGTACGGGAACCTGTCAGTCGAAGAGAAAGGCAGAACGGGACCGACCGTTGAAGTCGTGGCACACCACAAAGTAATTTTTTTGACAGGCAGCCTCCGCTTAGGACGAAAGACATTGATCGAAGGAAGAAGCAATTCGTAAATTAATTCATGTCATGCAGATTTTCTCTAGCTGTGCCGTAGCTGGAATATTTGACTAACAATATAGCGCGCATAGAGGGAAGACACAAAAAAAGCGTTGGCAGGACTCCTCAATGGGGGTCGAGGGTGGGTGAGATGGGAAGTTTCAAATAAGCGCCCTCCCACACTTCCTGACCCTCCCACAAAACACAGTGTCAATAGGAGTTAAAAGGAGACAAACAAGGCTTTCTTGTGTCCCCATCTATGTGCGCTACAGTATTATTCCAAGATACCTTGCCAACAAACTCGCCTTGAAGCACTAGTTAGCAGTAACCTGGTTGATATGGCAACGCCAGTTCATTAAGGGATGCAAAGCTATTCTTGACGGCATTGATATATTTGGAAACACGCCACTTCACAAAAACGAAACACAGGCAGGTAAGAGAGTTTTCGTGCACATTTCCCCCTCTCTTTTGCTGGTATAGACATGCTCGAGGCGACGTGCTACATGCTTCGACGAGGATAACTAGCAGTAAGCCCGCTTGATATGACTTGCATGCACACGTGCATGTCGTCTTTGTATCATCGTTTGGTTACACCACGGTGGAATAACCTTCATAGGAGACGCGACATAGGTCGCAGAGACACGCTGTGATGCGTTAGCTGAAGAGCATTGCGCTCTTCAGCTAACAAGGCTACAAAAAGAAAAGTCCCGTAGACCTTAGGCTGACAAACGCAGCACATAAGTGTATGACCCAGCTAGTATATGGTGTTATTACGGAGTATCAGCTTCAAACCACGTGTATAATGTTCTCGGTGGTTCAATTGAAATTTGTTCTGTTTCAACTGGCTTGAGTTTTGTTCTTCAACTGATCCGATCCAGGCGACAAGCGACATCAATATCGACAACAGACAACACCTTCACTTTGCAGGAGACAGCAGACAAAATCCGTGCCTTCAAACCACGAATTTCGCGCGTACTCATCGCGGCCCTAGATGACGGACATTCTATGGGACACAATGAACACAGAGACAATTAACATATTATAGACTGTGTACCCCGATCGACAATGCCATCGGACGTAGGCAGGCTTTCCAGTGTTTCACACCAATCACTCACTCCACGATACCTTTGGTACGATTATACACCAGCCTAAGCACGGGACATTGAACTCACTGATCAGAGAGTCTCTGGTAGCCGCGCGGTGTTGCCCTGGCATGGCCGTCGCCACACCCGGGGACCATGACCTCTCGTTGTGAAAAACTGAAGGGACTCCTAGGATGAAATTGGGTCTGTGTATTTGTTTGCCCAACCACAGTGAGCTCCGGTATAGTACCTTTAAGTGTCGGTCACAGGTGCAGACGACGACAGGAGCGTCCGAGTGAATTTTCTTCTTTTGTCCTTCCGTGCAGTTGCCCAAGTCTGTCTGTGTTTCCTCCTCTGCCCCAGTCGAGCGCGTCTGTTTTCTTGTAGCGCGACCGAAAACTTAGCTTCCTTTGAGCGATAACTCGAGTTTAGATAGGCGACTCGTACGCAAAAGCTTTTCGAGCTCCGCCAGCGATGGAGCGGGTTTCCAGAACCGTGGATTCTTCCTTTACCTATGAAATGGTCTGTATTGCTTGACGAATACGTTATAGAATCATTCTTGTTTTGCACATCACTGCATTGTGGATATAAACACCGAACCACAAGTACGACAAGCTACATGTTTTAGTAATGTTCTTATACTCGCCCTGCAATACTTTTTTAACATGGCCTGAAAATGCTTGCTATTGGTAGTCGAGGTCTCTGAGAACAAGCGAGCCAAATAATATAGCGCAGCAGGAGGCAAAGAACTTACAAATAAATTTCGAAGACAGCTAGAAATCACTCGCCGTTTTTACGATGAATAATGCCATATAACCAAAATTTACTGTGTCGTATACCCAAAAGCACGTGGATATGGTCGCTGACCTGTTTGTGCAACAAAAGTTTCATAGTTACAGCGGTCGCCGCTGCATGTCACCACGTGACCGCACCATACTCTTACACCAGGTCACCCGTGATCACAATGAAAGCGAATCTTGTGTTCAGAAAAAAAAAACACCAGAAAAGAATGTGCTCAAGTTCCAGACGTTCAAGGTGGCAACTGTCAAGGTTGACAACACGCCCTTTGTTCGTGGTGCATGTATGTGCTCGTTGTTCGCAGTTGCCACCTTGAAGTTTACGCGCCCGTGGCGTGGTGAGTAAATTATGAAAATCGATGGGCGGGAAGCTTTAATAAATAGGCGCACAAAAACAAGCCTTTGCAAGCGTACGCGTAGTTGTGATGCTTACTGAGTGTGGGTTTTGTCGTTTGTTTCCATTGCTTCAAAGCGTATATAGCCCTTATGTGCCAGTTCCTGCGTTAAGGGGCGTCACTGTTGGGTAACCGATAGAGCGAACGCGGACCTAAGTGAGCAATCACAGACTCCTAGTTCATCCATTTTTGTTCTCGTTCACTTTGTTCCGTCCTCAGAGCTTGTATAGATCACGAACCATTAACCTATAACGTCTCTTTCTTTTTTTTTTTTCTCTGTCACGCGCCCTGGCCCCTAGGTCGGAGCTCGCGCGCATGCAGGGCTGGCACGTGGACTGTGGATGGCTTTTCTTGTCGTTAGGGGACTGTCAGCGTTCCCTTACAACAAGAGGGGAGCCGACTATAGTAAAGCCTGCAATTCACATAGTGGTGTGCATAGCACTCGAGCATTGTAAGTTTCGGGGACAGTATGTAACGAACGTTACATCGCTACTACTGCGGATAGTCAAAACTTCAAACACAGTTGACGTTGCCGCCGCAGCAAGTTGGGCTCAGAATGCACGTTACGCTGTATAGTAATCGCCGGTAATATCATTTGTGTGAACAGCCAGTGTGCGCACCTTCGAAAACTCTTCAGCCATCGGCGTACCTCGTTCACCTTGAGAGGAGTGGCACGCTTGGCCAAAAAGCGAATAATAGCCAAAGACAACAATTGCTCCAATTCACCAACTTCATTATTTCGAGGCTTTTTATTTATTGTTTTGGTGACAAGAACATGACATTTGTTTTCGCAGTGTGTTTCGGACCGTGAATGGGTCTTGTTCTTGGATCATCGAATCCCAATCTCGCGCCGTTTCCGGCAAGCTTTCTGAAATCGCAACTGCGACCCCTTTTGCACCAACAACACATTGAGATACTCCCAAATAGAGAGTTTTTGAATAAGGGCCCCTAAAGCAATTTGCGTATGAACACTTTGTGTTAAGGAGGAGTGAAGAGCTTTCGAGTGGGGTCTGTGACACTTTGGACACTCCCTCTATTCTAAGCTACTCTATAGTATTAGCCGAGAGCCGTCGTTTCAGTGGGTGCTGTCACGTTTTTCTGACGCAAGGCTTTTGGGTCAGGCTTTGGGGTACTCGCTAAATTTGAGAAATAGCGTCCGTGACGTAAAACCCCCAACGTGGCTTGGCTTTTACGCATGAGCATTGGCCTCGACGTTATTTCTTAGGGGCCCCTATTCGAAAACTCCCTAATATCACCTCTAAAGAGTCTTTGAACAGTGATTGTCAGTAATGCGCATCGACTGTCGTAGTTCCAAATTCGCGTCTAAAAAGGTTGTGCGCGCAGGATTACAGAACCTGGAACAGATCGGCCCGAACAATGTGCCTTCCTGTTCATACATTCAATCGCGCTTTGGGTTTTATTTTGTGGCTCCTAACTTTACACTTGATCCTTACGTAACTTCCGAGCACAAGTGTAATATGACCAAAGGAAACATATAAGAGTGTAGGAACACCACAGACATCTTGCTTCCCATGTCGGCGTTCACACCGCACGCAGCGCTGAATCGACCAATTACTGAAGTGACTGTTAGTCATATTTAATGAGCATATTTTGATTTTACTATACTTGAACACCCCCCTTAATCTGTTATATAACGAAAGCATAAGGAAACAGAGAGACGCGCGTGACACGCACTCTGCTAATATGCTGTAACCATAACACTTTAGCAAGCGTACTTGAACACGGAACGACGAGTCATGTGATGCTACCTCACGCTAAGCTATACTTGCGAGAGGTACCGAACATCAGAAACAAAGTACTGAGCTCTCAGTGCCACATCAACATATGGTAAACGCGCGCTATTACAACAGATGCCATGCGAACTTACTAATCTGACCAGATTTTAATATCAGTTTTCACGCTAAGTGGTACTGGCGAACGGCGATCGGTGCAATCATGATCGTGCTACTGTCCTCATTATTATTTCTGTCAGCAATATAAGGCCACAACATTTTAGACTTCAAGAACTACAGCCGAGATCTGACATCAAGGTGCGTGCCATTGGAGGAAATGCGGAATAATTTTGACTCATCCACAGTTGTTTGAGACTTTCGTAGACACTAGCGTGCGAGTGCTCTTTAATTCTCCCTTGTCGAAATGCTGCCGCTACGTGCACAATAGAAACCAGAACCTCGAGCCCAGCATGACAACGTCATAACCACTGAGCTATAGTGAAGGCAAATTGGCCAACAGATAACCGTTATCATCTAAAAAAATTAACATGTGCCCAAAAATCCACTTACACATATATTAAATAATTCACCAAGCAACTATGATCCCTTTACAAAAAAAAGTAGATGGTTGAACAACTTGTTGCATAATACGAAATCTAGCTATACATATTATGGACAGAGTAAAAAAAAAAAAAAAAGACTGCTTTCGAAGGCTAGGAAGGTGAAGGTAGTTTATATTGTTTTGTTCCTGCAATAACAAAACCAATTATTAGTCTAGCATCACCCTGTCGTCTCCTAGTGTTGCGTTCATTACGTTTGTAGCTTATTTTTATATTCAGTTCTTTGCTTAATTTCAGCCACTATTTATTTCTTGGCAACGGAACAGACTGACCAATAAGTAAGCACGCATTTAGGACATAAAGGGAACATTATTCGAAAAAGAAAAAATCAATGACCTGTTTCTCCCTTTCTCTCTCTCTCTATGTATACGTAATGATTGCATGGGACTCATTAAGACACACACCGATATAGCTGGCCGGATTAGACCTGTGAGAACAGTTAGAAATTCGCTAACAATAACTGTTCTCGTGAGAGCTTCTTGTGTTAACGGGGCGCTGATTATTGAAAATATTCCTTATCCACCTGCCGTTTAGCAAACTGGGCCAGCATTACTACTTAATTTTTGGGTGAGTTGCTTCATATATATATATATATATATATATATATATATATATATATATATATATATATATATATATATATATATATATATATATATATATATATAACGTAACATAGAGGCACCACCACACACACAAGCTCTGCGTGTGGTGTCTTTTGCGTGGTCTTATATTTAAAGCTGTTAAATGATGTTTATTTGTTAAATGTTGCTTGAAACAGTGCTCCTTGTGCGGCTTAATCTGGTTGTGGCACTCTGTCAGGCATTAAACCTTTTTGCTGCCAACCGTAGCCACTTACCTTACAAGTACATCCATGGACAAAAGTATAGGGACCATTGCCATTCGTGTACAGTTTTTCTGTCTGTGCCGTCTAGTGGCGAACGGTCTCGTGTTGAAAGCATTTCTTTAACGAATTTGGTCAGAGCAATATCTTGGACAGCAAAGGGTTCGTCACTGTATGGCGCAGATGGCAAAAGTATGCAGACACTAATGGTCCGTGCAATTTAGCTTACAGGTGTACTTGTGTATGACCAACGTTATATGCTGTAACTGAACGAATGAAAAAAAAAAGACGTTGTTACATCACAAACAAGGAGGATTAAAGAAAAAAGTGCTGGAGTGGAAGCTCTTGCAATGCCTTGCCAGCAGAAGTGAAGCCAGCTTTTGCCACTGCCAAGATGGCGGAAACAGGCTCTTTTCTGGTAGTGCCCACGCGAAGATCAAGTGGCTTTGATATGTTGATGTGAATGCTACGCTAGCTCTGTATTAAAAGATAGTTGTTATAACACACAGAAACGAGTATGGGTGACTGAATCTCCAAAGAGCTTTGCCTCCAATTAGAGGTTTACTAAGGAAAATCAGTAACACTAAGACGCACTTGGAACACTACGTAAGCTGAAAAAGTTTCCACATTAAACTTGTTGGGCGTGCGAGGGAAACGCTCCGTTCTTATTTGCTGAACGGTGATACTTTATCATTTTCCTAGTAAGACGACCACCGCAGCCGCCATCTTGCCAGAGGCAAGGCTTCACTCCTGGGCAATCATTTCCACTCCAGCAATCCTCCTTGATTACAAGTCGCTATGTACCCATCCTCATCCAAGCCAGATTTCGACAGGGAGTCACAGTTGCCTCGTTTAAGGAACCCTCCACCATAGGCGCGGGGAAATCAACTAACTATGCCTCGCACTGCGCATTGACGGCAGCGGGTGCAGCACGGTGCGGTCGAACGGGTGCTGCACGGGGACGGGAAACAGGCAGGACAGATCAGCGGGGTGTATGCACCACGGCTTTATCCACCTATGCGGCCCGATGTAGGGGAAGATGGCGGCCTCGGACAGGCGGCCCAGCGCCTCGACGACGCCCATCTTCTCGGCCGCGTCGCCCTGAAGCGCCTGGTCACCCGCCGCCATGGAGGCATCGGGTCGCCAGCCATGGCCTCCCCCGTGCTGCTGACGCAGCATGGGAGGCATGGCGGCTCCTCCGACAGCGGGCAGCAGCCTCCGTCCGGCCATGTACATCCGCGTTGGCTGCAGGGGCGAGGCGGCCGGGCCGAGCTTTTTGTTGTAGTGGAACCGGGGCAGCCGTCCGCTGCGAGCCAGGGCCGCCAGGTTGCGCTTGTCCGCCGTCGGCGGCAGTCGCCCCGGCTGCTGCGGGCCGGCACCGCCCAGGTCCGCACCGCCATCTTCGTCGCCTCCCGAAGTCTCCATCAGGACACCGCTGGACGCGTACTCGGGCTCTTCGTCCGCCCATGACGTGCCTCCCTGCGCCGGCAAAGAATGCGGGCAAGCGGTGCAGTGAAACAAACTAAAATACTAAAGAGAATGCATTATCAAGCGAGAAAATGTGGCCATCCACCTCGGTTGCGTCTACGCAAGCAATGCAAAAAATCATTCACAATCGCGTGGTAAATCATCAAATAACTGCGGAATTATCATTATGTCATTGTCAAGCCACTACGACGTCACATTACGTGACCTCAATTGATTGATATGTGGGGTTTAACGTCCCAAAACCACCACGTGTATATGAGAGACGCCGTAGGGGAGGGATCCGTTAGTTTCGACCACCTGGGGTCAAAACTTACGGTTAGTATTTTATTCTTTAACGTGCATCCAAATCTGAGCACACGGGCCTACATCGTTTTCGACTTCATCAAAAATGCAGCTACCGCCACCGGGATTACATTACGTGACGTCTCATTATGACTATTTGCATGATATCGCTTGGCCATAGGTGGGCGATCCCGGAGGCAGTACTGATTCCGAAGGAGAGAGGGAGAAAGAATAAGGTTGAGTGAAGGGTAGGGAGGTTAACTAGAAGAAAATATCCGGTTTGCTACCCTAGACTGGGGAAAAGGAAATGTGCATGAAAAGGTAAGGAGGGAGAAAGGAGCAAAAGAGATGGTTAAAGAAATGAAAATAGAACACGCGCACGCACTCAAGCATGGGAGTGTCACAGTAATTTTGTGAGTCCGGTACTTCAGCAGCGCCTTCGTCGATTTTTCGAACAGCGCTGGGCTTTTCGACACGGTGCCGCTACTTCTCCCGATAAAGACAGAGGGCGCTTGGCTACGGGAAGCTGCGCGCCCACTCTCTCCGTGGGGAGAGGACACGGCGCTGCGTCAGAAAGCCATGCGCTGACACGCTGCAACGGATACGCGTGGTCCAGCCTTAATGCTGAAAACAAGGTAGTTCCCCCACCAGCGGTAAGTGGTAGATATAAATAGCTTGCCGTTTGAACGTTAAAGGAAGTGCTCTTTCGTGGCTCAGTGGCTAACGCCTCGCATTCACAATTCAGAGGTCGGACGTTCGATTTCGCGCGCCGCAGTCTTTTCCTGGATTGTTTTTCTTTCTTGCGTTTTCACATATATTGATACGTATACATATGCGGTGAATTGCATCGACGTTGGCGGCGAAATCCAGCCGAGAGTGTCCATATTATTACGAGGCAGTGGGCATGGCTCTACCGTCGTGGACAACAGTTCGATGAAAAAGAAGTGGACTCGCCGCGCGAGAGACTGGCAGCTCTGAAGCGTCACTTTGGCATGTAAATATAGGAAATACGCTCATTTCTCTCTTCCGTGTGTTTGCGAGCTCCGTAACAAATTGGTGGAGGTGCTGGGTAACGAAGCGCCATACAACGGAGCTCCGCAGTGGTCGTCAAATCGGAGTTTCCGTGATGGAACACGGGACTGATCCCACGGCCACCTCTCCATCGGCCTCGGCGACGCCCGCACCATCCACGGCAACGCCTCCACTGGCCCCACCCCCACCCACGTACGTGCTGACGCATCCGAAGCATCCTGGAACGTTCTGCGGTACGGACCAAGTTGATGTCGACGACTGGATAGCCGACTACGAACGCACCAGTGCTCTCAACCGGTATGATCCGACTCTTATGCTGGCCAATGTGCTGTTTTACCTGAAAGGCACGGCCAAAGTCTGGTACGAGAACCATGAGGAGGAGATCGGCAGTTGGGACACCTTCAAGGAAAAGCTTCGCGACTTATTTGGGAAGCCCATCGGTCGAAAGGCGGCTGCAAAGAAGGAGTTGTCTATACGTGCTCAGACGTCCACAGAGCCGTATATCTCATATATACAGGACGTGCTGGCTCTATGTCGTAAAGTTGACAACGACATGTCGGAGTCTGACAAGGTTGGCCACGTCCTCAAGGGCATAGCGGACGACGCGTTCAACCTGCTAATGTGCCGGAACTGTGCGACCGTCGACGAAATTATTGAGGAATGCCGGCGTTTTGAACTGGCCAAAAGCAGGCGGATTTCAAGATCATTTACTCGACTGCCGAACACCGCAGCGACGTCCTCCTGCGAAGATGGACTGTCCTCCCATCGGCAGTCTTCACCAGCGTCTGAAATTACGCGAATTGTCCGGCGGGAAATCGAAGCAATTACACCTACTCTTCCCGCCAACGGCCACGTCGATTTGCAAGTACCTCAGGTTTGCTTGGTACAGTCGATTGTGCGGGAAGAACTGAGCAATTTGGGCTTCGATGTCTGCGCCGTTGCTCAGTCTCGACCAATTGGCTTCCGTTCAAGGTCGCCGCCTCGCCCCAGGTCACCACCCCAAGAAAGGTCTTATCCACGCTCTCGCAATCCGGCCGAATGGAGAACTGCGGATGATCGGCCGATCTGCTTTAACTGCCGCCGCATAGGTCACGTCGCACGGTATTGCCACAACCATTGGTCTTCGTCCCGAAACCAGTATAACACTGCTCGCCGCACCGATAGCTACCGTCGTTTCCAACCTCCTGAGCCGATCGCCGACAACTACCGCCGGCCTCTGCCCGTCGATTCCTACGCCTGCGATGCCCCTGATACGCAGCACAGCCGCTCACCGTCGCCTCGACGTCACCAGTCTCGTTCGCCGCCAGGACGTCGCCCGTCGTCCCCTTCTCCTCTACGACGACGCCCGACCTCCCCGCTCAATTCTCACCAGGGAAACTAAGCGGTGCAGCTCTTGGAGGTGAAGCTGCATCCTCGGTACCGACCTCAAATCCTCTCCTTGTACTGCCGACACGACGAAATTTGATCGACGTCGACGTTGACGGCCTGACTGTTTCTGCACTTGTTGACACTGGGGCGCATATTTCTGTGATGAGTGCCCGACTTCGTCGCCGCCTGAAGAAAGTGCTCACACCGGCTGCCCCTGGCGTTATTCGTGTCGCCGACGGAAGAAGTCTTGCCATCACAGGAATGTGCACAGCACGCATCACTATCGCCGATCACCCCACATCTGTTCTCTTTGCAGTTATTGAGCAGTGCCCAAATGACCTAATTCTTGGTTTAGATTTCTTGTCCACCCATGCTGCTCTCATCGACTGTGCAACCGGCGTTCTTCAACTTGAACTGCCTCGACTTGGACCTGTGCCGTCCTCACCGTCACACCGCTTGTGCGCTGTTGATTATGTTCGGCTGTCACCGCAAGCCACCACGTGTGTTGCCTTAACGATATCACCAGCTCTTCCTGACGGTGACTACATAGTGTCTCCATTGGTGGATGTGCTCTTGGCTCGAAGTGTTGCTGTGCCGCATACAATCGTGACTATTGTGGACAACTACGTTCAGCTTCCGCTCCTTAACTTCAGTAGTTCGACCCAAGTTCTCCCGCAAGGCATTTCGTTAGCCCACGTTTCCCCACTTGATGCATGTAGCATCGTGGCATTGGACCCTGAAGACTGTTCGTCCCATACTGCAGCCAGCCGAGCAAACGCACCTAGCGACGAAATCACGATGATGATCGCCCCTGATCTTCTGCCCTGTCAGTTGGCGCAACTTCACCACGTTCTGACTACCTACCGAGATATTTTCGACTTCGATGACCGCCCTTTAGGTCAAACGTCCTTCGTGCGTCATCAAATACATACCGGCGATGCTAATCCTGTTAGACGGCGACCGTATCGTGTTTCCCAGTCCGAACGCCAGGTCATACAACGAGAAGTCGAGAAAATGCTCTCCAAAGGAGTCATAGAGGCCTCTTCAAGTCCATGGGCGTCACCTGTTGTTTTAGTGAAAAAGAAGGATGGCAGCTGGAGATTTTGCGTTGACTACCGTGCCTTGAACAAGATAACCCGCAAAGACGTATATCCGCTGCCACGAATCGACGACGCCCTTGATTGCCTTCATGGCGCGCGATACTTCTCATCTATTGATCTGCGTTCGGGCTACTGGCAAATTTCTGTCGACGACTTAGACCGAGAAAAGACTGCCTTCATCACACCGGACGGCCTTTATCAGTTCAAGGTTATGCCTTTTGGGCTGTGCAACGCCCCGGCAACGTTCGAACGCATGATGGACTCTCTTCTTCGTGGTTATAAATGGTCCATCTGTCTTTGCTACCTCGACGATGTGATTGTTTTTTCCCCAACATTTGAAACTCACTTAACTCGTTTGTCGACCATTTTAGCCGTTTTTCGTCGAGCAGGACTCCAGCTGAACTCGAAAAAGTGCAATTTCGGCCGACAACAAATCACGATCCTTGGTCATCTTGTAAGTGCTGCTGGCGTCCAACCTGACCCTGACAAGATTAGCGCTGTCAAGAATTTCCCTCTGCCTTCTTCAACCAAAGATGTTCGGAGTTTTGTGGGCTTATGCTCGTACTTCCGCCGCTTTATACGCGATTTCGCTACAATTGCACGACCACTAACTGATCTTCTCAAAAAGAACGTGCCCTTCTCGTGGGGCCAAGACCAAGCAGCTGCGTTTTCCACGCTGATCGACCTGCTCATTTCACCACCAATACTGGCTCACTTTGACCCGTCTGCGACGACTGAAGTACGCACAGACGCCAGTGCTCACGGAATCGGCGCCGTCCTCGCTCAACACCAGGGAGGCCAAACGCGTGTTATTGCGTATGCCAGCCGCCTTCTCTCCACATCTGAGCGAAACTATTCGATAACAGAGCGCGAGTGTCTTGCGTTGGTCTGGGCTGTAGCGAAATTTCGCCCCTACTTGTATGGCCGCGAGTTTTCAGTTATTACGGACCACCACGCTCTGTGTTGGCTGTCGTCGCTCAAGGACCCAACTGGCCGCCTAGGTCGCTGGGCTCTACGTCTCCAGGAGTATAACTTCGACGTAATTTATAAGTCGGGCAGGTTGCACCAAGATGCTGATTGTCTCTCGCGTTATCCGGTGGACCCTACTAGCCTCGCTGTCCATGAAGGCGATTCTTGTGTGCTCGCCATATCTGATTTGCACGACATCGGCACAGAGCAGCGCCGGGACGCAACCCTCAAGAAGGTCATTCAGCGAGTATCTTCAGGACATTCCGACCCTTCTCTCCGTCAATATGTCCTTCGCAACGACATTCTGTATCGTCGCAACATGAAGTCTGATGGCCCGGAATATTTGTTAGTTATTCCCCAACACATGCGTGCCACTATTCTTCAACATCTGCATGACGCACCGACGGCGGGACACCTGGGTTTTTCACGCACCTATCACCGCGTGCGGCAACGGTTCTTTTGGCCTGGCATGTATAAATTTGTGCGCCGTTATGTCGCTGCTTGCGAGCGCTGCCAGCGTCGGAAACGTCCTGCTCTCCGTCCGGCTGGCCTGCTCCAACCTAT
Organism: Rhipicephalus microplus; assembly: GCF_043290135.1. Taxonomy (NCBI): domain Eukaryota; kingdom Metazoa; phylum Arthropoda; class Arachnida; order Ixodida; family Ixodidae; genus Rhipicephalus; species Rhipicephalus microplus. The sequence continues at coordinate 47,129,866 of NC_134702.1, read as the reverse complement.
CGACATTCCCCCGGAACCATTCTTCCGCATCGGCCTCGACTTGCTCGGACCTTTCCCGACGTCCGTGTCAGGCAACAAGTGGATCGCTGTCGCAACCGACTATGCGACCAGATACGCGATAACTCGTGCATTGCCAACTAGCTGCGCTACAGACGTCGCAGACTTTCTCCTAAATGACGTCATTCTGCGGCATGGAGCTCCGCGCCAGCTTTTGACGGATCGGGGCCGCTGCTTCCTCGCAAAAGTTATCGACGAAATCCTCCGGAGCTGCTCTACCGAACATCACCTTACTACTGCCTACCATCCCCAGACTAACGGTCTCACGGAGCGTCTCAACCGAACTCTTACAGACATGTTGTCTATGTACGTCTCTGCTGACCACCGTGACTGGGACGCAATGCTCCCCTACGTTACATTTGCATATAATTCGTCAAGACATGACACCGCCGGCTACTCTCCATTCTTTCTTTTGTACGGCTGCAACCCTGCGTTGCCATTCGACACACTCCTTCCTTCTGCTACTATCCAACCAACGGTCTATGCGCAGGACGCTGCTTCTCGAGCCCGCGTCGCTCGCCAAATCGCGCACACTCGGCTCAGTGCTTCTCAGGCCGCACAAAAAGTCCGCTACGATGACTCGCACCGCGACGTTGACTACCCTGATGACTCTCTTGTCCTACTCTGGACGCCGTATCGACGTGAAGGTTTGTGCGAGAAGCTCCTCCCACGATACACAGGACCCTACAAAGTTCTCCGCAAGGTCACCGACGTCGACTACCTCATCACTCCCGTTCAACCGCACTCATCCTCTGCTACACCATCTACTGATGTTGTTCATGTGTCGCGCCTAAAGCCCTACTATACTGCCAGTCCTGATTGACTTAGGGGCGCCGTGACGGCGCTTTGTTCGCCGGGGGTGATATTACGAGGCAGTGGGCATGGCTCTACCGTCGTGGACAACAGTTCGATGAAAAAGAAGTGGACTCGCCGCGCGAGAGACTGGCAGCTCTGAAGCGTCACTTTGGCATGTAAATATAGGAAATACGCTCATTTCTCTCTTCCGTGTGTTTGCGAGCTCCGTAACAATATAATTAACGAAGCGAGATGAAATAGCGCTTGTCTCTGTCCCCTCACTTCACCCTTGTTTATTGTTTCATTCTGTTAATGTTGAAGAGCACCAGGTTGGGTTAGTTGGTTAATGTTCATTCTTAAAAAAATTAACTGCGATAATACAAGCAAGGACACACAAAAAAAGTAGAGGACAGCATGTGCGCATTTAAGTAAAGTAAGTTGACTAAAGGACAGCACAAACAAATAACACTCGCTTATTTAAATGTCTGAGGCTCCCTTATGCTTACGCTTCGTTTCACGAGCTGTCTTGTGATAATTGTTGCACACCTACACCAGTTTCCAACCAGAATATTAGCAGCAATTCCTTAGTTTTTACGGTAAGAAGGCACTAAATTCGAGCGATCCACAAAATCGGAAAGGAAGAAGGAAGAGCTGTAAATTTATGGATCGTATTCTGACACTCTGAATGCCACGAGCAGCGAACCCCGAGAAAGTTTCAATTTTCCCGAAAGAAAAAGAAAACACATCTCGGCGTTAGCGCGGCACACGAGAAAGTGTCCGGCCTTTACGTCGAGTGGATCCCAGAAACCTCATAGTTGTAACGTGCGCCCCTGTCTGTTGAACAGGCGCCCTGTCGTAAAGGTTGTCGCACTGGCGAGTGAACCGATGATAAAGGAGAATCCACCCACATGAAAATGAACGCAATTTGTGGTCTCGCATTTCTATGCGTTCTTATCGTCAGTACCCACCGACGCAGGCTAATGCCTTCAAGGAAATATGGGGGGGGGGGGGGGGGGGCTACATATATGCCGATACCACCAACCCATCAATGCACGAAGGTAGTAGGAAGAAGTTGGTGTAAGTCTTTTCTTGTGGTGGTCATATAAAGGATTTCAATTTCGTGGTCGAGGAGCTCTGGCGCGAACGTCGTAAAGCTTCGCAAAACCTATTCCGGTCGAGTTGCCCGTGAAGGCAAGGTGCGAGAAATCCCGCCCGGCCAGACAGTCCCTGCAGAACCATTGATATAGGCTTCGGCTTTTCGGCTTCTTAGCTGCTCGCATGTTCAATTGACTTTAGTTCCCGGAAGTGAAGAAGTAACATTTGTCGCTATTCCGCGCTCGTTCAGCTTAAAAAAAAAACCTCAATCGCGCAAACTCCGCTAGTGCCCCTTTGTGCGACGGGAAGAAAGAACTTGCTGTGAAAGGTAAAAGGGTTCGTGTAACTCTGACGCTGTTCCATGGCTTGCCGTCGTAACAAATGAAGGATGTCGCGTGGGCACAAACTCCGGCCTGATGATGAGGCAGAAAATGAGCGTTAATTCGGCGGACAATGTGTGCCGGGATAACAGAGGTGAGAAGATTGTATCCTTGTCTGAGTGTATCTTTGAACAGTCACAGACGGTTGCAGATGGGTTACAGAGAGACGATTACAGATATAGACACGATGGGTTTACGGAACATGGGCTTCCCGATCGAGATTAACTTTCAAAGAATATTCGTCACGGCAAGCAGCAAACACTCGTTGTTAGTCTGATAACTAGTTCATGACGAAGGTCTGATATTGCTAGTAGTGACAATGGTACAAGTGGTTTTGTGGTGTGGGTGGAATTCAACCATGATATACAGCTTCACACTACTGTTTACTGGGTTTTTGGTCTGGCTTAAACAAGAGCCTTAAGCTGAAGAAATCATTTCGATCTCTCCACCCCCACCACCATTTGATTGATATGTGGGGTTGAACGTCCCAAAACCACCACATGGTTATGAGAGACGCCGTAGAGGAGGGCTCCGGAAATTTTAACCACCCGGTGTTCCCGTTATCATTTACGTATAATATGTAATGGTAACTTGTGATTCCTAACCACAACCTCATAAATAAACAAAGCTAATGAACACGGTACATTGGTAGATCCGTCCTAACGAAAATGGCCAATTTCACGGCATTTTGTCATGTGCTGTTGTTCTTTCAAACACAATATAACGTCAGTCAAACATTGTTTGAGAGACTACACGTTTGTCGGAAGCCGCAGAAGCTTCGGGTAAACAGTAGTACACGTAAGGGAAATCTTAAGCGCAACCCTCGTAAGCATTATTCATCAGTGACCATTGTTATTCTTGGGGACCTGTAGATAATTATGATTCCGAGACTGTATGCTTTCTGCTATTGAAGTACACCATAATGGAAGATACTACAAAATTGGACATTTACACAAGAGGGGACATTGTAGTTTACACCATTAACTGTAGGGTAATATTGTTTCTAGCACCGTGGGTATAAAGACTATACGCTTGCAGCAGAGTGCGCTCTTAATACTGGTAATTAATTCCTAGAGCAGCCTTCTTTATTTTACGTGGCTTCCTGTTTGGCAAGAAAACGACATCCGCGAACGCAAAACTGAGCTCATTATATTCGGTTGTTACACCACTGGCATCGGCCTCAACCACTACGATTATGTACGAGTGAAAGCTTTTGCCGACATCCCCGCCCGTGTCCAATTACCATACTTCGACAAAGCTTTTTTTAACCGCTCTTCTTGGCACAGAAGATACCGTGCTCCGCAAGACACATGCACTCTTATCATAAGGACAGTTCCGTGCTGCGAGAAGCTTATGAAAAGAATGAGATGAGGAGTTCGCTTGAAATTAAACTACCCAACACTTAAGAGTCCATCCACACGACAGGAACAATTGAGTCCCTGGGACAATAACTGGGAGTCACCGTTGTTCTCGGAACCACCACTTTAAATGACAAAGCACTTCTTATCTCAAGAATACTCGCTTCGAGTTGTCCGATTATGTGACGTTTGTGAGCGTATCTCTCTCACTGTCTACGCCTTACCATCTGTTTTCCTTTCAAGTTTCAAGTTTGAAGTGTATTTCCATAAGTGCAAAGCATGCGTGAAGAATGTATGGGACTTCCGGCGTTTCCAAGAAATCGGGGCAATGATAGTTTCGGGTCGCGAAAGCAGGAACATGGAACACTGAGTGAAGAGTGGTTATGATAATTTTCAGTATAATCGAACGAACATCATCCAGCAGCATTTTAAACGAACTTCATGGGCGCTTCGAACGACCTATAACTGTACAACGATCTCCTCCAAATGGTTGCACGCTCTTGACAAAATCTGGTGAAAAACATGTTTATCGTTGTGTAACTTCATATCTTCTTCAAATGCGAAGGTGATTTTGAAGATCTTCCCGTCTTGTCTAATATTACGTACAAGTGTACCAAAGAGATAGCAATTCGAGCTATGCTCGAATCGCACGAATCTCTTTGTGTGCTTTGTGGAGTGCGAAGGTGGTGAGCGCCACTACGCTCTTGCAGTGAACGGACACAGCAGACGCGGTCAAAACAAACCAAACAAACATTTATTTAACTACTTTTTAATAGACCATATCGCCAGCCGAATTATGATACATCAATCGTGATAACACGCTGAACAACCTTACACAATATTACACAAGTGACAAAACTCAACAACATGACAAACAAGGCGTTGTCGCTAACGCCTGCGCTCACAGCACTACCCGATTTGGACAGTGTGCTTTTGATTCACCCAGACGCAAGCGACCTGGGCTTAGGAGCGTGGAGATTCCCTCCGACCGATTGCGTTCGCGAGCGGTTCGTTGACGCCGGCGGAGAGGAACTGTACTCGGTAACCGAGAAAGAGTGTCTCGCGATAGTTTGCACTCTCCGAAAGTTCGACTTTTACATCGACGGAGTTGCGTTTGTGTTTGAAACGGACCACATGGCACACACATAGTTGAGGCGCTTGAACGAACCAAGTGGCCGCCTAACGCGTTGGGCATGGCTGCTGCAGCGTTACGACTTCACCGTTCGCTACCGCAAGGGTAAGAACAATGGCACAGACGACGCACTATCACGTGCTTCAGTCCGACACGAGGCAAGTCACCTGACTACCCCAGAACCAACTGAGAGCGAGACACTCGCGCTAACGGAAACAGTGGAACAAACGTTGATATGATAATATGTGGGTTTAACGTCCCAAGACCACCATATGATTATGAGAGACGCCATAGTGGCGGGTTCCGGAAAAGTCGACCACCTGGGGTTCTTTAACGTGTAACGTGCACCCAAATCTGAGCACACGGGCCTACAACATTTCCGCCTCCATCGGAAATGCAGGCGCCATAGCCGGCATTCGAACCCGCGACCTGCGGGTCAGTAGCCAAGTACCTTAGCCACTAGACCACCGCGGCAGGGAAGAAACGGTAGTTCAAGGCAAAAGTGTGAACCACGTAGAGGCTGTGGTTAGCGCCGGGATTGTTTTCAGCAGAAGGGAGCTGTTAGAAGCTCAGCAGAAAGATCCATTTTGTCGAAAGGTGTTCGACGGGCTCCGGGAGGCGGGTCGTAGTGAGGCCACTACGTACATGGGGGCAGCTGGTATTGCTGTTGGTGCGGAGCGCGTGGCAACAGCTGGTAGTTCTGTGAGCGCAATCTGCTGGATTCTGACAGCGTCCCGCTGAAGTACATCCCATCCGACGATGACACAAGTGAGTCATTTAAAGTCGTGATACGGCACACGATGAGAGCAACACTTCTTCGCTACTTTCATGACTCGTGCATTGCTGGGCATGCGAGTGGCCCTATAAGACTTACGCTAAGTTGGGTCGACTCGCTACGTGGCCAGGCATGAAGCGGGATGTAATTCGCTACGCTAGTTCATGTGGCATGTGCCAGAGCGTCAAGCTACGAGGCGGACGTCTGCCCGGCCTCGTGCAGCCGATTAAGAGACAGACTATACCTGGCAAATCGCGGCATGTGACGTAATGGGCCCGTACCCCACAACTCCTAGCAGAAACAGGCTCATGCTGGTGTTCACGGATCACTTCGCCAAATGGGTAGAACTTGTCCCCCTTATAGGAAGTTGAAAGCTCTTCGGCTGGTGGCGTTTGGCGCGAATGGTTTTCTCTCGCAGTTGGACCCCGGTGCGCGGCACCGCGGGCCACCTGCCGGGGGCCATTGTGGTGAGTCAGGCGTTAGCGACAATGCCTTGTTTGACATGTTGTGGAGCGTTGTCACATGTGTAATATTGTGCAAGGTTGTTTAGCGTGTTGATCACGATTGATGTATAAGGATTCGGCTGACGATATCGTCGATCAAGAAGTAGTTTAATAAATATGTGTTGTTTGGTTTGTTCCGACCACGTCTGCTGCGTCCGTTCACTCTGAGAGCGCGGTGGCGCTCACCACGTTTACACCCCACAGCTTTGTGGTTTACTTCACTTCCGTAACGGCAATCTGTGACGTCTTTTCACAGAAGTGACCACTGCTGTCATTTTCTGTGCGTTTAAAAATCTTGAGAAATGACTGCAAATCTATTCTCATATTTTGTTTTCTTCTAGTTTTTCAACTCCGTGTTCAATGGTGAGTGCAATACCGCTTCATGTTAGAAGTTCGCATACTTACAGAAAAATAAGACGTACGCTGAGAGCTACACCCGCCTGTATTATATGAATTATGCTCTGCAACGCTTTTTTACCACGATAAGAAATGGTCAGCACAACGCTTTAGAGTGCTACAACTACACTATGTAATTACATTCACGGGCTAATTAATTATCGCACAGAAGGGAACCACGCGTTCAACGAAGAATAAATGCTTTGTTTGCCTTCTAATCGTGCACATCTTTAGCGTCATTTCCGTGACAAAAATACGTCACTGAAGTCTTGGTGGACCCCGGCATGAAAGACACTTCAATTTAAAAAAAAAAAAAGGAGCTCAACGTCATGACACATGCTGATGCATGGACGTAGATTTTTGCCTCCTTGTCATTTCCACTCTGTGACTTTCAGCATGCTCGCTGGTATGAAAAGAGAGAAATAGCGCTTACAGCGTGTGACTAAACTCTGTGTATCCTGTCGTACTTGACGGATTCAAAAAATTTGCGGTGTTTTATTTGGGAGGCAAGAGTGGTTTTTCGCGTAATTCTATAATTGCTTGTAAAGGAATGACGAATTTCTTCAAGTGCATTACTAAAACCACTCAGTGGCGCTTTTATGTGATTGCAGTGCTTTGACTAAGACTGGCGTTCCCAGAACTGTTCGAGAAATATGATCTTGAAGTTTATCATGTGCCGGACGAGGAATCTGGCCGTTGACGCAAAGATATAAACCGTTTCTATATCGTGCACTCGTGTACTTTCAAAGTCGGTCCCACAACAACACTTTCCTAATCCTTTTTCCAGCACATTTCAGTATTCACCAAGCTTATGTTCTGTTGTTAAAGCTCGCCCCGCCGCGGTGGTCTAGTGGCTAAGGTTCTCGGCTGTTGACCCTCAGGTCATGGGATCAAATCCCGGCTGCGGCGACTGCATTTCCGATGGAGGCGGAAATGCTGTAGGCCCGAGTGCTCAGATTTGGGTGCGGGTTAAAGAACCCCAGGTGGTCGAAATTTCCGAAGCCCTCCACTACGGCGTCTCTCATAATCATATGGTGGTTTTGCGACGTCGAACCCCAGATATCAATCAATCAATCCGTTGTGAAAGCTCGAGTGGTCGTTCACAAGAAGTAATTCCTAAACGAAGGTGACATGTTTCTCCAACTCGCCCTCTCACTCTAAATCGTGACTCTGGGCACTGGCCAGCGCGCACGTCAGAAAACCTTTATGATTACATAATTTTTCTACGCTTCTTTTGCGCAATAAACTGCACAGGCAGATGAGTGCGGGTGTTCCGCGATTTCATATGACTACTTCTGCTGCATACAAAGGTGTCCACATGTTTCATATGACGGCTGTTAACGTGATTTTATATAACTAGTTCTGCTATTTATTTAAATGTTGAACATGTTACATATATGCATAGTGGGCCTTCCAGCCCACCCCACAGTATTCACATGAAAACACGGAACATTTCGCCCTAACCTGAATACGGTGTGATCCTATTACATTATGAAATAATGTGTGACTGTATTTGTTATTTGTTTGTAACCATTGCATGCATGATTAGTTGTTACGTTTGTTTGTGTTTGAAGAATGACACTTAATACAGAACAATGAACGCTTTGTGATTCCTGTTTTATCAAGACATAATAAAATACTGTTCGGCATCACTCAATGTTCCTCTGTGTACTGTAATGCACTAGTGACTGTTTAAATATTTCAGAACTGACTTTCCTAGTCACTAGTCCGGGACTTAGCCAGCCACATTTTTGGGCCGTGACGCATAGGCAACCTTTGTCGTGAATAACGGGCTATGGTTTATAAACTTCCGTCCCGACATGCTGTGAGTATAAAAACATTCTGGTGCACAACTCGGCTCTCGCATTTCAGACTAACGACAAAACGGTTATTGCGCTTTTCCTACCACGTAATGGTCACCCTTACATTCCGCCTCGTCCTATTCTCTTTCCTTTTTGAACATATTTTTTTGGAAGCAAGACAAGACTACAATTCCTTCAAGGTACGACCGTTAAACACCCGAAACTAGATTAATGTAGCTTTTGTTGTGTGTGTGCTTGCCGAGCTAGTCATAAAACGAAACTCCGTGAGAATCTGGGCAGAATAGCCTCTGGAACGATGAACGTGACAGCCTCAGCTATGGTGGCTTCTCCGATTTCACTGGGTGCTATTACGAATGCTGTATTCGCGTACATTACACGGAAGAAATTGGTGGTTTACAGTTTACTTAATTTGGCAATCACACCAGAATCAGTTGAATCAATTAAAGAAAATTGTTTGTTAGCTGCGTGACAAAATCTACGTGGCATCAATATAAAAGCGTAATGACGCAAATGATATAAAATTGAGTTCTCATGCTTATCAGCTACTTCATCAGAAAGTTTAAAGCACTTCAAACCTATTGCCAGTCAGTTTACGTCGCAGCAGCAAAAACAAAACAAAGCAAAACAAAGTTCATGGTGTGTTACCACTTTGATCAGTCAACGTCATAGCCCTTTTTTGCCACCAATACGCGGGTTCACCATTATTCGCACTCTAATAAGATAACTTTCGGCGCGCGAGGTATATATAACCTTGCGCATCCTGAGAATGAAGCGTCTACAGTTGCCCGCCTCTTCCTAATTAAGAATACAGCTATACAGGGCATAACGAGGAGCAATCACAGCAATGTCGTGTAAACGTTCTAAGAATACATATGGAACCAACTTTCTCGAATAACGCTAAGCGCCAAACTTTTGTAGAGTCTCAGGTAAATTTTTGTAAGGTACAGTTTAATCACACGCAAACTTACCTTCAATTTCCCTCGTCAGTGGATTCCGTACTTGCCAAAAGCTGCGCAACTATAGTGTTGTCGTTTTTTAGCTGACTTCCGCTGTTTATGCGGGAGTACGCGCCGCGAGAACTTGGGTGGATCGTTGTTACCTACCTTTTGCCGTTTAGGTGCTTGTATCATCCCTCAGGGTGGTCTACCACGTGCAGAGACAAGAAAAAAACGAAGAAAGCGTAATCCCGAAGAAACCAGGCGTGGTGCCAAAACGAAGCTCTTTTAGGCTTAACGCCCAAGCAGCCGAATGATGGCGCACTTAAAATTACGGTGTAAAACTTCCGTGCAGTTGTGTTATCGGTGCGAGAAATCTCAGAAGTTAGCGATGAATTCTTACACGAAGTGTTGTAAGAAATGAAAAGAAAACAAAAAAACGGGTCGTCATAAACGCGCTTCGCAATTTTTGTCCCCTTCGCTTTTGGAAATGTCTACCGCGAAAGTACGCACACTGGAGGAATTTCAGCGAGTGAGAGAGATAGAATTGTCGGACACCAGATTACAGCGCGAAGCTACATAGGTAACCAGTGCAAGATTTTGGGGAAAGAAAACCTCGCCAATTGAAGAACAATTGTTCCTATAATCGTAGAAAGAGCAAATTTTCACTTTATTACTACTTTTGCATAGTCTTTTTTTTCTTTTTGTAAAGGAGAAATAAGTGTTTTATGGTGATTTTTATCACAGTGAGCAAATGCTTTTTTTAATGTACAGAAGACCAGACGGAGCACAACATATTCATCTTCCTCTGTGCATTCTCTTCGCAGGAGAATCATAATTCATGCATGGAGCGAGGCCGCGTCACCAAGTATTACCAATTTGCTGGAATTTCTACTCGTGTAAAAGGTGCGTTAGTCTACATAAAAAAAAGAAGGAACAGTGCCAGGAAAGAGGTGTCGCGACTGCTATTGAAACTTTTTACAGTTACCATGTGAGTGATGATGAGTGACACTTACATTGGCGTGTGGTGTGGTGACATGGAAGTCCGGTGCAACACTGTACGCGCAATAGCTCATATAGGACACCAGCTTGGGATTTTTTTTTAGTAGCGTGCCTACGCTTTGTTTTAGAAAGGACATTAGTTATATAATCAGAAAAGAGGAAACCGGGCAGGGCAGGTGCTCGCAAATTTCGCAAGGCTAGATCGGCCAGCAACCGACAACATCCTCATCCTAACCCTAATAAGAAGTCGTTTTTTTAAATGACAAAGCTTTTTAGACTGTCGGCAACTTGTGGTCCGTCGTAAAAAGCTATCGTCGTCATTAACCGGCACGTGCTCTCTTCATTCTGATAACAGCTAAATTTCTGAGCTATCTGTATGTGCCACAGTAATTAGGTGAACCTCACTATCATGTGCAGCAGATGCTAGTGTTTAAAGAACATGAACGCAAGAAAAAGAGAGAAAAAAAAGAAAGAAAATAGATAAATATTAAGACAGATGGTAGAGAGAGCTAAAGGGATAAAAAATAGAGAAAAATGAAGGGATCAAAGGCATGAAAAATCAAGAAAAAGAAAGGCATAAAAAGAGCTAAAAGAAACAGACACGAAAAAGAGATAGAAAAAACAGAGATGAAGACGAAAACACAAAGAGCGAAATAAAGACAAAGAAAGAAAGAAATAGAGAGGAATGAAAGAAAGTGAAATAGACATATAAAAAGTGAGGAATAAATAGAGACAAAAAGAAACAAACAACACGAAAAAATTGAGAAAGAGAGAAAAACAAGGAAAGCCATAAAGCTGCACTCTTTTTTCAGACTTAGCACCACAAATGCGAAGCTGGCATAATTGTTTTTTAATACAAAAACTTTCCTCATTATTTCGACCTACTGCGACACAGCGGTTTACCGCCACGTTTTCTCTCAAACCACTGCACGTTGATGCACACAAGCAGTGTTTTCATCAAGTGCATCACCGTGACACGAAATTGTCCTCGCACCCCATTTAGATTATGTCACACACCCTTCACTGTTGCTTGTACTAGTGATGCATGCCAAAATTTACGTGCGGCACAGTACATGCAACGCATTCCGAAAGTTCTGCAATCAGTGATGACATCAAAGCTTTCAAAATCAAGTCACCGAGCACCAATGATGTACGATGGCGCTGTGTTTGGCGCGTTCAGCTATGCCAGTTCCACATTTCCTAGGCGGAATGAACTGTATGGCGAACAAACGATTTATATGCGTGAAATTGAAAAAAAAAACTAATATCTAAATCAGCTAAGAAAGACGTTACACATGCATATCAACAGTAATTCTACATGGCACGTACAGTCGCACTCAAAAGAAGTTGCAACACGCTAGCTGTGGTTAAAGTGACCCCAAGCCTGAACAACTACACCGACAAGTGCTAAATTGGTTAAGAAAGTGCCGCTAATTGAGAGAGTTTAACTCGCCGATTCATATCTACGTAAGTACCACTTTGCACTGTTGGTGCCATTTTGAGTACAGGCAACTCCTATTGAGGCTAGGCTTTCATAGAGAACGAGACCACGTGGCAGCAAAAACAAATATTTGAGGGGTATTTGTGTTTCGAACAAATCGGGTCCAGTGAAGAAAAGATTTCATATATTCCCACACGTATATGTACATTCCAAGTTGTTTCTATGGCTACGCGCACGCATACGCCTAACAAGAACACTACAGAGCTGCTAGTATATACCGCCAAACACAACGTGTTTCCACGTCAATTCTCCACGTCAATGCTTCGAGCAAACACAGCATGCAGATAGGTAGCACGTAGACTTTCACAGAGAAATGAAAATCCTGCGCACGCTTTAGCTAAACAATAGCACCAGCAATATGTCGCTAGAAGCGCTCTTGTTGTTGTCTACATGCAGCCTGTGAGCAAACACGTGCTTCCGGCCGAACATTCACTGTGTTTATCAGTCCGACAACGGTGTAACGGAACTGGGGCTGTCGTTTCGAATCATTATTGGGCTACGTCGACACGGCGTACTCCATCGATGGAGCCATTCGCACACAGAAAGAGAGAAGTAGAAAAAAGAAAGAAAAAAAAAACAGTTCGCCCCTCTTTTTGTGCCTATTGATATTGTTCCAGTAATATCTATCTGGTCGAGGCATAACTGATCTTGCATTAACGCTATTACAGACCTTTCTTCTTAATAGGTTTCCGGTGGCCTCGGTCAATAACTTTACATCCAGTCCCAACCCCATTGCCAGAGGTGTTCCACAAGGTTCGCTTTTGGGTCTGTTATAATGTTTAATATACATAAATGATTTACCACGTTGCTGTAAATATTCTTCTTATTTATTTCATGCTGATGAAACTACTCTCTTTTCAAATCCCTTGGATTCCGCAAATATTGTGTCCAGACTTCAAGCTGAACTTAATTCACTTGTTGACTGGTGCAACTATAATAGATTATTGAATAATCATTCCAAAACCTGTTTCCTGATTTTTAATTCCCCACATAGAAAACTAGCATTCATTCCTCATCTTTTTGTGAACTCAATAGTTATTCGTTCAAGTGATCACGAGTCTTTTTTTAAGAGTTATAATAGCCCCCTCCCCCGCCAACATCTGAAATTCTACCAACATACCAATGTGTTTGTAAAGAATATTACAAATGGTATTAGAGCATTCGCCAAGAAACGAATGTCTTTTGTATTATTCATAGTATTAGGCATTGTAGTATGCATTCGCACACAGTCATCTCAGTTATTGCATCACATCATTGGGTAAGTTATATTCAGTGCACATTTGGCCAACAATTTGGCCAGCAAACAAGCAATGCGACTCTTACCTCTCGCTTTCCGTGAGACGTCATTACATCCTATTTTTTGCCAGCTTGACGTACTACCCGTCTCCCAAATGTACGTTTATAATTTGTATGTTTTGTTTTTCAAGGTTTCTTCACCACACCCTCATTATGGACATACTTCCTATTGCCTTGTTCAATAGTTAAAATAAAACTAGATTCGCCACCGCCAATAACCTAAAGTTCGCACTAATTATGAAAAAGTGTGGATCGCTTTTTCATCTAATCATAAAATTTTCTATCACATGATATGAAAAACATTACGCACATTCACGTTTTTGAGACAAAAATAAAAAAAAAGTTTAATAACTGTATGACTGCTGGATTTTGCTGATTTACTATATCTTGCCTTCTTTGTAGAAATTTATAAAACGCTAATCTGAACACTTCGAAATGTCCTTTTCAGTCGTAACAATTTTAAAAAAGTTGCTCTTTCGTTGGTTGTATTTTAGTTTTCTTTTTGTATTGACATAGGAGGTCCCACCTGTGGTTTGTTACCATGGGACTTTCTCCTGCATATTTACTTGCAATGTATTACATTTCTGACTGTGATAAAGAAAGATTGAGAAAAATATCACAGAATATCCACGGAGTGAATGATGATGAGTTGGGTGAAGTGTTCGTACATTCATCCGCGCTTCTCTCCGTTCGTCCTTCCGTCTGTGTGTTGGTCCGTGCGTCCATCCGTACGTGGATCCATTCGTCCGTCCGTGCGTCTGTCTGCCAGTCTGTTTGTCTGACTGCCTGTGCGTTCATCTGTCCATGTATATGTCTGTCTGTCTGTCTGTCTGTCCGTCCGTCCGTCCATTCGTCTGTCTTTGTGTCTGTCCATCCGTACGTGTGTCCATCAGTCCGTGCAAGCGTCCATGCGTTCGATCACGTTCGAGAATCCAGACGCACACGGGTGACACGGACGAGACGCCAGCCAAGGAAGCCGAGCGCAAGCATCTTCAACGCACCCACCGCTCTGCTTCGTCCATGCCCCACCAACGAACCGCCACGTACGACGACGATCCAGAGACTGAGAGAGGCACTCGTTCCCCGCACATTCAGGCAGTGTGCGCAGCTGACAATTGGAAAGTTGCAGATCTTCGGAGCCCTTCGCAGCTGCTGCTTCGTTTCTTCCATGCCCCACCAACGATTCGACACGTACGGCGATGATCCGGAGTCTGAGAGAGGCATTCTCCGCGCACACAGGCAAAGCGCTCGCAGCAGCCAATCGGATAGTAGTGGCTCTTTGGAGAGTAGCCGCAGAATAATGCCATCTAGGAAATGCGACGAGAAATGGTCATCTCTTATACTGTTAGAAAGATACTGCCGGTTACTCTTGACGCGTGACAAGGTTAGGCTAAGATGAGCCTCATCCGTAAAAAAACAGCATCCTATATACACCTTGATGTGAATGCTGGACTGAAGCGTCAACTAAAGATGAACGAATTTCTTAAATTACGCAAGAGCACTTGATGCTGCATCAAAGCAGTGACCGACACCTTAGATGAGTAAAACAACGGCAGTTTTTCACTAGTGGTACCAGGTCCAAAAAAAGTGCGAAGCTAGGCGGACTTTCTCTCTTCTTCAAACCCTTCAGTCACGGCGTACACTATTATGCGCGCTCACTTCCAAGGCGTGTCACACGTTCCATGTTTGTTTAAGTGAAGCAGAATCGGGAGTTGCTCGAGTTGGTGGATGTTCATCGTGGAATATTTTATAGCCCAACGGGTTAGAACGGACAGAGAAATGGCCTGAAACTCGTATTGCACATTTCTGCGGGCTGCACGAGTGGTGCAGCACGCACCATGCTGCACGATTGCTGCAGAGGATGACTGCTGGAGACACTACTATGTCCAACCATCGTTTGACGTGCGTTGTTCAAAGAACCAACGTGATTTGTTTTCTCTTCACTCGAAAAGAATGCAACAATAACAAAAAAATCTGTGCATGCATTTCAGAACAGCTGATTCTTTTTTGTGTAAGTACTGAAGCTGAGTGGTGGCAGAGGAATTAGATAATTAGTTACGCACTCATTAACACACATTGCCGAAAGCCATACAAAACAACACTTTTCTTCACTTTGTTGCTTGGAATGCAATAATGAGTGCCTTGAAATTATGACATGCGAATTCAACGCGTTTCTCACAGCGCCCCATATTTTGTGTTATATGCGAAGCATTTCTGAGCAAACCAAACGAACTTTGACTATTCCTTTATTTCTATCTATCCAGCCACCTACGTCTGAACAATCTTGTGATAATGATAATAATATCTCGGATTTTACACGCGAGAACCCCGATATGATGCTTGGACACACCGTTCTGGAGGGCTGTGAAAAGTTTGACCATCCGGTGTTTATTAAAGCGCACTGCATGACATCACACAGTACACGGCCATCTGCATTATGCCTCCATCGAAATGTAACCGCCGTGAGGGGATCGACCCCACGACCATCAGGTCAGGAGCTCACAACTGTAATCGCTATATACACCACCGCAGCACGCCTCTCGTGATCCTCTCCTCAACTTCGTATATCCTCCGGAATTCCAACCATGGCGATTTGTTCAATATTTTGGACATCAAATCCGTCACTACAAAGATCTCAGCATGTTTTCCGCCTCAAAAACCAGTTGTCAGATATTTTAGACGTCTACTAGTGCCCTTTACAAAGTTTTGACGAAATTGCACCAGCAGATCCCGAAATAAAGAAGAAAACATGGCGGCGTTCAACAGAGAAGATTTCTAGAATTTCAACTGCGAAAAATAAGGTCTGTTGTTTTGTATTTTTAATATTTGTGAAATTTTCAATAGTAAACTGTTATTTTACAATTTGTAACACTTTTCTTCAGTATTCTCACTTTGTGTTGCTTCACGTCGACTACTTAACAATTTATTTAGGTTCCAGCATCCAATTATTTGGACGCTGGACTTTAGTGAGCCACACCAAAACTACACGTATCACGGAATTAACAAGCTTCACTTTTATCTTCGTCATCTACACACCCAGTTTTGAAAATTTCAGCAAATTCTGTGGACCTAAATCTAACCCGGAAGTCAGGAGGATATACCGAAAGTGGCTTAGCAAGGCATGAGTGTATGACGAGCACGATTCACAGACCGCGACATGAATAACAAAAATCGCCTGTCGTACACATAATGAAAGCCTTTGCAGTGCGGTGAGGTGCGGCGCAATACAGCATATCAAGAGCCATGGTAAGCGGGTATGCTACTCAGGTGATTCACAGTCTATATCAATCAGACACTGGAAATTATAACGTGATGTCGCTCTTTATCTTTTTTGTACGCTACGTTTTATCCTTTCTCCTCCTCAGTCTCAGCTCTCTTTCTCTCCCCCACCCCCTTATTAAATAATACTATAGAAGACAATGTTCTGCTAGCGGGTCTTGAGTATTGTATTTTAATCACCATGCACGTACACTTCGCCCATTTGTAATCAAATACCACGAAAATACAAAGCGCCCGGATAGCTGAGTGGTTATGACGCTGACCTTGGGATCACGGGTTCGCATTCCACCTCGCCAAGAATTCTTTTTTTACTTATATTGGCCCTCTTTCTCTTTTTAACCCTTTCTCTTTCTACTTTTTTTTCTACCTCTGCACTCATTATCTCGCCCATTAGTGTTATTGCAGCCCACGCCGGACAAAGCGGTGCAAGATTTTTGTGGGCGAGAAGCAAGGGTTCAAGAAGACGGCGACGAAGGGGTAGAAGAGGATGAAGTTCGTGCGTGCTGGTTCATTGTTTTGAGTGTTCTGTGGACAATTCCCAACGTAATTGACAGCTCAACAGTTCTGCTGTAAAATGCAGAACTGTTGAGTTTTCGGACAGTGCCGTTGTCGAATTGAGGAGGCTCCTAGAACAAAGCCCCGATGCAAGTCGAACCCATACAGATCCACCGATAGCTTGAAGATGGGGGCCTCAAGATTCACTGTTTTGGTCGATTTAATCCACTGGCTGGTTGAATGGCCGGTGCTTCACAACTCTGAGACGATGTCTCTAATGTAATAGAAAAATGAGCGTGGTATATTCGCTGACTCAGCGACGCTGTTGTTGACGAACCAGTAACAGAGTTGTGGTGGGAATATGAGGCTCAAAACCTGTTGCGAAGCACGGGCGTTAAAGGGGCCCTGAAACACTTCTTGAGCATGGTCAGAAAAGGCTGCCAATCGGTAGTAGAGGTTCCCGACAACACGCGAGCCAAATATTATAGCGTAGCACGCGGCCTGGAATTCGCAATAAATTATCGAAGTCAGCTAAAAAATGCTTTCGTTAAATATCGTTATCTGCCCAAAAAATCACACGTCAACGGCCCATCTATGAGCCATTGGCTGATTTGAACTTGGCACGCTCGCTCGTTACAGAGATCGCCGTGGTAAGCCGCTACTTGTCCACGCGTACACGCGTGATCCCACCGAAAAGGCCACGCATTCGATGAAAAAAGAAAAGAAAAAAGTGCTCAAGGTTGCAAAGCGCACGTGACGTTTTTCTGTGATTCTGTCATCCCTCTCTGCTTAGCCTCCAGCGCTTCGTTGGGACGCGACAAAAGAGAATGCAATCGCAGCATGCGACAAACCTTTGTAACTCCACTCGCACTGGACGGATTCCTACAATTCGCGAGGCAATAAGCTCTTCCAGTGAATTCATTCCATGGTAACATGAAAAAGTGTTTCAGGGCCCCTTTAATCTAAACCATGTCGCATATGCCTATTAAAGGAACGGGCCAAAGTGCAGTCGTAGACAGAATGCAGCGCGATGCGGCACCGTAATATGTCGTACTTGCATGTATCTAGCACGCGAACCAAGTTTACCTTTGGTGGGTATTAGGGCTTACCGTCTGAAAGCGAACTGAGGCAACGAGAAACTTCGTAGACTCGATGATAAATTTCGAGCTCCTCGCGGTTCTTAACCGGCATCGACATCGTACAGTACATGGGTCTCCAGCGTTCCACATCGTACATAGAGTGACCTCGGCGGTCGGAGTTGCACCCGCGTATTACAATTCATTGCACTGATCAGTAACTCAGGGGACGAATTGCAACTCATGATTACGCAGTTAGACAAGGAGAGCAGAAAAGTGGGTCTTCAAATTAATCTGCAGAAAACGAAAGTAATGTACAACAACCTCGGAAAAGAGCAGCGCTTCGAGATAGGTAACAGTGCCCTTCAAGTTGTAAAAGACTATGTCTACTTAGAGCAGTTAATAACCACGGAGCCAAACCACGAGATTGAAGTAACTAGAAGAATAAGAATGAAGTGGAGCACATTTGGCAAGCACTCTCAAATTATGACCGGTAGATTGCCACTATCCCTCAAAAGGAAGGTATATAACAGCTGTATCTTGCCGGTACTTAGCTATGGAGCAGAAACCTGGAGACTTACAAAAACGGTTCAGCTTAAATTGAGGATGACGTAGCGAGCAATGGAAAGAAAAATGGTAGGTGTAACCTTAAGAGATAAGAAGAGAGCAGGGTGGATTAGGGAACAAACGGGGGTTAAGGATTAAATAGCTGAAATAAAGAAGAGAAAATGGACATGGGCCGGGCATGTAGCGCGTAGACAGGATAACCGCTGGTCATTAAAGGTAACTAACTGGATTCCCAAAGAAGGCAAGCGGGTAAGGGGAAGACGGAAGGTTAGGTGAGCAGATGAGATTAAGAAGTTTCCGGTTATAAATTAGGAGCTGCAAGCACAGGGCCGGGTTAACTGGCGGAACATAGGAGAGGCATTTGTCGCTGCAGTGGACGTAGCCAGGCTGATGGTGATGATGCTGGTGATGATGATGATGATGATGATAATGATGATGATGATTATCATGGTTCAGCAGTCGGGCATGGCAATCACTGGACCACCACGGCAATGTTTGCTTTTGCAGGGTACCAGCAATAGTGGCGAAACGAAAATTAGTGTCATCGCAACGCCGAGAAAAGCAGAGACTAAGGCGAACGTCGAGGTTTTCAACGCGAGGTCCAATACCCGTCAGCGACCGGAACTCTCAAAGCTCCTACGACATGGAGCAACCTTCATGGGTCATCAGGTTCAGTAAACTTTCATTTCCTCTGGTACAGCATTCGCCGAGGTTGCGGTGAAGTAGGTAAGCCTCTCACTTAATTGTTTGTTCTACTAGTATGTTTGTTCACTAGAACTCTCGCCCTTGGTGCCGTTTAATTGGCAAACAGAGAACTTAGCTCGAGGTGACGGGTCGGGCTTCCAGCTATCATGACGGTATTCCACGACAGCGGAGACTCGAAACACGCGCACAATCATCTGCTTTGGGCGCATGTCGAGGAAACCTGCATTAGTGGAGTCGAAGTATAGATACCGAGCACTCCTTACGGCCACATTCACGGCTGTTATCGGGGCTTTGAGTGTTCGGTCACGCATTGTTATTATCGGTCACGCATTGTCATTATTATTAAGTTCAAGGCAAGATGGTAGCTTGAAGGGGTGAAAAACTGACTCCCAAACACTCATGCCCAAGCCTCATTCCAAACCCTTACCCTAAACCCTTATCCCAAACACTCATGAATAATGTAGCACTACTCTCAATCTACTCTTCTCCTTTTGAGCTCTGGGTATCTCTAAAGTCAGCGTTTCGACAGTTAGTCTTGTCTTCCAAGGCATGCAGTTGCCTACTCTAGCACCTGTATGTGTTCGCTTTGAGCCCCTTAAAAAAAAAAAACGCTTGCCCTCATCTATCTATCTATCTATCTATCTATCTATCTATCTATCTATCTATCTATCTATCTATCTATCTATCTATCTATCTATCTATCTATCTATCTATCTATCTATCTATCTATCTATCTATCTATCTATCTATCTATCTATCTATCTATCTATCTATCTATCTATCTATCTATCTATCTGTCTGTCTGTCTGTCTGTCTGTCTGTCTGTCTGTCTGTCTGTCTGTCTGTCTGTCTGTCTGTCTGTCTGTCTGTCTGTCTGTCTGTCTGTCTGTCTGTCCACTGAAACGATATTTATTTAGGCGCGCGGTAAAGCCCATGGTCGAAATTTCCGGAGCACTCCACTGCGGCGTCTGTCCAAATCGTACCGTGGTTTCGGGCTGATGAACCCCAACAATTATATTATTATTATTATTATTATTATTATTATTATTATTATTATTATTATTATTATTATTATTATTATTATTATTATTATTATTATTATTATTATTATTATTATTATTATTATTATTATTATTATTATTATTATTATTATTATCATTATTATTATTAATATTATTATTATTATGATCTTCTTGTCTTGTTTTGGCTGGACGAGAGGGTAAAAAGCACAATCTTGGTAGCCCCTCCCCTAACCAAAACTCGAGGAGGAGATGCAAGTGTTTGTGATGAGTGAAGGTGCAAAACACACATAATAATAAACTGTTTGTATGACCCAACTTGTGGTCGGTAAATAGAAACTCCGATTACAGCGATACACACTGGCAACAGAGCGTCGGCCGTCAATCAACTGACAATACGGGGAAGCGCGTTCGCATTTATACATGTGCCATGGAATATTCCAGCTTTTTCACTAGTGGTCATGTATGTTTCAGATTAATATGTAATACTCCCGTTGCGCATAATCTTATCAAAATGATCCAGTACAGTGTTGAAGCTTCTTGAACACGGCAGGTGCGGTTTGCGCTGAACATTTCTAACAGTGTATACCGGGGTGATAACAAAACTTGAGGAAGGAATGTGGCAATATGTTAGCGTAGGTAGTCGCTTCCTTGAATCAGCCCCACAGCGGTGGTCTAGTGGCTAAGGTACTCGGCTGCTGAGCCGCAGGTTGCGGGATCGAATCGCGGCTGCGGCGGCTGCATTTCCGATGGAGGCGGAAATGTTGTAGCCCCTTGTGCTCAGATTTGGGTGCAGGTTAAAGAACCCCAGGTGGTCGAAATTTCCGGAGAGCTCCACTACGGCATCTCTCATAATCATATGGTGGTCTTGCGACGTTAAACCCCACTTATCAATCAATCAATGATTGAATCAAACAAGACCAATTGTTCGAATGCCGGCTCCGAGCTTCGTTCCTTACTGCGCAGGTCAAGAGTTACAATTTATTGCACTGTGAAATGCTCAGATCCAATGGCCAGCACGTTGACCAGTAGTGTCCTCGCAGTGTTACCTGTTGATTTATATGTGGGGTTTAGCGTCCCAAAACCACCATATATGATTATGAGAGACGCCGTAATCAAGTTCGACCACCTGGGGTTCTTTAACGTGCACCCAAATCTGAGCACGCGGGCTTATAGCATATTAGCCTCCATCAAAAATGCAGCCGCCGCAGCCGGTATTCGATCCCGTGACCTGCAGCAGCCGAGTACCTTATTCACTAGACCACCACCGGCGGGGCGCAGTGTTACCTGTTAAAAAAGTAATGATAAATGTAACCAAGCAAGATGGCTGGGCCGGAAGGGCAAAGAATCAACTGCCCCAAGCCAAAGAGGCAGGCCGCAAACCAGGTAGACATAAGTGGATCACAATTAAACTATACGTGGTGCGACAATACAAGAAAGGCGAGGAGAGAATAAATGCTAGAAAAAGCATAGACAGCGCATAAGTAAAACCTTTTATCGCTGACGATCCGACATATAGGGCCAAATAATACCTGCACTGTACCAGTATTTTGTGCGTCTGCATATCAAGAATTATGCGATTTAAAATAATGGGACTTTCACGTACGACACTGAAATCTCAGTTACGAAAGCTCCGCTTAAAAATCAGTAAAAGCAATTGTTTTCTGTGTAGTAGCAGTAAACTAACAAAATCTGCCTTGATCTGGTCCCTCTTGTGGCAATTTCAGACCCGCGTGCTTTCCGTGAGGCTTGAATTACCATGCAGTGAATGTCGAGTGAAGCACGCATGCGGAATACGACCCAAGTTTTCGCTGAATGACATCGTGGCAACTTGACACCTATGCGTGTTGGAACGCGTGACTGCAGTTCTACGAAAGGATTAAACGGTAGTCTCAGTGTTCAGCGTCGAGCCTGCCGCACCACTCGAGCAGTAAGCGAGTTTTCGCGTGGGCAGCTCAGGAAGTCGTGTATATAAAGTTCGAAAAAAAAAAGGCCTTAGTCAAAGGATCATGTTGCAACCGTCAGTGCGAAACAAGGAGGTGTACTGAAGTGAGAAATTAGTGTTCACATCAGTGCATTTTGTTAAGAGGTCGCTCGGTTTTTACGGTTGAGATGCGCTGCACTTCGGGGCTCTGAAAGCGTGCAGTAACGGAGTGAATGGGGGCGGAAACGCGAGCGCTGGTGATTGTGGTGGTAGTGGGAGAATCGGAGACTGGTTGGAGATGTGCGCTCGGTGTTACAAAATGCTGTTGGTCGGTTGGTTGGAACTATTTTATTCAAGTCCCACGGGACGCGCCTACGCGCGCAGCGGGTGACTTCCACGTCGCGCCACACGAAAATAGGAGTATTGCACGGTCGCCTAAGGTGCTCTGTGGAGTATATTTGGAGTACTTGCAAAACCCGACGTTACACGTGACTTGGCCGAAGAACGCTGAAAGAAGAGGATAGACAACGCATTTGTAGCGTCGTGAAGCCGCAGAACAGGCAGTTCGCCTTAATTTTTGTGGATAAAAGCGGCGAAACAGATTGCGCACGGAGTAGGATCGATCTTATCAATTATAGTTACTAATGATGACCATGGTGACGAAAGAAGCGACTATGTGATTGTAGCCGTATTTTTATTGAAGGTACGAAGGAGGACAATCAGGCTAATCTTGGCCAACGTTTTTAACGCTGATCCTTGCTTAACATGTGTTTATGCTAGTAATCAGCATGTAGGCTCACCTTCCTGTCTCTCTATCTCTCTCTCAGTGTTTGTGCGTGTGCGTGCGTCCGTGCGTGTGCGTGTGCGTGCGTCCGTGCGTGTGCGTGTGTGCGTGCGTCCGTGCGTGTGCGTGTGTGTGTGTCCGTGCGTGCGTGCGTGCGTGTGTCCGTGCGTGCGTGCGTGCGTGCGTGTGTGTGCGTGCGTGCGTGCGTGTGTGCGCGCGCGCGCGCGTGTGTGTGTGTGTGTGTGTGTGTGTGTGTGTGTGTGTGTGTGTGTGTGTGTGTGTGTGTGTGTGTGTGTGTGTGTGTGTGATAACCGATAGTAACATGCAATGCTTGAAGCCCAAGCCGCTCTCTTCATATATATGAATGATAATAAACACTGTTACAATATAACTATACGAAATATACATATTGAACCTATATAAAATAAAGAACAAAATATAGGTCAACGTATAATGCCTGATTTTAGTTACGTGCAGAATTAGTTCAAATATCTTGCATTGTTCTTACACTGACCAATTTGCCTGAAACAAAGACTGCCACATTTTTTTTGCTGAGTTTCACATCCGCAATAATTGATCAACCCGCCCTTCATACCCATAAAGAGCAATCGATTCAACAAATCCCTTACTCCAGGAAGTCTGCGTCTTTGATTAAAGTGACCTAACTTCCATCAAAACATTTTGCAAGGAAAGTGTTGGGAGACGAATAATACGTTACGAAAAGAACTACAAACATATGAATACGCTTGCATATGACGTTGGATTAGATTCGGTTTCCTATTTCTTTCATTGAATTAAAAGATTCCAAAGGAACTTACGTGTGACGCGGCAGTTTGGGAAAAGCGCCCAACTATTTCGGTGCAGTAAGGAGCAGAGCAGAAAATAAAATGAAGGACAGATGCGTAATCCGGATTGAAGCTGGCCGCTTCTTAAACACAGATAATAGAAAAGGGATGGAAAGAGAGACGAAATAAAATAAATAGTGAGAAAATTATTTAAAACCAGCTGTTTCGTGAAAGAAACCCTGCGAGCTTACGTCGTGAAAATGCGACTCGAGGTCTATTCAAAAAGTATTATACCTCGCCATTATTGACAATGGTTTGTTGCGAAAGCGAGTTCTTTTCAGTGACACAAGCGTCGAAGAACACAAATATGCCAAATATTTGGGCGTGTTGGCAATGCAGTGAGCATTGGCGCTCTTTCCAATTTCGGATAGAGCGAGCGTTTCAAACGAACTGTTATTGTACGTCATATGCAAATCTCTCCCAAAATGCGCATTGTGTAGGGTACATGCCGAACCTTCCCTCGCATACCTTTTCATGAAGAAAGCTGCCAGCATAGAGGCTTCTAGAACGTGCAAAGATATTAAATTTTCGTCCGATTGGCGGCGTCAGCTGCGCTGCCGCTTGGAGGCGGCATTTACCAGCACCAAGCTGGCCGACCAGCTTTGGGCCGTCCGGCAAGCTGAAGATGCCACCCGGGTGCAAAGACTTCGAGCGGTCACCTGAGGTACCGCCATCATAATCAACGGAGAGTGGGAAGGGACAGGGGTTTATCCCCTCTTTCCCCACCTCG